>NC_066621.1:110213700-110558969 GCF_025201925.1 Gopherus flavomarginatus
AAGATCTAGAGGGGGAGGGCTGGAGGACGAGGTACTCGCCACTGCCTCATGAGGGGAAGACGACGAGGAAACCCCTGGCAACAGAACGACCACGGGGGGTTCTGTCTGGGGCTGCACCTCCGTCACTGGAGGGAGCTCTGGGTCCTGGTGACTGGACCTGTCTTCTGCTTCCGGGGAGGGAGGGGGTCTAGACACCATTGCCACTGGTGGCCTGCGTTCTGCCGCAGGACGGGGAGCGATATGTTGCGGACCCTGGGCTTGGCGGTACACCCATGGGGTCCAAAACCCCCACTGTTGAGGCCCTCGTTCCTGAGGTGGAGGGTCCTGAAACGGCCGAGTGTCTGTCCTGGCCCAGCGTATAGGCGCTCTCTGCCTGAGAGGACATGGATGGTTCCCTTGAAGGCCACGGAGGCGCTGAGCCAGTTTGATAGACTTCTCTATATGCCGACGCCGATGATCTCCTCGGTGCCGAGGATCGGTACCGTGAGCCGTACCGGTGCCGGGATCGGGACCAGGAACGGCGTGGTAGTTGGTGCCGGGATCCGGATTGGGATCTGCCTCGAGGTCGGTGCCGAGAGCGGGACCACGATCTTCGTTCAGTGCGGTGCCGGGATGGCAGTGGGGACCGGGACCTGCCACTGACGCGGTGCCGGGAGGTCGACCGGGATCGGGACCTACCACCGGCTCGGTGCCGGGAGGTCGACCGAGGAGCTGAATGCCGAGGTGAACGGCCCCTAGAGTCTTGGTGCCAGTGGTAAGAGGAGCCAGACCGGGACCGTGCAGATGCTGATCGGTGCCGCGAGTGCGACCGGTACCGCCAAGGAGAACGGGCCGAGACTGCGAACGGCGCCCCGAGCGCGAGCGTTCACGTCTCCGGGGCGATCGGTGCCTGGACTCCAGAGACAGCGCTCTCAGCATCAGTTTGCCCCTGGAGGTTACCCGTCCCGGGGGTGCCGTGGTTTGAGGCTGCGATGGCTCCGTGAGCGCTATCAAGTCCCGTGCCGAGGCAAAGGTCTCCGGCGTAGATGGGACTAACAGCTCGACCCCTGATCTCAAGGGGGAGCTAGGAGGGGCTGGACTTGACGGACCTTCCGGACCCGGAGTCGACAGCAGCCCTGCAGGCGGTGCCGCGGCCAAGGTAGGTGCCGGGCGTTCCACTCGAGCCTGCCTAGATGGTGTTGCAGACGTCGAGGGTCTTGGATCTGCTCCCGGTGCCGTGGATGGACGGTGCCGGGGAGTCTTGCCGGTGCCAGCGCGGTCCGGTGCCGGAGTAGATGTGGCCGGTTGCGCCGCCGGTACCGGAGTCAGTGCCGCTTCCATTAGGAGCGTGCGGAGTCTTTGATCCCTCTCCTTCGTTGTGCGAGGCTTAAAGGCCTTGCATATACGACACTTCTCACTGATGTGCGATTCCCCCAGGCACTTGAGGCACGTGTCGTGGGGATCGCTAGTCGGCATCGGCTTCTTGCATGCCGAGCACTGCTTGAAGCCCAGCGAACCAGGCATGAGCCCGGTGCCGGGCGCCGGGAAGGGCAACGGCCCACCCGCGAACAAGTTATACAACTATATACAATAAACAACTAACTAATATACTACTTTAAACTGTCTATAAAACTATTTACAACTACAACTACGAACAGTGTACAAGAGAGCTAGGTATGTGGAGGACAGCAAGCCGCACTCCACAGTTCCAGCAACCGACACGGCGGTAAGAAGGAACTGAGGAGCGGGCGGGCCGGCAGGGATATATATCAAGTGCCATAGTGGCGCCACTCTAGGGGGCGACCTGCCGGCCCACTGGAGTTGCTAGGGTAAAAAAGTTTCCGGCAAACGTGCATGCACGGCGCGCACACCTACCTGGAATGGATATGAGCAATCACTCGAAGAAGAGCACAGCTTTGCCAAGCAGTAGTGGATGCAGTAATGCCAGTCCTAAAGATTAAAAAATCATGAGTCAGACCCTTTAAAATGGTAAGATTGTTTTTTAAAATCTCATGATTTTGGGGACAGACTTTGGGACTTATTTCCCTTCTGGTTTTTGAGCATTTGAGTTTCATATTTTCAGACTTCTATCTGCAGCCACAAAGATTATAAACATATATTTTAATTTTTTTTAATGAAAGCTGGGATACTCATGTAATTACATGGCTCCAGGAGTTGGGGCTTTAAGAAAAACACCAAATATTTCAATACTCAATAAAATGGCAAGATTTGACAATACTGCACAAATGTCAGGTTCTTGCAAGTCAGCTTCTCATTGGGGGATAAATCAATTACATGGAATGTGGTTATATTTTTACTGCAACTTGTTTATTTTACACTCTGCACACCAGTCCTAGAACAGAAGTGACCAGACAGTACACAGTCAATCCCTCCTTTCCAGAATCTCAGGAAAAACACCATTGCCCAGTTCCCAGGAAGGAATTTTGTCTCAATAATATACTCTAATTAGAGAGATTAAGGTTGAGAGCAAACACTACTGCTGTTTGCAACAGTTCCCCTAAAATATTCAGAAAACTAACAACAATACAGCATTTTTTTTTTAAAGATTTAACAGTGCTCACATTTGAAGAAAAAGTATCTTGTGACACTGTGTGTAACAGCACTATCTGGTGACTCATGCCATAACAATATAAATTCTGAATAGATGTTTTTCTATTTTCCCCCATGAGTCTAAAGATAGAAAGCAAGAAATAGAAACCCTAATATCATCTATCTATCAATATCACAGATATAATTTTCTACCTGACAATGTTTTTCTCCCTGTTGTCTTCTAAAATGTTTGTTTGGAGCGATAAGGGAAGAGAAGAGGGATGCCCAACTGATCTGCTGTGTAATCTTGAGCAAATCATTTTACCTCTGTGTGCCTCAGGTTTTTCATCTGTAAAGTGTGAATAAAACTCTCCTTGATATAAAGTGCTTTGAGATCCACAGAGGAGAAGCCCCATCTAATAACTTAATATTTTCTTAACTTCCTTTACCTCTGGATTGAGATTGTGGGGTGAAGACTGAGAAACCCTTCATACTTTGTGGACCTGATTCTTCTTGGAAAATTGGAAAGAGTCCAGCGGA
Organism: Gopherus flavomarginatus; assembly: GCF_025201925.1. Classification (NCBI taxonomy): domain Eukaryota; kingdom Metazoa; phylum Chordata; order Testudines; family Testudinidae; genus Gopherus; species Gopherus flavomarginatus. Next base: position 110,216,770 of record NC_066621.1, read on the forward strand.
GGGCAACAAAAATGATTAGGGGGCTGGAGCACATGATTTATGAGGAGAGGCTGAGGGAACTGGGATTGTTTAGTCTGCAGAAGAGAAGAATGAGGGGGGATTTGATAGCTGCTTTCAACTACCTGAAAGGGGGTTCCAAAGAGGATGGATCTAGACTGTTCTCAGTGGTACCTGATGACAGAACAAAGAGTAATGGTCTCAAGTTGCAGTGGGGGAAGTTTAGGTTGGATATTAGGAAAAACTTTTTCACTCAGAGAGTGGTGAAATGCTGGAATGGGTTACTTAGGGAGGTGGTGGAATCTCCTTCCTTAGAGGTTTTTAAGGTCAGGCTTGAGAAAGCCCTGGCTGGAATGATTTAGTTGGGAATTGGTCCTGCTTTGAGCAGGGGGTTGGACTAGAAGACCTCCTGAGGTCCCTTCCAACCCTGATATTCTATGATTCTCTCCTTCACTCCACTGTAAGTCAGGAGTGACTTCATTAAAGTGAACCAGTTACACCCATGAAACTTCTGTAAATGAGAGATGGGGTCCTATGTGTGTACACAACAGTATATTTAATAAGCAAGTTGTGTATAGTAACAAATTATGTCTAATGTGGCAATTAATGTTTAACCATTTGCATTTTTATCCAGTGCTCTTTCATTGAATATAAGGATTTTAAGCTAGTGTACCGACAATATGCAGCCCTTTTCATAGTGGTTGGAATCAATGAAACAGAGGTAAGAGATTTAACATTTTTCACAGGTCAAAGATTAATTTAAATCCACATTACATTTAAATATGCCTCTGTAAGTGGTTATGGCCATCCCTCCGCATCTGCCTCTGAAGGACGCCATGCCTCCTTGCACTCTGGTCTGCTAGAGGGAATTTGCAGTACTCAGTGGGCCCTGGCCTTCAAGCGGGAAGGGTCTACAGTCTGGGCTCTGGCCAGCGGTCAGAATGGAGCAGTTAAGCTAGCCCTCAACTAGTGTGGGGCAGTAAACAGTAAGGGCTCTGGCCTGGAATCAGGCAGAGCTGTAGTTGTGCATACGCCCAGCCTTCAAGCAGGGCGGAACAGTAAACAGTCGGGGCTCTGGCCTGCAGTCAGGCAAAGCTGGAGCCCCAACCACCTGTAAGGGGCTCCAGCAAGGGTGTCCAAGGAGCAAAGGCCTCCTGGCTTAAGGAGGTGGCAGAGGGAATACAGGCCCACTCAACTCTACCACTTCCCAGCTCAGGGCTCTAATAGTGGCAGAGTGGTCTACCGTTAGGTCAGCGGGGATCCACTTGCAACACAATGACCTTGTATTAGACCATCTCTTAACTAAACTAATCTAGTTTCCCTGAGCTGCTTCCTACTCTCTGCCTCAGGTGTACGTGCATCCAGGGGTCATCCTTCATCTCCCTGGGATATACCACCATGGGTAGTGGTAGCAGCTCCTCAGTGGCAGGGGTCTCAGGAAGCTCATGCAGACTGTCGGGGAAGCTCTGATTCTCCTCAGCATCCCAGCTCCCACAGCAGAGAGGACATCTGTTTCCCTCAGCAGCTCCTCCCCAGTTGAGCTGCTGGGCTGGCCTTTTATACTTCCTCTTCCTGTCCCTCCTCTCTGCTTCCAACATGTGAGGCATGGTCCTCCTGGCTCCACCTACCAGGCAGCTTGTGATATTCCCTCCACATCCTCCTCTGAGGGAGGCCACACCTCCTCCTTACAGCCTCCTTTTCCATCTTCTTTCCCTAAGCAGTTTCACAATTTCTGTTACAGAATTTCAAGGTGTCATTCTGAAAGCACCCTTATTTCTATCAAATATAAAGTGATGTGGAGGAAAAGAAATAATCTCTTTTGACTTCTTACTACTACAGCAGTCTGAACTGCTGTCACATGGAGTTTCCTAATGAGTGTGATACTAATAGTATCTTGCAAACTGATATTTGATGCATGGAGTTGGGGTTTTTCAACAGATACCAGCATCATTACAGCCAAGCCCAGTGCCTGGTCTAACTCTCTCTCTCACTCATGACCGTTACCCCAATCGGGGTATGGGCCGCCAACAACAGATCTCCAGAGTCCTCTATCCTGGGCCATTCGTTTTAACTGGTTCCAGATATAACCCATTTTTTTTGCTATCGGCCTGAAGGTCACGTCGCCAGGTGTTTCTTGGACGGCCTCTTTTCCGCTTGCCTTGGGGGTTCCACCACAGTGCCTGTCTGGTGATGTTAGTTGGCTGCTTGCGTAGTGTATGTCCTATTCAACGCCACCTTCTCCTTCTGATTTCTTTCTCTGCTGGGAGTTGACAGGTCCTCTCCAAGAGGTGGATGTTACTGATGGTGTCTGGCCAGCGGATCTGGAGAAGCCTTCTGAGGCAGCTATTTATGAAGGTCTAGATCTTCCTGATGGTTGTTTTGGTTGTCTTCCAGGTTTCAGCTCCATACAGTAGGACTGATTTCACATTGGAGTTGAACAGTCGAATTTTTATTGGTTTTATTTTGGAGGCAGGGGTCTGTAAACGGGTTGGGACTCACTACTCACGGCACGTCCTGCTGGTGATTTCAGGAACTAGCTCAACTCCAGTGGAGCACCCCCTCCTGGTGGTGTCCCATCCATTGTTCTGCCCTCTGCTCCTGTCACTGGACCCACGTTGCTCCCTGCTCGGCAGCCTCCTCTTCAAGGCCACTGCCCTCCAGCAGTGTCCCTTAGTCCATCTGGACCTCCTTCCGGGAATCAGCGATCAGCAGTCCTCCACTCCAGCCACCATGTGCAACCACACACCCCAAAGTCTAATCCCTCTTGTCAGGGATCAGGCGTAGTCTATAATGACCACTCCCTAGGCCAATCACTGGCTGTAGTGCAAGGAGGAAGAGGGGGACCCAGCCCCACCCTCTACTCTGGGTCCCAGCCCAGGGACCCTCTGGCATCAGCCTCGCTGTCCTCTTTCTTTCCCCTGGGCTGCTTCCCCTACAGCCCCTTGCACCCGCTAGGCCCTTTCCTTCAGGGCCTGCAGCCTGGCGGCTATGGGCTAGAGCCTTCTAGCCTCCCTGAACCTGCCCAGCACTGCGCTGTCTGTGGTGCTAGTTTCCCCCTTGGAGACTGACCTTCCCCTATCAAAGGCCTGGAACAGACTGACCGCTCCTGCTCTGGGCAGCCTTTATATATGGGTGAGCCTGGCCCTGATTGGTTCCCTCCAATCTGGGCCCTGATTGGCTCCTCATAAGCCCTTTTCTGATTGGCTCCCAGGCTGTGCAGGCTCCTTGGCCTGTCACAGCCCATCCTCCCAGGGAGTGGGGCAGTCCGTCCCACTACAGGGTCATTTGCCACTTGTGAGCCATTTTGGTCAATTCAAGACCTGGGATCTGGTCTCAAGGAAGTTCTGGTAGCCAGGCCTGTAAACGCTCACAATGAGTGTGTCTACACACGGATTATTTTGCTAAAATTTTCCCCCAAGGTAGCATTAGTATAGACAGAACTCCAGGTGATATGTCACCTTACCCGGCTCAATGCAGGCTAGTATGTCCTAGCACTTAACACCAGCAGCTGATGGTTCTTTTTGTAAACAGGCCCTCCCACTGGTTGAGCTGAATCAGTGTGAACAATAGTAAATTTTAGCAAAAGTTTCCCAGTGCAGAGAAGACCAATGTGATTGTGCACAGTGGAAGTAACGGAAATACTTATACTTTACTGTTGAGTGGGATAGCAAGGAGAAAGAGCTTGCTTAGATCTTTTGCTGGGAAGTCTTGTCTACACTGCTACGTTTAGTATCCATTTTCCAGTTCCACCAGTGTTAGCAATGGTGTCATTGCTAATATACACAAATTTGAGCATTTAGCATTGTTTTTTATGTCAGAGTCTACACTTTGGTATTTCATGATGTTATGGTGACAATGCCTGAGCCCACTGTATGTTAGTGTTCATACTGTTTTAGCAGCACTAGGTCTTCAGAATGAATACAAAAGCTTGTAACATAGTCATGGCAACGTGCCAAGGAGGATAGTGGCCTGAAGGTCATGTCACCAGGTGTTTCTTGGACGGCCTCTTTTCCGCTTGCCTTGGGGGTTCCACCGCAGTGCCTGTCTGGTGATGTTAATTGGCTGCTTGCGTAGTGTATGTCCTATCCAACCCCACCTTCTTCTGATTTCTTCCTCTGCTGGGAGTTGACAGGTCCTCTCCAAGAGGTGGATGTAATGTAATGTAATGTAATTGCTGTAATGCCTTCTTCTAGGTCAGCCGTAGAGTTGTTTGGCTTTGATATAGTACATAATAATGCTCTATGTACATTTCTACAGGTAATACTAAGAGAGCCTAAGCTTGCATACTTATTTGTGCTACTCACTAATTATTTTCTAACTGATTTCAAAGAAGCATGCATCTCATGTTGAAATAAAATGTGAATGAGTAGCGTATCTTCTATCCATTCATTTAATGTTTCATTTGCTTTAAATTTATATTTCAGAATGAGATGGCTGTATATGAACTAATTCATAATTTTGTGGAGGTTTTGGACAGATATTTCAGCAGAGTGGTGAGTGAGACATAGAATCCATTGCAAAACATTTCCTTTCTTTGAAAGCCTTTGTGGACAGATTGTTCAGAGACAACATAAATGAAAGAGGGGTGGGAATCTTTATTTATAAACATGTAAAATGTGGAGAGTTTTGGTGTGACTGTGACAACTGTAACAAGGGAGTATCAGGAAGTTTTTCAAAGTTCTTTACTTTGTAACATACAATAATATAAGTATATATGGCTTATCAGCTATTAGACATTGAATGCGAAAATATTTGTGCTAGGAAACAGTCTTTTTGTATGTTTATCCACCAAATGGTCCTTCAGGAACCTACATGCATCCCACTCTGAATAGCCCCATCTACACTAGCCTTTAAACTGGTCTTTTCTATATTAGATTTATTTTTCTTAAAATTTCCCACCATTGCCACCCACAGATAAGCTCCAATGGTGCGAGAAGTGGAGAAAGTATTAATGTACCCTCCCAGTCAGAGCAGGGTTGGACAAAGCACTGATTGAAACACCAACTGCCAAATCTATACTGGCACTCTCACTATTGCTACCATTGGTAGCAATGCAGCAGTGGGAATTTTTAAGAGAAAAGGTATTGCATAGATACAGTCACAGTCTGAGAATCAAGTTCTGATGTGGCTCCAATTTGGCCACCCAGTGTGATCATAGGCTAAAACACATGTTGTTTTACATGGTTCTGACACTGTTCGGTCCTGTCCACACAGGATGGACAAATCATGTTAGAAACAAATTTAGATAAAGATATATTTTAACAGTTTCAACATGGTTTTTTAATTTGGTTGGATATCCTACCCTTTCCCCAGCATGAGTGGCTCAAAGGCTCTGTGTAAGTGTGTGTGTACACTGGAAAAAAATGTTCTTAACGTGGATTAGCTTAGGGTAGTAAAGACATGGAAACTCAGCTTTGAAGCTCACCTTCAGCCTCAGGCTGCCATATAGATTTGAACTTGAGCTGCTAAATAGAGTTAAAAGCTGACTTGGCATGTCTTCACTGCTATTTTAACCTGTTAGCTAACACAGGTAATTTTTTTATTTTTATTTTTTTTTATTGTAGACATACCCTAAAAGTTATCCTTCCTCTGGCAAAAGAGGGTGGGTGCAGATCCTTCTTGAGTCCATCAACTCCATGGTGTGCCATCGATAACTGTACATACTAAAGATCAGGTTTATAACTTTGATTTCCCAATAATAATGCTAACATTTTCTACAGCAGACCTAGGCCAGCAGAGCTGATCTTAAAGCTACTCCATGTGTGAATTTGTTGACGCAGAAGATAACCTGGCCTGAATCTATCACCTTTACAGTATGGGTCAAATGGTGTTAGGAGAAAAATTCCCAACTAACCATGCTCAGGCTAACAGAAGATTGGCCACTACAGTGTGCCCCAGTTCTGTAATGCACTGAGGTTGGAAACTCATTGCTACAATTGCAGTCACAACCTTAGCTCTCATACCAGGAATGGAATTTGGTTTCTCATGTGTAGCAGAATGTACTAGCATTTTCTTTCTCTAATTGATCTAAGTTGCTGCCAGCCTTTTCCTAAGTTCTAATGTTTTCAGCTGTGAATGAAAGTAGAGGTAGTATTAACATAGTAAAAGTCTGTCTGCCTTAGCACAAATATATTATAGTACCTCGTGAATTACCAACTTTAACAGATGCTGCACATCCATTTCATGTACATGTATATAGGCTAAAAGCTTACAATTATTAGCAATTTACTGATTGCATCATGCTACAGACCCTGCATTACTCAAAGCAGTTGGGCTTTAAAACTTGAAGAACTAAAAAGAGGGGTGGGTTAGAGAAATCACATACTACAGTTCTATTTTTAATAGCATATACCACATAGAATAAATAGCAGGCCACTGAATAAGGGGCCTATAATTCCAGATAGAGGTTCTGGTGGAGACCACAGAGCCAAGGTAATAAATCTGTACTGTATTAAATTAATGTTGAGTATTTACATAATTCTAGTATCAGAGGGTTGGCCGTGTTAGTCTGTATCCATAAAAACGAGGAGTCTGGTAGCACCTTAAAGACTAACAGATTTATTTGGGCATAAGCTTTTATAGGTAAAAAACCCACTTCTTCCATAAGCTTTCATGGGTAAAAAACTCAATTCTAGATCTGAAGAAGTGGATTTTTTACCCACGAAAGCTTATGCCCAAATAAATCTGTTAGTCTTTAAGGTGCCACCAGACTCCTCGTTGCTTACATAATTCTAGCAGCACTCTAAGTTGTGATGACAATGACAGCACAAAGAGAAAAACAATGCAAAAAAAAGCAGAGGGAAAGAAAAGAACATATGTCCCTCTAGAGCAAGACAGTTTGTCATCTTTATATTTTTAGGTTTGCAAGTTTTAAACATTCTTGCATGTGCTATTTTTATCTCATGGAATTTCCATTCTTAAATTTAGCTATCAGACCTTATGCTGCTGTACTAGAGAAAACATTGACAGAATCAGGAGCAGGTTTTCAAAGCTCCTGATGGGATTTGACTCTGGAACGCCCCTTGATTTTTTTTGATGGTAGCTACACAAATATAACCAGGCACACCGTTTGAAATCTGTGCCTCTTGGTGCCCAGTGACCTTTTTTTAAAAAAAAAAATCTTAAGTATAAACTGAATTGATCAGTCACCTGAAGTTTGATTTTTGTGATATACAAAAACTTTTTTAACGGGGATGTTGAACTCGTTCAGCGGAGAGGGCTGAATTATGGTTTTCTTTAGGTTCCATAAACCAGAGCTATGAGTTTCTGCCGTGTGATTCCTCAATTCACAGCAACCCTTTCACTATGTCAGTAGACTTTTTTGCATAAAAATCAAGGGTAGAATATTGGACCCTGAATCAGGGATAAGGAAGCCCAGTGGCAACTTTATCTCCCTTCCAGGAAGTTCCACCCTTCTATGGCAGAATTTTAATCACTGAGAAAATAAGGAGGGAACAGATGACACAGTAGAGCTCCACTGTTTGGAACAGAGCTTTTTGCTGGGACTCAGGAGCACAGCTGCATCCATATCCCTATCTCAGTTATTATCTCATGCTGTCTTTCTTAAGACTCAGTAAGACAGCACTGCATAGTGTCATATGTTCAGAAAGTTTTATTGCTTGGCAACCATAATTCTTTGAAGTTTAATTTTTCAATAAAAAATTAAATTCTGAAGAATCTTAACTTGTCATGGAGGCTAGGATAATACATCACAAGCACTCAGAGCCCACATTAATGAGCATGATATAACTGAGCACAGACCTGCACAAACCACCAGAGAAAATCAAGCTTTCCTGGAAGTTTATATCTGTGCTCTGACAGGCCTTTTCTTCTTCATCCAAAGAAGAAGTGGTATGTAATGCTTAATGATCGTGAGGTGAAATAATTCGCATTATCATCTGACTAAAACTAATATCCACCTATCTTTTTTCTTCCAGAGTGAATTAGATGTATCCTTTCCAGTATCACCACCAATCCATTTGTCATTTTCTGTATTCCTGTTCTTACTGCCTTATAGTACTACTTGGCAGACATTCAAGATGAAGCAGTACCATGTTATGATTTAACAAATGAATATTGCAGTTAGAGTAAGTAGCACATTCCTGGGGTCTGGCAGCAGCTGCTGCTAATGAAGAACCTTCTATTTAAAATCTCAGTACCAGTATAAAGACAATGCTGACATGGAGCAATTTTTTTCCGAAGGTTACTTGTTAAATAAGATGGAGGGCTTAGTTACAAAGAAGAATTGTATAATCACGTATGGATACAGAGAAGTGGGATGATGGGTTATTTTTTGGTTTGCCTTTTTGTTTCACTATTTTTTGTAAATTTAAATACCTTGCCAATAACAAAGAAAGTTAACATCACAGTAGTGCCTTCAGCCACAGTAGAAAAAGGTTCCCACTGTTACAGGATTAAACATGGACTATGATCCTGCTTCTGTGGAAGTCAGTGGAAGTTTTGCTGTTGCCATCAATGGAAACAAGAGTATGCCCTTGATGAGGAATCCTGGGTATCGGTCATGACAGCAGCAATGATTGAAATGACATTTTACACACTTAACCACCCTACACTCAAATACTCAGAATCATGTTACTTCGATGCCTTATGCCTACTTCGATGCTTTATAGCTAAAATATAGAAACATTTTTGTTATTTTTCATCTATTTGTTCTTATACTTCTTTACTGAAGCAGCAAAAGGCATCATGTATAGTTTTTTCCAATAACTTTTTAAAAGCATGTACCTCTACACATAAGCTAGGGAACAGACTTAACTGGAACTCTCTGGTCCATCTAGTAGCATTAAAAAAAAAGAGTACACTGTCTGTGTTGAATTCATTAAGGGCTTTGTTGAAGAGGGATGGACTTAATTATGTGCGTAAATGCTTTGCTGAATTGGGGACTAAGCGTACAATTTGGGTAATTGTATATACAAATGGCTACTTATGCCCCAGTATGGCTGTATTTTGTATATGTATTTATCCAAATTTGAACTTGAAGTCATTTAGGGTGGTGACATCCCTTTGAATCTAATTGCCTTTTGTCAGAATTTTCACACTGAGGAATATTCTAACTAATGCATGGATAAGATTAATCAGATTTATACATACACACACACTGTTGGCACAGTTAGTAGTTAAGAGATGCACTCCTGGCAACCTGGTGCATGCATTACTCGACAACAGGGTAGGTGGTTACACACTTTAGGGGAACTCTGGTGTAGACTGAAGATGGTTTTCAATACTGTGTCAGTGTGCTGAGAGCCTATGCTAGCTCTTAAACCCATTCCACTCCTTTGTCAGAGAGATCCCATGAGAGAATCATTTTCAGCAATGGTTCAAACTTCCAACTGTAAACCACCGTAATAGATTTGCCTGGAAATTTGAATGGGGCAAAGGTAACTGAATGAATATTGCAGTTAAGAGTAATGGAGTTTAGGGAGCATATAAATTATCTTATTTGATAATATTGACTTACTTAAGAAAAGGTCCTCGAATCTTGCTAGTACAATTATTGGGCCAAATTCATGCCTGGTGTGTTTCCACTTATATATTAGGCCTCATATCTTTAATTTTGTAGTACACCCGTACACTCTTTTTGGAGGGAATTTTTTAGCTTGTAAGGAGAGTGTTTATTTTAAAACACTCTCCTTACAAGCTAAAAAATTCCTGTCTCATTTAGAAAAAAAGGAAGAACCTTTTGTGGGCTAGAAGGTATAGAAAAAACTAAAAGCTAATTCCTCAGTATGCTGAGTGAAGTGTGAACATGTGCCTATACAACTGGTGGTGGTGGTGGTGGTGATGTGAACCATTCAGATTTGCATTTATTTTTGACAGCAGTTTGAATAGCAGATAAACAGAACAGTATAACATTTGACTACAAGTGCCTTAAGTATTAATGCTGTGCAAACTATTCCATCAAAATGCCGTTTGTACCATGTAAAATAACAGTCATGGCCTGGGAATGAATCATTTCTGTTGCCAAATAGCCTGAGCTGACTGCAATTTAATTCAAAATACCTGATGAAGAAATACAGTGTGGATGTCTGCAGCAGCAAACACACATGGAAGATATATCATGTGTTAGTACACTGGGCATCTGGCTTGAGCCTGTGATGATTTCCTGCCTCTATGGCAACACTGGTGTATCCAAATCCACATGAATTTGGTTTTAAAAGTGGTCATGTCTACTTAATGTTGAAAACAAAGTGATAAGAACTGAAGATACCATGATCCAACAAATATCAGGCCCCAGGAAACATACAGATGTGGACTTTATTTGCATCTTACACCTCTTGCTCCAGTTTTAACAACTTAAATTTGGGGCAAAGTATTAAGTAATCCAATTTAGTACTTGTGATTATTCTTAAATATTGCAGAAGCCCCACAACCTACAAAAAATTCCCCAGTTTGAAATGAGGCAAGTTACAGTTCCTGCAGCATTTAAATGTCAAATTACACACCTTGCCCAGCCTTTCCCCACACTAGTTGATCTGGTAGATTTACTTTCTACTCTCTACACAGGATTCATCCACAGGTTGGATGATTTACACCCTGTAGTGTGGGTTTCTTGCCAAGCAGGAGAGGGGCTGCTGGTGTAGAAGAGCTCGGAAGATGATGGACAGATGTCCCCACAGTGGGCTGGGTATAATCAGAATGAAATGTCTAAGTGTGTGTATAGAAGGATGTAACAGCAGAGGACAGGCATCATGAGACTTGCAGGAAAGGAGAAATGAGCCAAGATTGCTCATTGTCTAAAGCTGAATGTTTGCCAAGAGCAGCATGGGAAAAGGAGGTGGGAATAGAATTGCAAAGGAAGCTTGGAGACTTACCAGAATCAAAGTGTGCAATCTCTCTGGAATGGTAACTGCTAGCCCAATTCAGGCTACAGGTGAGATAGCTGCTGCTGGAATGAGGGCTGAGTAGCTGTGGAATGTTGCCTTGCAGGGAGGGGCTAGCATGTTACAGGTGGAAAGATGTGACACCACTTCACTCCCTGTAACAAAAATGTGCCTCTAGCCATTAAGTATGGGTTTGTTAGGCTTTTAAAAATGATAACTTAAAAGGGAAAGTCAATGCCATTAATTTTGAAACAAGCTGAAATGCTCCTGAAACTTAAAAGTGGCATCATTCTTTAATGCTATCTGTGAGCGAACCTGCTACAAGGCACCTGGAGTTTGGGAAACAAATGAGTACTCTCTCTCAGGTGATATACACTTTCAGAAATTAATCTCTGATCTCACTGTGTATTTTTTTCAGGGAGGGTAATCCAGAGAAACTGGTCTAGAGAGTGAGAGTTCTCCTTCCTGTACCTGGTTTCACTTGGGATATTTTTCCCCGTTAAATTTTAGGATGTGAGTGTGTCTTAGAAAGATTGGATGGGCTTTTCCCATGAGAGTTCTATCAGACAGTGTAATGAGCTGGCTTTGGTACAAAGCTAAAATTAAAAAAGCTTGTAGTGGCATTTTAGGACTATTCATGGAAGCTCTGTAGATTAATATCTGAATTTAACAGGCCCTCCTTCCTGCATGTACAGCATTGCATCACTGTAGTGATGCTGAATGGGAACTTAATGGCTAATTCTATTTTCCATAAATTCTCAAATTATTGTACTCATGCTGTAACTGTTCCCACACTAAAATATTCCTTGCAAGATAGTGAGGTGTATTTGAAAAGTATAATATGAAGAGCCAACTACAGCGCCTGTAACCTGCAAGCTACATAGGCTAAATTAAATGCAGAGGCCCAGATTTTGAACGTGTGTAAGCATTGCTGCACTCACACTGCAAGACCTACATTAGTTAGGGCTGGTCTGTATTGCTTAGCGTATGTGCAAGGTGCCTCAGGTGGCACATGAAGAGGATTCATCACCGAATTTTGTTTGCTTAGATCATTAGCTTCCCTGGCCTGGAGCTGGTACTGATGAGTGTGACGTGAATGCTGATCCACGCCCTGCTGGTCCACACTGGACATAGGCATAGCCACATCACTGTGGGGTTGTGAAAAATCCACACCCCTGGGAGACATCACTATGCTAATCTAATACCCAGTGTAAGCAGTGCCAGGTAGACAGAAAAATTCTTCCATCGCCTTCACTACTGCCTCTAGGGGAGGTGAATTAACTACAGTGGCAGCAGGATTCCTCCAATCACTGTACAGTGTCTGCACTGAAGCACTGCAGCTTTACTGCTGTAGCATTTCTAGTATAGACATACCCTAAGCAGCTTTGAAAACTTGGGCCTGAATGGGTACTCTGACAGTGGGGTTCCATTAGTGTGAATGCAGAGTAATAGAACCAAATCTGACCATCTGTCTTTCTGAGCTCATGCCACACTATCAAAAAATATTCGTGGCAAGCAAGTTCCGGGAGGCAGTAGTGAAGGTGCAAAAACAAACAAACCCCACATCCCCAAACTGTTGAAAGATGTGTTTTCATGTTGGAACGTGAAGTTTCTTTCTGGCTCCACTGCAGTAAACAGAACCCCCAACATACAGCCACGAACTACAAGGAGTGAAGTGAAACTATGATTGATCTGTTGAGCAGAGGGAAAGACTGAAGAGCAGCAATAGGTGGGGACAAGGCAGAAGAGAGGTTTAACTTCTTCCCCTGTAGATTGTAATGAATCAGGGAGACATCCATGATACCTAGTCTTTTTTTGTCATGTCTATTTCTATTTAATAGACTAGAGATAAATAGGAAAAGCAGGACATGTTTTACTTAGCCCCCCTTTTCCCACATCACATTTTTTCAATGAATACTAGTGTATATAGAACATTTTTGCTGGTATAAAACTTGCCATTTATTTGCCAAGACCAAAGCAGTTAAGGTACGTTAATGGAGGAGTTTCATATAGCACAAAAGGACACACATTTTTATAGCTTCAGATTTTTGCCTTTCAGCTGCCTTATTTCACTAGGCAAATCTTGAAGGCGCAAAGTTTATTTAAAATCATTTTAAAAATGAAACCTTTATTAAATTCTGTTCCTTAACAAAGGAGTGTAAATTAATGAAATCACTCAGCTATCCTCTGTGTAAATTACAATAGACTAATAGCATATCAGCTTATAAAATTAGACAAATCTGAAACTTGATTTTTCCATTACACCAAATAAGTGATGTTAGGGAGAGGGGAAAAAATACAAAATGGTCAGCCTTGAAAATGCTGGTATCAGTCAGACATGAACAGACTAAGAATTATCTTGTTTAAGAGAAATGCAGTGTACATAGATGTGCTTTTAGGGTCTGTCTCCACTGCATCTGAGAGCATGCCTCCCAGCCCAGGCAGCCCTCCTGCCCTAGTTCTACTAGCACACAAACTAGCCACGTGGACTTTATGTATTCAGATGGCTAGCCTGGGCTGCCACCCATACTGCAACATCCACACTGCAACTTCTGTGCTAACTCAAGAACAGCTAGTGGGTCTGTCTACACTAGCTGGGAGGCATTCTCCCAGGTGCAATGTAGACATACCCTTAGTATTATTCATAGTCACATTCAAGTTTGTGGTATCTTACTGATTGCATTTTGTATCTGTGGTAAGCAGAAACTATTCTCTCTATAAAATCCATCAACTTGCAGTGAACTCAGACAAGCCTATACTAAAAACTTTGTCCAGATATTAATTGTTCAAATTATGTTATGCTGTCATTGCCTCATCTCTAATACAGAGAGCCAGCTGCAGTTATCCGTTCCCACTGACGCTTTGATATGTGACCAACACAATAAAAAGGTGAAAAACATTATGTCTGACATGGATATTAGTGCTACTAAAATAAATTTAACCTAATCTCAAAGTGCAAATTTACAAATACCCACACTTGTAAGTTTTAATCGGAGAAGAGGGTTGAGAACATGAAATGCTTAGGACAAAGGCAGATAAGATTTCCTTCTGAATAAGTCTATACACTGTTCAATACTTGTAAATAAAAATTACTTAACTTGAAATGTTCCTAGATAATGTTCAACTTGGATAGAGTGCATATAATTTTGGATGAAATGGTGTTAAATGGCTGCATCGTGGAAACCAACAAGAATAGAATTCTTGCACCTCTATTTGTTCTTGACAAAATGGCAGAAAGCTAGAAAGAAACAAGCCTACTGAGGAATGTATTTTATAAAGTATTCTGAAAACCCCACGAAAATCCCTACAGCTCTTTTCTGAGACTTCCTAAGGTGAAATCTTGCAGTATTTTCAACTGGCTGGAACATATTGAAGCAAAGAAATCTAATGCATATTCCCTCTTCCTTTCTCCTCCAATTCTAGAAAAAAAATATGCCATGCCAACGTAAAGGTGAAAATTGGGAGGGGGAGGAACCAACAGGAACTTTTTCAATGAGGCAAATGTCAGTTGAGACAGCACTTGTCTGTCTAAAAAGTAACCATTTTGTTTTAGTGTTTGTAATTCTGTTAGGGGAACAATATTCCTGAAGCCTTGTATGTCTGTGACTATGCATTATATTACATGTGCTACAGCAGCACAGCTGTAGCTACGCTGTTGTACTGCAGACATTTACTACAGCAAAAGAAAGGGTTTTTCAGCTGCAGTAGTAAATCCACCTACTTGAGAGGCGGGACCTAGTTGTGTCTACAGTGGAGTTTAGACTTAACTATATTGCACAGGGTATGATATTTTTCACAGCCCTGAGTGATGTAGCTAGGTCAGCTTAAGTTTTAGGTATGGACCAGGCCTCACCTCTTTCTTTCCAAAAAAAGAAAAAAAGGTGGCTATCGGGATGGAGAAGATGAGTTAGAAAATATTAGTATAATTCCAAGTTGTTTCCATAAGTATGGATCTTAAGCTCTAACTTCTGTACCGATATGTCCAATCTTCTACTAGGTCCAGTCTTCACAAGGACAGGTTTATCTTATATGGTTTTGTATAGAACAGAGTGTCAAGTTTGTGTTCATGCAAATACTATAGTGATGGCTGTAATAAAGGTTACTGGATACTACGGAAGTTGTAAATTAACGATTTGGACACTTAATTCTGTTAATAAAAGAATCAGAATGATAAAACAAAGGTTAATTGTTCATCATACTCAAAAGGAAGTTGCTACTTTAGTAGTTTAATTTTCTTAGTGTACTGTTTTAGTATTTTGCTTATAAACTTGAAAATAAAGGTTCTCCTTTTCACTATGGTATTTTTTCCACTTACCCGTCAGTTTCTTGTTTGCAATATCAGTATTCTTTCACAACTGCCAGCTGGGGGAGCCCACAAAATTGTTAGTAGTGGGATCACAATCACCACAGCTTTTCATCCTCCAGCCCTCAGCATACCATTAGATATTTTTCACAGTATATTCACTGCTTGTCCAAGTCTTGAGTAAAATCTACAGAAGAGGTACCTCAGGTTTGTAAATTTCCTAATACTGACCAAATGTATTCAAACTAATCTAAAAATCTTTAGGAGCAGTAGAAGAGAGCTCAATGACTGGTCTTTAAGTGAACTACTGTGACATGGATAACTGTCTGTCATCTTTCACAAAAGTAACTAAAGAACTGTCAATTGGTAATTACTTTCATTTTCTAATCACCTGCTACTGTAAACTAGGTTCAGACTGGTACTGAGAGGGGAAAATCTCCATATTTAAACTGTCCATCTTCATTCCCTTTTAGATATCATACTTAAGATAGGTCCCATTGGTTCTTACATCAGACATCCATTTGGTTACAGTAAAAGTACAATCAGCTGCATAGAATTTTCATTCTAGCACCCCCCCTGTCAAGCAATCTGACCCTTACTCCTTACTTACTCCTGTCTCCATGCCACTGATTTTTGCCCTGGACTTGGTGAAAGGAGCTTCCAGGAGGCCTGCTGAACTGCCTCAATACACCAGTGGGGCCTGCTCAACCATCTTGGCATGAAACTTGCCCACATGCTGACTAGGAGCTGGGTTCCTGTGGTCTGCTGTCCGTCTGCCATTTCTGAGAGGAAAGGCAGGGGATGGAGAGGGGTTGTTCTTCAAAACATTGTCTTTCTGGACCTGACTGCAGAACTGGAGTTAATTTCCAAACTGGACACCATCAGATTAGGCCTGAATAAAGACTGGGAGTGGTTGGGTCATTACAAAACCTAAACCTAATTTCCCCAACACTAATTTCCCCCCACTGTTACTCACACCTTCTTGTCAACTGCCTGAAATGGGACACTCATTACCACTTCAAAAGTTATTTTTCCTCCCTTGGTATCCTGCTGTTAAATGAATGTCTCATTAGACTGACCTCACACTTGGTAATACACTTGTTAGTCTCTAAGGTGCCACAAAAACTCCTCCTTAGTTTTGAGGAAGAAGCCCTCTAAGCCAAAGAGGAAACAGTAAAAAAAAAAAAAAACAAAAAACCCAAAACAAAAAACACGCCTCTTAAAAATCCTGTGAAAGCTCTTCCAAAAGGGAGCCCTAGAGTCTGCATGTGTGCTGGTTGGAGGCCTAGAATTCTGGGAAGTTCTTTTTGAGAGGCAGTCCCAAGCCCAGGCTCAGAGCACAGATCTGGTCTGTCTGCAGTTGACCCGGAGTTCGGAAACACCCCATGCTGAAGACTGCTACATGGAGGGGACCGAGAAATACGGATTTTTGTTATAAGCTTTTGATTGTTTCAAGACACTTCTGGTAAAAGTGTAATAACCTCTTATTTACTTCATCTTTATAAGCAGTCACTGACCACCACAAAAACATTACAATACATGGTTCAATCAAGACAGCCATTGCTCCCTCAAAAAGCTTTAATCAAATGTTGTGGGGTACAGTCATTCACTCTGGTACAATATGCAAACTTAGTATCATTCATATCATGTCTGAAAAACACCGAAGACCTGGGGCGGCTCCAGGCACCAGCATGGCAAGTGCGTGCTTGGGGCGGCAAGTTGCGGGGGGAAGGGGGGAGGAGAAGGCGGCGATCTGCCGGTCGCGAGGGCAGCAGGCAGGTTGCCTTCGGTGGCATGCCTGCGGAGGGTCCGCTGGTCCCACAGCTTTGGCGGACCTCCCACAGGCGTGCCGCCGAATCCGCGGGACAGGGGACCTCCCACAGGCGTGCCGCCGAAGGCAGCCTGCCTCCCGTGCTTGGGGTGGCAAAATACCTAGAGCCGCCCCTGCCAAAGACACTGCAGCACTACAGGTATCTGCCAAGCTAGTTCTCAGAAAGCTACATTGCAAAACTCTGAACGCCCTGGCTTAGCCAACAAACAAGCTAATGAACAGGTCACTTACTTGCTCTTATGCCCCAATTTCTATTTTTCTTAAACTTAGAAAAATAAACCAAATTTCTTCAAAAGTAATGCTTTCAGAACACTTACATTTGACCAAATCAAAACAAAGGTATCTAGTCTATGTACTCATATTTGAGGACTATGAGAGAAATCGTCAGAGGCAATTTTATACGCTGCAAACATTTTAATGATTATTGTTGAGCATACACATGGGAAATTTTTTTAAATTTCAAACTGCAACAAGTTAAATAAATGTTTATAATATACAAGGAAAGTACAACCAAAAGTAAAACTTGCTTTAAGTGTGCCTTGCACCAGAAACCAGTGTTTTGTTTTTTTTAATAGCTTTATTGTTGAGCTGCACAAACACACTTAAGGATTTGATCTTTATAGCAGGGCATTTAAGAAATCAAAATATATTCCCAGTTGAAAGGAAAAAAAAAGTTATGCATGATTATATGCAAAAAACAAACCAACCCCCTCCCCCCAAAAAAGAAAAAGAAAAAACAACACTAGTATACTCCAATAGTGCAGGCACCATTAACAAAAGAGAAAGAAAAAGCTGTGATGCCCATTAACTAAGATTTAAGGAAGCAAGTTTTTGACCAGTTAGTTTAAAGCCAGCAAAACGGATCAGTGATGGCAACTGTAGTGTACAAGGTATTAAATGACAAACTTTACACAAATACACTTAGAAATTTATATCCGTGAACACTGAAAATCCGAAGATCTGCTCTTTGGAACAGTCAGAGAGAACCACCTTAATTTCCAGTCGTGCAAGCCCTTGAAGCATCACACAGTGTTCTGTGCCATTTACTTGCTGGCTGTGTAGTTACAGGGATTTGTTTTGTCATTAGCAGCTAACAAACTTTTTCCACGTATTCCTAAAGCCTCACAGGTGGAAAAAAGGTAAGTCTCATCAGAGCACAGCGTGGAGATCATATTTTCTGCACACAAACACAAGAGGCTTCACTAATATCAAACAGTTTCTCATGTCCCATGTTGCACAGAGCAATTCAATTGAGATGAAAGCCTTTTTCCATAGTAGCAGCTAGCAGGCGCTCCCTCATAATCTCCTCAGAGGAATACTCAGGCAACTTAAGATAATGCACACAGGTATTCACAGATGGATAACTTGCATCTGTAGCATCAACCTGAGAATAGGGAAGAATTAACATTATTTATGTACTGCTATAGTTTATTGTATTATACATATATGATAAAAATACATAGGTCCTTTTTCCTCTGCTGAATTTACAATCTACTTCATGCTAGAGTAGGCTGGGAATTTTTTTCACAGATTCCTGTTGTTTTTGACAAATTCCAAATTGTCACAATTGAAACTTTTTGCAGAAACGTATCAGTTTCAGCGTAACTCTTCAGAAAGGTTTTCCCACGTCCAGAAATGTGTAGTCAAACCCAGAGAGAGAGAGAGAGAGAGAGAGAGAGAGAGAGAGGAACCCACCCCAGAATACCAAATAGCCCAGTGATTAGAGTACACATCTGGGATGTGGGAAATCCAGGTTCAAGTTCCTACTTTAAATCCGGCAAGAGCAAGGACTTGAACCTGAGTGTCCCACACATATCAGGTGATTTCCTTACTCACTGGGCTACTGGATATTCTGGGATGGCGCGCATGCTCAGTCTCTCTCTCAATTCTGATGAAAAATTTCAAAAGGTTTCAGTTTTGCCCCAATGTACAAAGGGAAAAATTTTGAAATCTCTAAAAATTTTCACAAGACGGGAAAACTGCTTCCCACCCAGTTCTACTTCCTACATAAAACAGTGAGATGCCAGAGGATGGATGTATCAACCAGAAAAAGGCTAGGAGAGATTGAAGTGTACTTAGTTTACATACACCCTTCCTCAGTTCCTTTTTATGAGAATATATACGAGAGTGCAAAGCCAGAGAAGAGCTGGAGTGGAGTCTGGCACTGAAAGGCTAACAGAAAATAGTGAGAGAGTTGATGAGGAACTATAAGATTAACATTTATTTATGTGGCAGATGTAGATTTTTTGTAAGCAAAAAGCTTAAGTTGAGAGGTACCCTGAAGAGCCTATACCTTGCGCACAACAGTGAGCCGGGGGTGTAGGTTAGCCAGTCCTCCTGGTGGGAGTGTTGAACAGCCAGTAGTGAACTGGAGAAATGCTTTTCTTTCATCCGAAGACATGCCACACAAAACTCTCACAAATCGAAGGAAGCCAGGACTAAAAAAAAAAAAAAAAAATTAGTAATATATGAACATCAACAAAATGTTTGTGATGAAGGAGAGAGAATTTTGTAACTTGAAACATTAAAACCAATGTCTTTACGCAAACTTAAAGGGCAACTGTTTGTTTAAAATATTCGTGCCAGTTCATTACAGGCGAGTCTCATCTCACACGAGGGTTCCGTTCCGTGGTGAGTGTGTAAAGCGAAAACCATGTAAAGTCAAAATTACATTGAATTGAATGGCAGGCGGAATCACTCGCACTACAGGTACAGTACTAAAGTTGTTATTTTTCTCCTTTTCTTTTTTGCCAACCGCGTAAAGCTGAAATCGCGCATGTTAAATGCGTGTAAGATGCAACAGACCTGTACTGAATTAAGAAGGAAGCCTTTATAAGAAAGAAAAAGATGAAAATGGTATTTTTAAAAATTTCTTTGCCAGATGTTACATGGCAAAACCTACAGGGGGACATATCAATTCCCATTGTTACTACTGGAAATGGAATTAACAGATCTCCATTTATTCCTAGTGTGTGAACTCGTATTTAGGTAGAGTTCCAAGCCTGCTCTTAACAGAATCCACACATACTGGGCCTCGTCTCAGTTACACGAAGGCCCCTTTAAAATCATTTCACGCCACCAGAGCGGTGCAAAGGGGAATTTGTGTAACTGAGAATTCAACCTTTGGTGTTCAAACATACCCACTTCCTGTGTTTTCACTTAATTGGTAACTCAAACAACTATTAAAACATAAGCCTCAGCCTAAAACTTCTCCCCCATGATTCCCTACAGACACCACTGTTTTAAACCCTGGTTCCCCACAAACAAAGAGACACTCCCACCTCCTTTATATCAATGACAGAGTTAATGAACTGCATCCTGACAATGCATTAGCACTGCATCAGCCAGCATATGCTAGCAAGGTCCTCATACTTGCAAACAGAATGGGTACACACAAGACCCAAGCTACACAGCATCTTCAGTACTATAACACCAATACACTTAAGAAAAATTAATTTGTATTCTACTGCTGCAAAACCCGCTGTGGGAGCTCACAAAACTGTATGGGTTCTTTCTAGCAGCCTTCCTTAATAGAAATAAAAATTGATTCCAGGACAATCCCCAAATGAATTACAATTTAAACACCATGAAAGTAAAAAATAAAACCGAATTAATGTTATCTCTAAAAATTTCTGTGGCAAGAAGCTAACATGGGGGTTCTATTAACCTACTCCTTTGAATGTCAATCTCATTCTTCTGTTTTTTCACCACCCCTTCCCCCAATCTCCTCAAACTCCTCATCCAGAATTAAGACTATTTATTGGAGAAACACAGATTACATCCACTGCCACGCATTTGTTCCACATGGTCTTCACGCTTATCGGCAGTCCCTCCAATTTAGAATCTTCATGTAAGGAATATATGAATGTTATCATTACACATATTTCTTAAGTGATGTTAAAAACAAGGTTAGACTAATAGGCACCTATCTCGTGTGTAGCCAAGTTTAGGTTCTGTGTAGTTGATGATATCCTCAGCTGCCCAAGATGGTGACTGATTTCCACAAAGAATCATCTGAACTTCCTCATAGCTGAAGGAACTCAGCTTCTCCATTGGGAAGACTCGATTGAAACCATCTTAATTTATAAAGATACAAGTAAAAAAATATAGTCACAAGAATGCATCCAAAATAATTTCAGCTTTTAAACATTTTAATCATTAAACTAGAACTAATTTTTAAACTATGGTTTTCGCTAAGTCAAATAAAGAAACAGGATTACTACACTTAAAGCAAAATGTTAGTAATGGCAGGAGTTTTACTGGTCAACACTATAGTCAGCCTGTCTGCATCAACTATTTGCTATGCCTTAACTCGCATTTTTATTTTTTTAAAACGAGTGTTTGGGTTAAACTGAGTAAATCATCTATTCTTTTAAACCACTTGGTGCTTGGTTTAGAATTAGGATTTGTGGGTATATAACTATTTGCGAGCAATAGCATGCACCACAATACTAAATATCAGTGAGTTTAAAATGTGTCAGTATTTCCATTTTCTACATATATTAACATTAGTAGTGGTTAGGAACCATAATTATTTTTCTACCATATGCAGTTTGTTTTTAAAACCATGATTTTGCGTGACATTCTATACCACTACATTAAATCAGGAGATCCTGAGTGCCAATGTGTCCAGCTAAATGTGCACATAATCTGCTATGGTTAAAATTACCTTTAAATGCATCCATCTGTTTCTGTATGCCAGTCTGCATGCAGAAGTCAAATATTAACTCCACATACTCCTCTGCATTATCAATAGTTACCATCTATAAAGAAAATATACACGATATAAAAAAAAGAGTTAATGTTGCATTAAACATGATTGCTGAGATGGCATACTGTTAAAATCCCGTAAGGGGGTTTGTTTTCTAACCTCATCTTCACCATTTGGCTTGAGATCCACCGCTGTAAAACCATATACTCTGGATGATGGGCAGAACTGGAAATTCAGACTGCAAAATAAGGATGGGTTTTAATAGATTATTCAAATCAGTGACTGCTTTTGCAGCAAACATTAGATTTGTTATCTAAAAAAGGATAGCATCTCATCTTACTACCACGAAAACAGCTTGTGGAACATTTTACGTAAGAATGTGAATGCTGACACCATATTAGAAAGCAATGCAATGGACTACATAATAAAAATAGATTGTTTTCTAATGGACTTGTGCATTTACACAGAGTCCACTTTGACAAGTGTCTAACATTTCAAACAGTTAAACATAAAGTATCTTTATAATTCAATTTTGAAACCTTTTTAGTAGGTCAACTTTTAAGTTTAAAATCATACCAACAGGAACAAACAAACATTCTCAATATTTCCAGGGATAATATCAGCAGTAGCATAAAGCCACTGAAGTTACTAGACATTTAGGCCTTGATCCTGCAACAGGCTCAGCCTGAATGGACCCCTTTGTACTCATGCAACATCTCTGAAGTCAGTGGGAATATGTGACAGTGCAGTGTCACGCCTGTAGCAGGGCTGAAACCTTAATGGACTGATAATACAGACAAATTCTACAGATCTCCAGACTCGTTTTGTCACTGTTGTGGACTCTGCTTTCACACACACAGCTGCCACACTAATTTGTAATCACAGAGAATCAGTGTAAACCCAATGGAGTCTGGGTTCCAAAAGAAAAAAAAAATAAATATAAACAGCATATACTGGGTTTAAAGTTTTTAAACAACAACAAAAAAACGTTATTTCCAGTTAATGCCATGTAAAGGATGTTTCTAAAATACATCATAAATATGCTTGAGAAGAAACAGAATATTTACTATTTTATTTTCTAAGTAAAGGGCTTCATAAACTGTATCAGAACAAAGTTATGATTCCATCCAACAATGAAATGCAGACTACTCTGAAGGTCCACATGGCAAACAATACATGGTGCCCAGCAATCACTTAATATGGGAATGAAAAAACATTTTCAAGCTGCCACTATGCAAGAATTTTAAGGATGCAGAATGTAATTAACCAACCTGGGTTTTGCCAGAAAACTTGGGATAGCACCACTACTTTTAAATAAATATATCACTGTAGTCTTCAGAAATGAAACTGAAATTTTTATTTGATGAATGTACATATGGATATTAGTAATTCCACTAAGCAGAACTGTATGAATAAATGTATGTATAAATATAAAACAAAATCTCTTACCCTAAATCCTCTATGCTAAGCCGAGGCCCGGAACCTGATGGGTTCTTCAGCATTAATTCCTGTAGTTTTGTGTTCTTTTCGTCTTCTGAAAGACCTTTGTTACTTAAAATTTGACGTCTTTTAACTGCAAGGTCTTTAATATCTTTTAAAAATCTGGCTCTATGTGGGTTTACTAATTCAAAGTCCTCCCATGTTAAAATTCCATTAAACCAAGCAGGGGGTTTAGGTTTCGGTGGATCAAGGATAAATTCTGACTTGGAGTCTTCTTCAAAACTTCCTACTGACAGTGAATCATGTCCCTCCTCTGTAGAAGCCTCCGACTGGCTTTCAGTGCAGTGCAAGTCTCTATCACCCCGTGATTCATAGATCAATTTACTCATATTACTTTTAATGTCACCCATACACATGAGTTTAAAGAAAGGTTTAGAAATAGGCAAATCCACCAGTCTGTTATCCTGAATGCATTTAGCCAAGAAAATGCCAAGGAAATGAAAGAGTTTGGTTATTCTTTCAAGTTCATCACTATCCTGTGGGAATGGTGCTGTGAAAAGTCCACATGATCTCTGTACATAGTATCCAGGGGGTTTTAATCCACCTCCAATATCAACCTGGATTTAAGGAAAAAAGGGGGAAACAGTAGCTTTGTGCAAGATGAGTTTAAATATAGACACTATGTTCATATTAGTCTATTATTTACCTTCTCAGAAGAAAAACATTTATAAACATCCTTCAGTTTAACAAATTTGTAGAAGTGGTCTATTCAAATGTAAAATACTTCCAAGTCCAATACAATTGCAGTTTTCATTTTAGTTCAAATGTAGATTTAACACTCAATATTGTTGTTGTGGTATCTGTTAATACGCAGTAATCCAAATATACACCTCTACCCTGACATAACTCTGTCCTCAGGAGCCAAAAAAATCTTACTGCATTATAGGTGAAACCATGTTATATCGGACTTGTTTTGATCCGCCGGAGTGTGCAGCCCTGCCCTCCCGGAGCGCTGCTTTATCACGTTATATCCAAATTCATATTATATCGAGTTCTGTTATATTGGGGTAGAGGTGTAGTAAAAGTAGAAGAGCAACCTGAATCCTATGTTCGCTCAGCTCAGATCATCAACCACACACACACACCACCCTACATTAAAAGATAAAAGTATGAAAGTCAAGCACTCAATAGTTAGAAAATGCCAGAATGAAGGGGCTAGAGTTTTTCATCAACAATGCTGAGAATTTCTTAACATGGACAAATGTATTTTTCCTTAATCTTGTTCTCTGAAACAGCGGAGCCATTTTAGCTGAAATCTTCCAAAAAAATTCAATCCAAGGTAGACCCCTGGCATAGAAAATTTCAGCCTATATGGTTAAAGTTTGGCATAGTTATTAGCAACAAAAAAAACAAACCCCAAAACAGAGTACTGTCATCATGTGAAGTGTCAGGCAGCTTTGATAATAAGTGGTATTACCAGGCTTGCCTAAAATACATGGATTCAAGACTTTCAACAGCTGGTGAGAGTACCAGCGAGCTACTTTTATTACCATATAATATTTGTTTTTCTCTGAACAACCACAAGTACAAATGATCCATACCTGACGTGATTCATCATCTGGAAAATCGTCATCACAAAGCCACGTTCCCAGTTCTGTCCTCTGGAATTCTGCTGCCACCAGTGCATAGAACTCCAATGTGGGCCCCAGGCCTGTTCCTTCTTCTCCTAAAAACTCCACCTGAAATAAACAATGGAAGTTAAGAATGAAAAGAAATAGTAGAAAAAGAAAAGACTCAATGTTCGTCAGCTAACTATATCACTCATAGCTGCCTTCCATAAAAGTGTTTTAAAACTACTCTGCTAGGGAGACATGTTTTACCTCTAGAACAGACTTTCGGTCTGCATGAATCTGCATGATATTTTCAGCCCATTCCATCAGGGATTCACCTCGTGGAACTTTCACTCTCTCATGTTTTAGGCGTCCAACTCTGAATTCTCCTGGATCATCCCGTCGCACTGTACTTGTGGTCCTTGTCCGTTCAACAGTGGCCTCACGTCTGTTCTGTAGCCATACGATTGCTCTGGTAACCGAAAAAAATACAACTATTTCTTAAAATTTTAAGTTACTAACATATTTCTTTCATGGGAACCCTGAGATAAACAGATGTGCAAGACATGCTGTTAAGCCCTAAACACTATGTGCGGTATTGATTTGTTGCATTTCTAAACATTTTCAGAGGCACCTAGAATGCTTAGATACACACCTCTTGTTGTTTTATAAATTCAGATAATTCATTTTGCATTAACATAATACAGCACTCTCAACTTCTGGTGTTAAATGAACAATATAGCAAAACATAACACAACACTGACCCGAGCGCGTAACTCCTACTTACTGCAGTGAGAGTGAATAAAAAGAAATAATGCTTTGCATTTACAGTAGTGCTTTATATCTGAAGTTCTTGAAGCAGACACTTATTAAATTAAAACTTGCATTATGTCTGTGAAATAGGAATACATTATACTGGTCATAAAGATGAGTATTATATGTTACATAACCCAAACAGACAAGCCAGAAAATGCATAAGTAAGATTGAAACACTGTCATTCACACATGTAGTTAAGAGAAGAAAAAGTAAAAACATAACAGTGTAAAGGATAGAAAAAAAAATCAAGTGATTTTAGTCATAATTTCCTTAAACTGTTAGAATTTCACAGGGAAGGTCTCCCTGTTAAGTTTTTTAAGCCCTTACCAGTTAAACCAGAACACCTGCAATTATTACCACCACCACCTATCCAAAAGGCATTGTTTTTAATTCTCTCATACTCTCTGTCATCATCATCAACAACAAACTACTCCCTAATCTACACACTTGGCTGCGCTTCAACTGTAGGCAAGTCACTTAATATATTTTTATATAAATCTATATATCCCACAGGGCTACCGAGAGGTTTAATTTTTTTTTAAGTGCTTTGAGAGCCTCTGTAAGTTGAAAGTTTTACAAAGTATTAAAAATAAATTGCAAGAATATGCTCTGGAGGATGCCTTTTATATGTAAAGAACACTGTAAAACATTTATCTTGTATTATATGCATTATAAACACATGCACATAAATGCGGAGATAACAGCCATGTGATGTGTTTCACATACTTGAGCAGTTTCAGTTTCTCAAACCAGTGCAATTTATCACAAACCTACTTATCTATCTAACAAGGAGTTATTTCAATATTCCAAATCCCTGAGCAACTTCAATTACCACTTGAAGAGAGAACTGTTTCCTCCTTCTCCCTTCAAACTATACCTGCCCAAGGCCTAGGATGTTCATGATTCAGCTTTTCTATATAGCAGTGATACAGACCTCCGTGATTCATAAGCCAAATTAGTGATCAGCATTACCCAAAAGAGCCACAGTAGTGTGAATTCATTGTTTCATTCACTATTTTTATATTTTATAGATAAATATAGGCATTATTCTCACAGCAAAATGACTGATCAAATATTATTTTATCAACTACAATTGGTTAATAATATAGTAAAAACAGCCTGACTGGTTAATAATTAAATCACAGTGTTTAAATATCATGTGCTGCAAAGAGCTGCAGGAGACACATTAAAATGCCACTTGCGGCTCGCAAGCCTCAGTTTGCGTATCACTGCTATATACCAGTCTATAAAAATGCCAAGATTTTAAACTGAGATTTCATGGCAATGTGGAGCTAGAAAAAAAAGGAACTATTTTCATCAGGCAGAGAAAATGTCAAGCCTCTACTTCTCTGAAAGATTACTGTCAGCATGTTACAGAACAAAAATATTTGGTTTACATATAAACAAAAACTGATATAAGGGACCAAAGTCTCCTTTTCCTCTTTCTTGTGCTCAGTATAGGAAATGCTAGGGAAGGAGTCGGCAACCTTTCCGAAGTGGTGTGCCGAGTCTTCATTTACTCACTCTAACTAAAGGTTTCGCATGCCAGTAATACATTTTAACGTTTTTAGAAGATCTCTTTCTAGAAGTCTAATAGATTACTTTACATACAACAATATTTTAGTTAAGTAGGTTTTTAAAAATGTTGAAGTAGCTTTATTTAAAATTAAATTAAAATGCAGAGCCCCCCGGACCGGTGGCCAGGACCCAGGCAGTGAGAGTGGTCAGGGAGTGAGGGTGTGGATAGGGATCAGGGCGGTCAGAGGCCAGGGAACAGGGGGGTTGAATGGGAACAGAGGTCTGGGGGGGCAGTCAGGAAGGAGAAGGGGGGTTGGATGGGACAGCAGAAGGCAGTCAGTGCAAGGGTTCTGGGGGTGCTCAGGGAGAAGGGGTAGTTGGATGGGGCAGGGGTCCCAGGAAGGTAGTCAGGAAGGAGAAGGGAGGGGATTGGGCAGCAGGGGGCAGTCAGGGGCACGGGTTCTGGAGGCAGTCAGGAATGAGAAGAGGGGTTGGATGGGGTGGCGGGGGGCAGTGAGGGGTGGGTTGGATGGGGCAGGAGTCCGGGGGGGGCCCCTCAGGGGGCGAGAAGGGTGGTGGGGGTAGTGGCGCAGATAGGGAGCAGGAGTAGGGCTACGCCTGGCTGCTTGGGGAGGCACAGCCTCCCCTGACTGGCCCTCCACACAATTTTGGAAACCCGATGTGGCCCTCAGGCCAAAAAGTTTGCCCGCCCCTGGTCTATACTCTCTCACAACTATGCTTACCAATGTGGTCTGTGCTGAAATTAAAACATGTAATAAACTATTTGATTTGAGACCCAACAAAATCATCAGCTGTTATAGCATTACCTGCCAGCTACAGCACACATGCAAATTAAACTGACATGCTGAGGATCTACATCAAGTTTCCTATGGAACATCAAACCACAGGAAGACCATCCACTCCAGAGCCCCTTGGCACAGTGCATAAATAAAAAGCGGCAAGTTATCAAAAAAATCTTATTTAAAACATTCACAGATTTTTCCCTTTTCTTAGTAAAGAAGTTTATTTTAAAAACTCCTTAAATAGGGAAAGAAAAACACTCCTACAATTTTTCATGCTAAGGGAAGTCAAAGAAAAGTTTTACAGTGAACTATAAAACCTAAACAAACAATCAAGACATCTCGGAAAACATTCATTCTGATATGATCACGTCTCTTACCTTGATGCTCCAAATGCTGTGCAAGTGAAATACAGCTGTCTAGTTTCAAATGGTATTAAGAATGGACACTTGCTAGTTAACTGTTCACACCAATCTGGCAAAGCGCCACTTGCTAGTGCCAATGGTTCCTGTAATTTAACATAGAAATAACTGTTTAAAATACAGGGTCAGGTTGTCAAACAACATGATCGACAGATGCACAGAGAACAAGGTTTACTCTGAACCGACTTTTTACACCTGCTGGGGTAAAAATCATTTTTTAAAATCAGTGAATGAAAAGGCTGATGAAGTTTCAAGGACTCTGTCTGAGTGGGATGTAAGGTGCCTGAAGGCAAGTCAGCCACTAAGAAACATAATGAACCACTGGAACAAGAGATGGGAGAGAAGTACCAAGGACCAACGTTTTTTTCCCCTGAGAATATAGTCTCTCCTGATCTGCTCATTAATATTGCAGGAACGATTAAGCAGAGCAAAGATAATGTAAGCACCTGGATGTCCTACACAGGATCACGAAAAATTTGAAAGAAAAATCTGAAGACTTCAGGCAACTCATTTATAGAACCTGAAGCCATTACCTAGCTATCTGGGAAAAAAATTGAAGAAATTTTTATTGATCTTAAAGGGGACACACAAAAAATGAGTGGAGGAACTGAAGAATTTTTAAGAATCAGGAATGTCAGAATTATTAGATATAAAATGTGGTTCCACTTTAAAAATAGCATATCTTCAAGTTTCATTTTTATTGTGCATCAGCAACTTCATCTCAAATTTGATCAGTTTACATATAAAAAGATGGATTTTTTAAGTGCCAGTCTTGCAAGCTCAGCCTGATCTAAATATCAAGTTCTTTCTAGCTCTCAATATCAGTAATACAGATACTGAAGGCCAGATCCTTTCCTCAGTTACACCAATGCAAGCTATTGTCTTCTTGTCAGATGTTTGAAATAGGCCATCCTGATTATCATTACAAAAGTTTGTTTTCTCCTGCTGATAACAGCCCACCTTAAATCCCAAATAAATTTGTTAGTCTCTAAGGAGCCACAACTACTCCTCGTTTTGGGGTTGTTTTTTTTTTTTTAATAAATTGACTGATTTTTCCATTTTAGTAGGCTCAGCTGATTTATTTTTCATGGGCTGGAGGGCATAACATTTGTGCAATCTTAATATTATTAAATTCCTCTTTTTCCATCATATTTTATATCTGGATTGGTTAGACTGTATTGCTTTAAAAAAAAAGTAATGATTTTAAAAATAGGGAAATAAGGTTACCTATGTGACAAATAAGGTCAAAAGAATCCAGAAGTCTAAATGATCAAATCAGCAATTAAAATTTCATACAACCAAAGTAATCAAGAATATAAACAGTCTTAAAATTATAGCATTAATATTATGTTTACCTCAATCTGTTGCAGAATTTTTGTAGTGATTTTTTTGCTTGTGAATTCATCTGGTGGAAAATTAAACTGAAGCTGCTCATCTCCTTCTGAAAATATGAACAGAACTTGTTTATTTTGTTTTTGGTAAAGTGCTGAATAAACCATGTTACGCTACTTACAAACCTTCTTGAGAAGTTCGTGTTGAGTAAGGGTCACTTGCAACTATATACAGAATACGGAGTAACTGTAAAACATCTTCCACTCCACAGGAATTCTGCCCACTACCAGCTTTGGCCTGAGGTTGTTCTCTTGCCAAACTAAGAATGTCAGAGTTCTGAAGAGTGGAAATGGCTCCCTGGCTCAATCCAGACTTGGATCCATGCTCACAAAAATCCTGTAAAAAGGGTTATTAGAATGAAAATATAGAGACTAGTATTTTTACAACTGTGTATCAAAGTAAATTAATCACTTTACAAACAAGAATGGGTTACTGTGTTTAGCCTTTTAGAGAATTAAAACTTTTAAAAGTACAAACAGTACTATGGTCCAGACTATGATTTGAGCGCTTTTTAATATTAATGCTCTTGACAAAAAGGCATATAAAGGAAATGGAGCCAGCAAAGACTAAACTTGATACTGGCACATGAACCATACAGCAATTTTGTAGTCACATCTCACACCCCTCCTTCTCAAGAACCTTCAAAGCTGCAAAACGAAGCACACAGCCATTCCCAACCAAAAAAAAAATGTTTGGATGCGGACATATACCTTGTATGCAGCTATGAGCTGAGAACAATTTCTGTTTTTCCTAATACTTTTATTAGTGCCGGTTAATTTCCAGTGACGCAGGAAAGCTGAGTCTGCATTCTTCTGCAGGTAGGTTATCAAGTCATTCTTTGGTAATTCATCAGTGCCAAGGTACTGTTCCACATGCTCTATTGACCAGCAACCCTACAACAGGAACCACCAAATGTTGGTCTTTCCTGATTGTAAAGTCCTATAGATTTCACATGCATTATACACAATTTCTTTAGGAACATGCATTTACAGAAGTTTTCACTCAAATCTTCTAAATATTCAAGAACTATGTTAGTGCTTTTTAAAAAAATGTTGCATTTCACAAAAGGAAATGATTTGTTTTATTATCGTTTAAACAGCCACTCAATATAGGGATTAGCAAAAGTACCAAAATGAGTCTTACCATTTTTCCACTCTCTTTCTCTTTATCAGAATCCTTCATTTCTCTGTACATGATTCTAAACATGAAAACAATAGTGTCAATGTTTTTAAACAGCTTTTCAGAATAGCACAAGATATTTAAATAATGCTATCCTGATTCACTCAGAATCTTAGTACAGCCTCTACATTCTGCAGTTATACTTTATCGTTTTGTTGGAAGTTGCGAAAGAGCAGTAGCAGCAGTTCTTCCACGTAACAAGTGTGAGATGTCCCAACTCAGCAGAACACTTAAACTCATGCTCAGGGTATGTCTACACTACAGTCGAGAGGTGTGACTGAAACATATGTAGACATATCCGAGCTATCCTGATGTAGCTAGATCAAAGTGAGCTCAAGTAGCAACAGCAGTGAAGCCCTGGCAGCTGCTCACATCTGTACTGTGGGCGGCGGGATGGGGGGGGGGGGGGCGGCGCTAGCACATGCAGCCTCTTGTGTTGCCACGATTTCACTACTATTGTTACTTGAGCTAGTTTTGATCTAGCTATATCAAAAGGTAGCTCGGATATGTCTACCTATTTTGCAATCACACTTCCTGAATTCAGTGTAGATGTACCCTGAAGCACATAACTGAAGGTTTCTAAAATAGATCAGGCTAACTAGATCAAAGGTAGCTCAGGAACGTCTACACCTGCTACAAACATACCTCCTAACTGAAGCACAGACATACCCTCAAGGAACAATACTGGAAATGGCTTCTTAGAGAAAAACCCGTTAGTTCCTTAGATACAAGGTAAGGATCAGTAAACATACGCTACTACTGAAAAGATAACTGGGATAGGGACCCAGAAGAAAACCAAAATACATAATAGTGTACTGTGTTTCACAGTTCATGGAATGGAAAACCTCCCCACTGTAATGAACGCTAATTTCATTACTGAGATTAGAAATACAAAATCAGCCATGCCAAACTCTACAAAGCACTACAAAAACCACAATGAATTCACAATAAAATAACTTATATAAAAAATTATAATACAAGCAACAGAACATAAAAAAGGTTTAGATCTTTTACATAAAGTCTATATAGCAGGGTATGGCCAGGGAGTGAGTCATATCCCCAGCAGGCCATCGCAGCCTTGTTTTATTATGGACACTGATTATTTCCCAGCACCTCCTTCAACACTGCATTTTTAGAAGAGCAGCTGGCAGAAGCAATCCTCTTCAGATCCACTCTACATTGCTGCAAAATCCCTCTTCTCACTCTCAAGTTATTAGTTGCATATGATACCAGTTTCTTTGCTTCTTGTGAGGAAAAAAAGCAGTCTCAAATCTTAACAGGCATTTTTACAGCAATTTTTTAGCCAGTCATCCTCAAATAAAACCATTGTAGATGCACTGATATATTTATAATCTCTTACGTGTATGTTGGCTCCCAAATACGTCTAAGTTTATCAGATTTCACATTGCCATTACAGGAAAGCTGCAGTAATTTCTGTACATAGTAAAAGATTGTAGATCGGAAATTTGTTAGGGGTAACTCTACTTCCCGAGTTGTACCAAGACCTGTAACTTTCAAGGTCAGAGCTAAACGAGGTGATGGCATACATTCAACTTCTTCCAGGAGTTCTGAGTGGGGTGTACCTGTATTTGTAAAATCATTTAAGAAACAATTAACAAGAAATTCATGAAACAAAAGTACTCTCCACACATACTACTTAACATTAATAATAATATGCTCTTATAAGAACATTTACTGATTTAATATTAAATGTCTATATCTGAAAGGAACTGTGTCAGGATAAAATTATATTAAAAACAGGATGATGTATCTAACAGCTAAAGGAATCCCTGAAATCTAGATTTACTTATTTGTTTACTTTTTGCATTTATCAGCTTTGACAATGAAAGCAGAATAGTTTACTTTATTTCTTTCATTCAATTTCACTATCAGGTTCTCCCACAGTAG
This sequence comes from Gopherus flavomarginatus, assembly GCF_025201925.1. Classification (NCBI taxonomy): domain Eukaryota; kingdom Metazoa; phylum Chordata; order Testudines; family Testudinidae; genus Gopherus; species Gopherus flavomarginatus. The sequence continues at coordinate 110,249,539 of NC_066621.1, forward strand.
CAGAGGATTGCAAGGAACCTGACAACATCCTTGCCTTTAAATTACCAGATGCACTTAAATTTCTCCTTCAAGCCTTAATATCACCCCTTATACTGGGTCCTTTCAATTTGTTTGTACTAAGGATGGCTAATTTATTGTACACCCCTTGCAGGCTGAAGCCACAACTCTCTTCCAGTTATTGGGCACTACAGATAGAAAGGAAAAGAACTACAGTAACTTGCTTTTACAGTGTGAACAAGCACTCTCGGGGCAAATTAGACACCAGCGGCTGGCCCATGCCAGCTGATGGAGACTAACAAGGCTTGGACTGTGGGACTGTTTAATTGCAGAGTAGACTTCAGGCTCAGGCTGCAACCCAGGCTCTGGGATCCTGCAAGGTGGGCAGCTGCCAGAGCTCAGGAAGTCTACACTGTAATTCAACAGCCCTGCAGCCCGAGCCAGCTGGCATGGGCCAGCCGTGGGTGTCTAACTGCAGTGTAGACGTAGCCTCAGTGTTCTTCCAACATACCTGGTGGAGGGATTTCTAGATCAGTTGTCTGTTGGACATTAGTACGGCCAGGTCTTGGGTCAAAAGCAGGAACCAAAGCAGAAAACTGACGTTTCAATACATAGTCATCATCCCACGTTCTTCTGCGTCCGCCTTTAGTTTCATACTCCTCTTCTTCCTGTTGAAGCAAGATTCCACACAGAAACCATTTGATCAACAGCTAAACAAAAAAGACTAGTTACAAAATAAGGCAAGTTATATAAAAGGTAAAATTAAAAGTGAACTAGAAAGGAGGTACTGGGGTTCTATTCCCAAGATCTAACTTCTTAAGTTACCTTCAGCAAGGTCAAAGCCTCCATTTTTTTCAAGTGAAAAATGGGAGTTAACTATACTTACCCATTTTTGTAAAGTGCTTTGAGATCTACATTCTGGAAATACTACTATTAAATACACATTAGGAATACTATTCACAGATTGACAAAAGTCCTGTGGCACCTTATAGACTAACAAAAGTATTGGAGCATGAGCTTTCATGGGTGAATACCCACTTCATCAGACGTCAGACAAAGCGGGTATTCACCCACGAAACTTATGCTCCAGTACGTCTGTTAGTCTACAAGGTGCCACAGGACTCTCTGTTGCTTTTTACAGACTAGCACGGCTACCCCTCTGATACTATTCACAAATTGACTTAGTTTGTAGCTATTTGTAGCTACAAATGCACTCCCTTCCACTCCCAACAATTTTATTCATCAATACAAGACAACAGTGAAAATAATTAAGGCTGAGGCCATGTCTACATCTAAAATTTTGCAGCGCTGGTTGTTACAGCTGTATTTGTACAGCTGTATAGGGCCAGCGCTGCAGAGTGGCCACACTTACAGCAACCAGCGCTGCAAGTGGTGTTAGATGTGGCCACACTGCAGCGCTGTTGGGCGGCTTCAAGGGGTTTCGGGGAACGCGAGAGCAAACCGGGAAAGGAGACCAGCTTCGCCGCGGTTTGCTCTCGCGTTCCGCGAACCACCCCGCAAACCGCAGGGAAGGAGACCTGCTTGCTCGGGTTCGGGGAACGCGAGAGCAAACCGGGAAAGGAGACCAGCTTCGCCGCGGTTTGCTCTCGCGTTCCGCGAACCACCCCGCAAACCGCAGGGAAGGAGACCTGCTTGCTCGGGTTCGGGGAACGCGAGAGCAAACCGGGAAAGGAGACCAGCGCTTTTCTTGACCTCCGTGGAATAAGCAGGTATCCCAGCATACCTGAGGAAGCCTCCGGTAATCAAGCTGGTCTCCTTCCCCGGCTTGCTCTCGCGTTCCCCGAACCCCGAGCAAGCAGGTCTCCTTCCCTGCGGTTTGCAGGGTGGTTCGCGGAACGCGAGAGCAAACCGCGGCGAAGCTGGTCTCCTTTCCCGGTTTGCTCTCGCGTTCCCGGAACCACCCAGCAAACCTCAGGGAAGGAGACCTGCTTGCTCGGGGTTCGGGGAACGCGAGAGCAAGCCGGGGAAGGAGACCAGCTTGATTACCGGAGGCTTCCTCAGGTATGCTGGGATACCTGCTTATTCCACGGAGGTCAAGAAAAGCGCTGGTAAGTGACTATACTTGATTACCAGCGCTGGATCACCAGCGCTGGATCCTCTACACCCGAGACAAAACGGGAGTACGGCCAGCGCTGCAAACAGGGAGTTGCAGCGCTGGTGGTGCCCTGCAGATGTGTACACCTCCTAAGTTGCAGCGCTGTAACTCCCTCACCAGCGCTGCAACTTTCTGATGTAGACAAGCCCTGAGAGTCTGTCACAGAGGTCACACAAGTCATACTTACCATGACTTTCCGGGACCTCCATGACTTCCACATCTGCACCAGCCCTAGGGCCAGCCATACCCCAGTGGATGGCCCCAGAACAGCAGCAGTGTCCTGGGGCCCAAGTTGCAGCTAAAATTAAGTCAGGGGCATTTATAGTAAAACTCATGGACAGGTCGCAGGCGGTGAATTTTTGTTTATTGCCCATGACTTTTACTAAAAATACCCATGACTAAATTTTAGCCTTAAAAATAATTAATTGGAAAGCATTTAGTGATCTATATTTAGAACTAGTTTCAAAGTTTTCACTGAAAGCACAACCTTACCAGGATCTCTTATTCACTAACAAAAATTAGGATTTAAAAATACTTCAATTTACACATTAAATTAGCCACAGGAGGTTGTTCACAAATTCCCATGGAAATAACTGAAATGTTTAAGGAAACCCTGAAAGATAAAATAGTAAGGTCAAAGCTGTGAAACTTGGATTCCTAAAATTAGGTTTCTAAATCTGGCATCTAAATGGCCAGATTTACAGAAGTGTGAGCACACATGAATCCCAATGAAGTCAAGGTGATCTTTAGGTGTTCAACACATCTGAGAAGATGTGATGAATTATTTCATAGGCAAACTAAGAGGAAATTCAGAACCATTACCACCAGAAGTCTTACGTTTCTCCTTTTAGCTCCTGCAACATCCATTCTGGCCACCTCCTTTTCTGAGGTCCAAGCACATACATACTGTGACATCACAGCTATCACGGAACCAAACCAGAGCATGGAACCAATCACAATGGGTCAGGCAAGACCTGTGTGTGGGTTGTTGTTTTTTAAGAATTTTTAAATAAATTGCACTTTTTTCTTACAAAGCTACTGAAATTCAATCTAAAAAGTCTGAAGTGATGCTGGTCAACCATGTCAGACTACTACACCCCTTTTAGGAGTCTGATTTGTCTTGGGTACCCCCAAGTTTCACCTCTCTTAAAAACCATTTGCTTACAAAATCAGACATAAAAATACACAGCACACTATTACGGAAAAACTGCTTACTTTCTCATTTTTGCCATATAAATTATAAATCAATTGGAATACAAATATTGTAGTTACGTTTCAGTGTATAGTATACAGAGCAGTATAAAGAAGTCATTGCCGCTATGAAATTTTAGTTTGTACTGACTTCACCAGTGCCTTGTTGCAAAACCAGGCAAATATCTAGATGAGTTGATGTACCCTCTGGAAGATTTCTGCATATCCCCAGGGGTATGCATATCCCTGGTTGAGAATCACTTACCTAGGGGAAGCAAGTAGAAGTTCTGGCCAGAATAACACTGGCTCTTGTTATTGAAGTCATGTTACCATCATTTGTGGACCAGGTTCTCTGTCCGGGAGTCTGATTAGACTCCCAACTGATAACAGGAGAGAAGGTAGCAACTATGGCAGATCAGCTTTTTTTACTTCCACACAGCCAGAAGGTTGTACCCACTGCTTTTGATGTTCACAGTGAACTGTAAATTTTGGATGCAACTATCATCATTTTTCTTTGTCACCTGGAGATTACACTACTGCAATGCTCTCTACATGGGGCTGTGTCTTAAATCCACCTAGAAACTGCAGCGGGTACTCAGAATTTGGCAGATTATTTGTTACGTTGTGTGTCATTTCATGAGCACATTATACTGGTGGTCTATGATCTGAACTGGCTGTTCACTGGTTTCTGGTCTGATTCTAAGATGCTGGTTTTAGCCTATAAAGGGCTGAAAAGGCTGTGACCTGCCAGTGTTAGAAATTCCTTTTTTTCCTTATGAGATACTGCCATGGAAGCACCTGAGCTCCTTTGGTACAAAAAAGAAGGGGCTGGTGGAAGGGCACTCACTCTCTGGGCCCTGCACCTTTTAACTTTCATTCCCTGATCACGGTCTTTAATAGTCCAAGCTCATTAGCATTCAGGACACACTGCAAGCCCTATTTTTAATTGCTGGCCAACAGACCAAGGGTCAGATTGTGGAAGTAGTACAGTGGTTTAATTGGTGAGATTTATTAATTTGGTATATTTATGTTGATGGCATAGTGCTAGTAGCAAGTAACTATCAACATCTATTCATGCTGAATTGTTTTAAGAATTTGTCAAGTTGACTCAGAACATGGGATGGGTACTCTTGTGTATTTATTATAACTCTAAATAAGCTCTAAGGATAGAAAAGCCAGTTCTAGGTCTCCACATTGCCAGCATATCTATGGGTTTTTTACATATCCTTTAATATGCATACTTTATTTAATTGGAAAGTATTTTTGTATGGTAGGTACACACTATACCATGACTTCTTCATATTCCTGATCTTCTTGATTGTCATCTTCATTTTCATCATCTTCCTCATCTGGCTCAGGCAGATCCTCATCATCCTCTAACTCTGCTAATAGAGTACTTGCCCGGCAGCTATCAAGAAAATCTATATATAAAATAAAAAGGGACACAAACCCATTTTTAAAGAAACCTAAATAATTTTGAAAACTAAAAGCAGAGGAGAAAGAATGAAAACAGATATAATTTAAACAAAATAACTATTAAGGAAGACAGGGCAAAAACCTAGTCCAAGATACTCTGGCAATGTGTGTGGAAAAGAAAAAAAAAGGTAAAGCACCTAAGATAGCACACCTGGCAAAGAAACAGGAGTCGGTTCAAAAGATACAGTAAAAATGTTTAGCAGTATATGTGCTCCTAACTACTTGTTAGAAGTAACACCTAAAAATCACAGAACTGATAACGATGGGGGAAAAAACCTTCACCTCTTCAGTTTACATTATGTATTTCATAGCATTTTATATACAGTCAGTCAGTTTCCCCTTCTGTGTGGGTCTATTTGTGTAAATATGTGGACTGTAAAACTAGAAAATGGATAGTGGTATTAGGGGGTGGTTACGACCTTCAACTACATTTAACTCATTTTTAGAACTAATTTCAAATTAATGGTGTACTTTTTACTAACATTAAGTGTGTGTTCTAAACCATAATACATGACTACCGCTACGATTTAATCATGGGTATTTTTAGTAAAAGTCACAGACAGATCACAGGCAATAAACAAAAATCCACGGCCCGTGACCTGTCCATGACTTGTACTATAAAAACCCCTGACTAAATGTTAGCTAGGAGCCGCTCCAGAAGTCACAGAAGCCATGACTTCCGCAACCTCCGTGACAGACACAGAGCCTTACAAATGACATAATATAACAGACTTTTGATAACATCATTTTTAAAGATAAAATGTATAATAAGAATTATGCAACAAAAGCCTTGGTATGGGCATACAGCTCACACATACTCCCCTAGTGTCTACTAAAGAGGGTTTTTTACTGCATATATATTTTCTGATTCTTTCTTCATATTTTCACACCTCTGCTAGGGAGGCTCTACCAGAGAACAACAAATACGTTCATCTATCCAAGCAATCTCTGCGCCATTCCCAAGACTCCAGCAGGAATTCTAAGACAACTACCACATCAGTCTCTCCTGAATACAGTGTACGTTAAGCCCAGCCACCAAGCCAGAACAAAAGTTTTTGTCAACATGTAGATATTTGAGTGACACTGGTTCCATTTAGTATCACAGAGTCAAAGAAATTAGAAATGGAAAAGGCATATTCAGACATCTTGACTAATCCCCTCCAAACGGGCCTAATCTGTTAAAGTGAATAGGCATTAGATGAGGGCCCAAGACAGAACTTTTCTCTACACTCTAAATGCTTTGTCATTTTAGTTTTAAATGACTTATGTAATGGAGCTCTCATGACTTCCCTTAGGAGGCTATTCCCCAGTTTAATAAACCTCTATGCTACGAAGTGTTTCCTGATATCCAGCCTTGGCTCAATTTCATCCCTTTAACTCCTATGTATCACTCACCTTAGATTACCCTAAATTCCCCCTTTTCCATTTTAGTATTTACACCCTTTAATGGTTTATCCTATCCCATAGTTATCATTTAGCCAAGCCAATGTGTATTGTGCATTTAAGTTCTTTTGTGTCTTTCCTCATAAATAAGATCATTCCATCCTCTTAATCATTCCCTTCAATTTGTTGACTTTCCTCTAGTATTGGGATTCCTGGAACCACACACACTACTCTTTCATAAAATAAAATGTGTTATCTTTGAGACAAAAGGCAATGGCCTGGATTTTTGAAAGGTATTTAGGCACTGTTGTGCATAGCATTGCAGTTCCTAACTGGTTTAGGAGCCTAAATCTCATCTTCAAAAGGAGTTCAGACCCTTTTGAAAATGATATTTAGGGTCCCGAATCAGTTAGGAACTGCAATGCTAAGCACAGCAATGCCTAAATACCTTTAAAAATCTGGAGCAATATACCTATACAACACACAAAGAAGAATGTTTGATTTTAAAATATGCCTATTTACTGAATGTTTTAGACTAGGAGTAGGCAACCTATGGCACGCGTGCCAAAGGCGGCATGCAAGCTGATTTTCAGTGGCATTCACACTGCCTGGGTCCTGCCACCGGTCTGGGGGGCTCTGCATTTTAATTTCATTTTAAATGAAGCTTCTGAAACATTTTAAAAACCTTATTTACTTTATATACAACAATAGTTTAGTTATATATTATAGACTTATAGAAAGAGACCTGCTAAAACTGTTAAAATGTATTACTAGCACGCAAAACCTTGAATTAGAGTGAATAAATTAAGACTCAGCACAGCACTTTTGAAAGGTTGCCGACCTTTGTTTTAGACATTAAACTCATTGGTCCAATTTAAAAAAAAATGAAACCAAATATAATATTTAAATGCCTACATAAAAAAAAAATCAAAATCAGTAAGAGTGCAGGAGAGAGATTTAAACTATAAAAAAACAAGAATGTATAGAAACACTGCCATTACATCAAAATTCCTTTGAATGAGTACAGCCTTGCATAACTAATAACAGGTGAACAGCTCAACTCTCAAACACTGTTCAGTAAATAAATACTAAACAAAAAACAATTAAAAAGGTAAGGAAGAAAAGGAAAATCATTAATGGGAGTTCTGCTATGTTCATTTAAAAATGAAACTTACCATATAAAGAATATTCTGCCTCCTGACCTGTATCGCTCTCACTAGATGTTGATGTTAGGCTAGTAGTTAGAGTGTTACTAAGTGACTGACCAACAGATAAAACTGTAGTTGCTGTAGCTACATTGCTGCTGCTAGTAACACTGGATGTAGACATGGTCACTGTTGATGTGGTACCAGTTGTAGTCAGATTAGGAAAACTTTGGGCACCCATAAGAGGAGAAGCTATAAAGATATGGTAAGATAAAATAAATGATTCGAAGAGCACAATTTACATGCATGAGTCCTGTGTTTGAAAAAAAAAAAAAAAAACGTGTTTTTTTGGGCTTGAAAGTCACCATGGGTAACCTGTCTATGAGGCCTATAAGAGGGGTCCTAAACACAGAGGTGTACAGCAACTGTTTGGGGGTATTAAATAGACCGCATATCCAGTTTGGACAACCTCCATGTAAACTAAATAAAATTTTATTAAATACATCCCACTGTATACAATTGCCTGGAAATCTGCAGTATCTTCTTCAAAACTCAGTTTAATCTGATTTGATTGCTTCTCTAACTAATGTCAATACAATTTAATAGACGTACAGAGAAAATATTCTAACTGAAAAAAGACAGTTGGCAACATTAGAACGGATATAATTTTGAAGCTTCTGATTTTTGTGCATTTTAAAAATCCTACAGAAACCCTAACCTGACATTCTCTCACGTGTAGTGTTTTGCTTATTTCTATGTAGTGTGTTTATTCATTGATATAGGCAATGCGCTTCAGTCACAGGTGCTATTAAAAATGTAACTTAATTTCCATACTTGTGTTAGAAATCTCAGCCATGATTTTATCTTAAAATTCATTTCTGAATGTAAATATTTCTTTACCTTTTTAAAAAACATTAAAGACTAAAAAGAACATAAAAATGTGAACTGTGATGGCATACTCATAAAATACACTAACTGTGTTTTACTTTAAATGTATCATAATTAAGGCCCTACTTGAATCGCTGGATGATCTTCAAATAATTGTGGCTGAGTTGCAGCCAAGACATGGAAAATCGCAGAAAAGTAATAACGGACCTTTATTAATAGTGGTAATTTGGAAAAGCTAGAGAAGCCCTATTTGTTTATATCCTTCCAGCAATTTTTTTTTAAACACTCAAGTATTATGTTATGCCTGCTTTTTTTTTTTAAATAACGAGACATTATGCTGCAACAATAGTACATTCATTACCAAAAAAAGGTGATCGGTACAATATAAACTTCGGAAGATTACATAAAAGTCTTAACGCAACTGCTGTAGAAATCAAGTCCATTCACTTTAGCCTTTTACATTTTACTGTTAGTGCAATACTAAATGCATGCTCAAAATCTATGCAAATTTGTGGACTGTGCAAAATAAGCTAATTAAAATAACAATTGTAGTGGTAGCTCAATATTGCAGGATCCACAATATCACGAAGGAAGTAGGACCTTAATGATAACTGACATATGGGCACCTATGTTTACTGTAATTCAATGTGCAGAATTCTGGGTATTTACATGGTGACCATGATTATATGTGCAGTGCTGACAGTATATCTGTAAGAAATCAAACACTTAAGCCTCACTCCTGCAAATATTTCGCACGTTTAACTTTAAGCATGTGAATTGTCCCGTAGACTTCAATGGGATTTCTCACATGCCTGAAGTAAAGATTGCACAGGTTCGCACACTCCGGCCATAATAAAAATATAACTTGTTGCATGCTATGTCATTTTCAAACATTATTTCTGTAAAACATGTGAAATACACAGTTTGAAGTTTTAAAAATAAGCTTTTTAATTATTAAAAAAGCAATTTTGGAAATTGCTTCCAAAAGGGACACAAGCAATTTAATCACATTAGAAAGAGTTTAGAAAAAAATTCAGTTTGTTTACTCAGTGCATTTGACAGAGCTGCGTATAATAAATGTTACTGCTTCTGTTTCATTCTGTAGTCAGTCATTTTACCTTTGTTGATATGAGTCTTATACAACAGGCTAAAAATTAAGACTAGGAAAATGCAAATAGGAAAACCACAAAAATTAGTAGGGCCCAGGCAGTACCTGAAACTAATTTCATGAACTAGATTTGTATTTTGAGATTTCCGTTAAGTAGCTAATTTTGCCTCCTAAAGAAACCTCTCACTGCCCCATACCTCTTCAAAAAAACAACCCATAAACTTTTGGGTTAAAGACAAGCATGAGAAATTTCAGGCCCAAGTTTTAAGAGCCTGAAAATGGGGATTATAAAAGTGTGGATATCTTCTCATACATAACCACAGTAGCAATAGCAAGTTGCTACTAGAATAAGGAGTAGGTACAGTAGAAGTCAAAGTCAGCACATGACAGCTGTTGTTACACAGTTACCATATAAGCTTAGAGAAAATGGTTAGCTCAGATACCACTGCATAGTAACTACTGGTAAATGCTGATATTATAACTAGATCCCCAGACCCAATCATCTGTAATTTCAGACAGATGGTTTCTGGACAAGCCTATATGCAGAATTTATCTGAATTCCAGGCCTTCCACTTAGCTATGTGTAACCCTAGCACGTCCCAAGCTTCAGAGTCTTCCCAGATAAGCCCCTAGACAAGCCCCCACTTGTAACACCAACAGACTCTGGTCGGCGGCAGACGGGATTGAACCTGGGACCTCTGGAGCTTCGTGTATGAGCCTGAGTAAAAAGCCATATAGCTCTCAGCTAAGGCTGTAGAACAGACTCGTTAACCTCTCTCTAAGTGGTCTCGGTGCCACTATCTGGGACAGAACACCACACCTAGAAGGTGTGTGGGTTACATATACATCACACTAAGTTCAGTTCCCTTACTGAATTTAATCCTTTGTGACTCTTTAAGGCATCTAGTAGAGATGCAATTTGCTCCTTTTATAAAATTCAAAATAATTCCTAAAAGGAGAGAATTTTTTTTTGAAAGATTTAATTTTGAAATAAGCAATTGGCAAGTTAAGGACTGGGTTTATTTGCACTTTGCAAAATGTCTTAACCTGCTGCCAAATTCTAGGAAGCTAATTAAGTGTGCTATTAAAACACATACTACTGTCTTCGATCAAAGCCCTTTTCCCCCTCCCCCAACACAAATTAACTTCAGCATTGCTGGCACTGTTCTCCTGCTCTGTGAAACAAAAAGCCAGTAACCTCTTCCTTCCTCTACTCCTCCCTCTATTCCCCTTTATCTTTATGCCTGCCCCGAAGTGTTAAATTCTTTTTCCTGATCTCACTTTATGAACATAAGAATGTACAGCAAAACAAACTGAAAAGTTTTCTATACATCATCATTCAAAGAAAAAATATCAACACACATGCACACACACAAAAGGAGCAAGGAGCAATCCCTTTTACTGTGGCCTGGTCATTCACGTATTTGGAGAAAAAGAATACAAGGAAAAGGAACACACAAGGTATGGCAATTTTAATATAAAACCGAATTGTTGCTTTCTAGTTAGGATGACTTCATTTCTCTGAACTTGGTCAATTTGATAAAAGGTTGCTCATCAATGCCTTCCCCTAATTTGAATACTCTAATTGCCCAAATTTACAAAAACAAACATCTACAAGTTCTGTGATACACACAGTGAGAGACAGGGCCATTCTAAAATTCAGAAGAATGAACTAACTTATAACAAATAGCAGGATTTTATATACTTCCCTTATTATACCTTAAATCCAGCAAAGGACTGTAGCATATATCTTGCCTTAAAACATATACAGTACCATTGAAAACGATGGAACTACACACATGCTTAAAGTTGGGCATATGCCTAAGATTTGTTGGATCAAAGCCTTAATTATACACAAACTATACATATCATAATGAATTCTGTAAAGTAGATCGCAGCTGGCCTTAACATTAAGTGGGAAATTAAATTCATGGAAATTTTAAAATGTCTTCTACTATATACTATTTTTTCCTTTATTGTGTTCTTTAAGTTCAAGTCTACAGAATCAATTCATAATGCGCAGGAAAATCCCCTAGTAATACTGGTAATTACATATATACCTTTCTCCCTCAGGGCAGATCAGACCTCTGCATGTGTGTAAATTTATGTAATATGGAACAGATTAAAGAGGCAGCCTCATAAATCAGCTGCTGTTAGTTTTCCAGCATCTCTAACTTTGCTGAAGTTTTCAAAAATGTGTTACAGGAATAAACTTCTTTTCTTGTTTGGGAAATGCTACAGAGGGAGCAAGGACAGTTGACACCAAAACAGTTACAAATTAGTGAAGAAACAGCAATACGCCATTTCCCAACTACAATGAACTCTTCATGAGTTATACAAGAACACAGGAAATGGGGGCTGATATAGTTAAATTCCATATCAAGCTTTCAGAATGGACCACATTTGAAGTCCAAAAGGAAGCCAAGGGCAGACATATCCTTCCACATTCTCTTACATGAAGCATTTGATCTCATTTTCTGACAAAAATATATCTTACTTACTTGCGGTGCTCATGACATTCCTTCCCAAAGTATTAGTGTTGTTATCACTGCTACTTCGGCTTAAATTCATGTTGTTAGTGGCATTGGTACGTGCTATGTTTGCCACTCTTCGTACAAAAGACTCCAAGCTAGAAGTTTCACGTGAAGATAAATTAGGAACACTTGCACTGGAGCTCATTGGAGCACCAGCAGCCAACAAAGAACTCACTGAAAGTCTGTTACTTGCTGAAGAGCTAAGGGGTCGTTGGGAAGCTGCTTCTTTATTGGTCAATTCAGATACTGAACTAACATCAGGAGAGCTCACACTAACAATTCCCATGGATATGGCACTAGACTCCCCAGGAGTACGTATGGAATTGTCAGGACCTAACTTCCTTTCTGCATTTTCATTTCCCATGTCCGCTGTTAAGGTGCTGGTGCTTGCACTGGATGATGACCCTATTTCAGCTTGAGGCATGTTATCAGCAGAAGACAGAACAACAATTGGCTCGTGGACGTCAGTGCCTGAAACTATATTCTGTTCCATTACACTCTCTGATCTCCGCTCCATTTTGGTCGAACCCAAGCTGATGTCGCTGCTACTGGCCACGCTACACACAGAACTGCTGCTTCCTTTTCTACTTGAGGAGCCTGCAGCAGCAGTCGTCTTGTCTGGACAGTTGTTTTTCACCAAGCTGCTCCATGACTGCGTTGTGCCTGAAACAGTGGATGAAACAGGTTTGGGTGATGCCGCTGAATCAGGGTCGTACCCTGGTGCAAGCTTGAGGTCAAACTTTCCTTCTGCGCCCATACGGTAAGAGTTAGAGCCACCAGCATCCCAGGTGACATCAATCCAGCCTGGAAAGGGACAGGAGTTTATGAGACCCAGCAGAAAGCAGACAGGAGCGTGTAAGACAGTAGCTCCACAATATGGGATCAGCTTTGCATCAGGGCTATATCTTTGAGTTACTAAAATTAGTAAATAGCCTTCAGTGCCAATTAAAATGAAAAAAGTTTTGGAATTTAAATAATTTGATAGTTTTACTAAGTTAAGTTGGCATTCACATGCCTTGATTAATCGCTATTTTCAGGGTCTGAGAATCCAGCCAAAAAAAGTTTGCTCCAGGCTGGAATTTGGCATACTAGATGCCTGTTAAACAGGCATTTCTCCTTTAAAAAAAAAAAAAATCTTTAGTTTAATTAAAGATGGTTATGAGTTTCACATAAGTGGGCTTGAAGTATTTGTAAGATAAAATGTTTACTATAACCAAGGATGCTAATAGTTTCCCCTAAATTTAGGAATTTCATTCCTTAAAAATTAAGAAAGTTAAGTCAGCAAAAATCCTAATTATGTATTTACATTTCTCATGTCTTCACTTATTTCTGCAAAAAACTGTACAATTATAACACTTATATATGTTGCTTAGTTGAAATTACATGTGCCAGTATCTTTAAGTAATAGAATGCATATTTTAAAAATGAAATTGATTAAACTGGGACTTTTTTCTTTCTAATTCAAAATATTCTAATTCAAAATACAAAGTTTTACTGAAACTCAGTTTTTCAGTTCAATAATTAATGTAGGCCCAATCCTGCATTCCTTACTCACATGAATAGCCTCACTGACTTCCACTGGACTACATAGGTAAGGACTACTTGCTTGAGTAAGGGTGGGAGTTTTGGACTCTATAATTGCAAAAGAATAATAATTTAATAGACTGTTTGACTAGTTGATTACTTGAGATGAAAATAGCTCTAACAAGGGGTGCAAGTTTTCTATTCTTTTATTAGAAGATGTTTCTAACACCACTGTGATAAAAGAGTAACGTAAGAAAGTTCAAAAGGTAAATTTAACATCTAAACTCTTAATTCACACTATTGTTACTACTGCTCACATCATGCATAAAGGGTAAAATGTTACTCTCACGTTTTAATTTCTAGCTTGTCTAAATTTTATCGCAATCTTAATGTTTCATAAAGGGTGTTTTTGTTTTTCTTTAAAATTTAAGCTTTACTATATGTTATAATGAAACTTGGTAGGACTGTTTCAACTGATCAGCACTTTCCATTACACTCATAAAAATCTGGGATTTTTAAAATCATTTTATATGACATCAGGAAGAAATGAGACAAACTGTCAGGCCCAGATGCACATTTTATTTTCTCAAATTAAAAAAAACAGATATGAACTATTTTTAAGTTAAACATTAAAATGTAGTTTTGGCATCATCAGATGCTTTTTTTGTGTGTGCAAAGTTCTACCCAAAAGGCATAATTTTTTAGAACAAAATACAACTTCACAGGCAATTCTCAAACTAGGCCAACACACACTTGCACTTTGGAGAAAAGAAGTGTTTTTAAATGGCCACAATCTTCACATGTGAAAAATAGGCATCCCCATTAGCAGTGTTACAGTTTATGAAGTATTTTTGTTTTTACTATGCACTGATAAAACATTTAAGAGATTTTACAAGAACTGTTTCAAGCCATCTCAAACTGAAACTTGCCATGTGAAAGGTGAGACAAAAAATTTCAGTTTTTCCTTTTCCTCCATTAAAAACTCAGGATTTCAAAATGCTTTTATTGCCAAACGCTACACAAAAGATAGGGAGGTACGTCCCTTATCATGGTAAACAAATATGCATTTCCTTATGGGGTTCAGGAGACAATGCTTTGGAAAAGTACAACCAAATATACCTTCCCTAGCTAGTAGTACCTTTCCTACACTATCATTTTTAGATTATCTTCTTTTAAAAGCTCGCATGAATTTTTTTCATATATATAATGAGGTCACTTCCTATGCATTAGGAATTGTGCTCCTGGTAAGGTGCTGGGTACTCTTGCCCCAGTCCAACAAAGCACTTCAATATCTGCTTAAAATTCAGAAATGAGTAGTCCCGCTAAAGTGACTGGGATGTTTCTTGCAATATTCCAACAATGCATAGGAAGGCTATAGTATGGATAAAGAATTTGCTGGTATGCTTTCTGTAATCTGACAACCACATGAGAAGGCTGAGCAGTAGTTTCACTTATTTTGCTAAAAGGAGATAAACCACTGATTTACTAGGAGATTCACATGATAAAAATACTACTCACCAATCATACTTAGAAAGGTATTGCAAATAAAAATGTGGCTGTGGGCGCGGCTGCATCTGTTAAGAGTAGTGTACTGACCATGGAAAAGTTCGCTACACACTACACTGAAGTTTAAAAAAAATCCAAACAATTTTATGTCTTTAAATAATATTAAAGGGCTAAGAACTGCACACAGAAAAAATACAGAGCTAAAGAAGGAGTGATCATATATTCAGGAGGCCTCAGAAATGAGATTCATATTGCATACTTGTAGGGAAAAACAACAAGGAAGCAGACAGTATAATCATCACTGTTCTGGAGCCTCTTTCATAGCACTCTGTATCCTCCTGAGCTCTGACTTCCATGGCTTTTGTAGGCTTACATCAGCCCCTTAACATTAAGTAAATTGCTTTTATATTAAGCAGTCACCTGATCCCAGTGAAGCTAGCAAGATAGGAAAGGTATAAAATATTAAATAAATAAATAAAGCAAGCAAGCCAGCCAAGAAAAATGTTACAAATGCTAAGCTAGAAGAGATGCAGAAAGGTATCTTGAGATAATGCAGATATGAAGCGTAGTTCATCTTGTACTAATCAACAATTTTACATGCTGCGAAGTGTTTATCATATCACACAGATAGCTCCAATAAAAATTTGGTGCAAATGAAGCAAAATGCTGAAGATATATTCATTTCATATTCACCATTTCCAAACCAACTCAATTTCTACTGTACTTGTTATATCTACTAGAACAAACTATTTTCGTGCTTTAAAAAGAAAAATGTAGAATTTCACAACTGAACTGCAACAGTGAAAAGACAATCATAACATTTAATCTACCGCCTCTAAAATATTAATCATCTGTGCCCTACAGAAATCCTAACATTTTCTCATAGACTCTCAGACTTTAAGGCCAGAAAGGACCACTGTGATCATTTAGTCTAACCTCCTGCACACTGCAGGCCTCAGAACCTCACCCATTCACCCTCCTGTAATAGATCTGTAACCTCTGGCTCAAATCATTGTTTAAAGACTTCATGTTACAGAGAATCCACCATTTACTCTAGCTTAAATCAGCAAGTTACCTGTGCCCCATGCTGCAAAGGAAAGCAAAAAGCCCCTAAGAGTTTGCCAATGAAACCCAGGAGAAAATTCCTTCCAAACCCTGATTATGGTGATCAGTCAGATCCTGGGTATGTTGGTCAGACCCACCAGCCAGATACAACAGTGAATTCTTTCCCTGAGTAACTCAGAAGCCTCCTCATCTAGTGTTCCATCTTCAGGTACTGGAGAAATATTTGTTACTAGTAACCCAGATGGGTCACATGCCACTGCAGGCAATATCATACTGTCCCCTCCAACAAACTTTTCAAGCTTATTCCTGAAATCCATTGGGATTTTTGCTCCCACTGCTCCCTTCAGGAGGCTTTTGCAGAATTTAACTCCACTGATGGTTAAAAACCTGTGTCTAATTTCAAGCCTCAACTTGTTGCGGTCATTTATAGCCATTTGTTGTGTCAACACTGGCTCTTAACTTAAATAACTCCTCTCTCTCCCTGGTGTTTATCCCACTGATGTATTAACATTAAGATGTATCTTATCTCCCCATAGCCTTCCTTTGATTAGATTAAACTAATCAAGCCCCTTGGGTTCTCCATTCCTCTGATCATCCTAGTAGCCCTTCTCTACACCTGTTCCAGTTGGAATTCACCTTTCTTAAAATGGGAGACCAGCATGGCACACAGTATCCAGATGAGATCTCACCAGTGCCTTGTATAATGGCAATAATACTTCCCTATCTCTACCGGAAATACCTTGCCTGATGCATTCTAGGTTTGCATTAGCCTTTCAAAGTGTAGCAAAGAAAACAAAAGTATGATTTCCTAATCATAATGCAACAGAACATGAAACTAAACCCTTTGTAAATTCAATAAACACTTCCTCACCATTGTGCAATTCTCCTGTAACAGTGCCTTCACCCTGTGGACTGCCATCCTGATCTCGCCACTTCCAGTCAATTCCTCTGATTACACGAGCACCAGGAACCATGTACTTCAAAACTTGAGAGCGAACTAGTCGCCTCTGCCTCCGCAGATTAGCTTCTGCCTCCTTAGCTGCTTTTCCTACATACCGTAATTGAAATGTAGATTAAAGAAAAATCTAGACAAGATTGTAAAAGTATGTTTAAAAGGTAAAGCTAAAAGGCATACAAACTTATTTTGAGCTTATTTTTTTAAAAAGGTCCATGACAAAGTTCAATTTATCACTCTCCCCATATTCACTTATCTTCATGCCATGCGTTCACTATTACTCTGTGGAAAAGCACATTGGATACATGTATTCTTTTCCTTACCTAACTGATCTTCACACACTCCATTCACAGTACCATAAAGTTCAAAACCAGACAGGGAGAGGTAGTGCGTTTGCCCACTGGCATTCTTTCCCATCTGTTTTATTCTTATATGTCTCCATCCTTGCTTCTCATCCTTTGGTGGATCTACAGGCCAAGTTGCTGTAGAACTTCATATTAATTGGGGGAAAAGAAGAGAGGGTTACTTTTACTAATGCTAATTTACTAATGCATGAAAACTGACAAGAACATGAAAAATATGAAAATAAGAAGCTTTATGGGTTACAAAATTTGTATGAGCGCTGGTGTGAATTCATAAGCGTTACCTGCTTTCTCCACAAGAAAACCAAAGCCATCTTGTAAACCTGCAGTTCAATTTTTCCATCACAGGAACCACATATTAAGAGTCTCATAGGACACTTCTCCTCCCCACTCTTTACTGCACGGAGCACTTAAGCCTCCCAGTCACAATTACATAATATTCCTGTAGCTACCACAGCAATTGCTTACAGGAAAAAATAATATTGAGTAAATTAGTAGCTTGTTTTAGCTGCATTTACTATAATGTAAGGCAAGTCAGAAACAAAGGGGAAGGCCAGCATCAAATGATCAGGCAACTTGCTACGAACCAGCAGCGAGTGCTCAGTGGATCATGGACCACAAATTGGGGAAAACTACTCTAGACCATCTTATGTTGCTACAATGCATGTTAAGCTTATATGACCAACTTATTCTGGAATAAGAGGAACGCTGTGTTAGACTTCAAATGGAACAGTGAACAAAATTTGCTCTAACATATTTCCACTGCCTATACCAAACATTAGAAACAATTAGGCAACAATCTGTTCTTACTACTATATTGAGATCAAACATTTGTTACATTATACATTTCATAGTGTAGAGTGATAATGGGAAGACACTTGTTAACAACAGTGCAACTCTTCATTATTCATATCCATTAATAAGATCACAAAGAAGCAACTGTGTGGAAAATGCAACGCTATAGATTTTCAATACTGATGAACATTTAAGTCCATAATGAATAAGTGAAAATTAAAATGCAAAATTAAGTTTGTGGACTAGAAATGCACTTAAAAGAACCAAAGAAGGGTTTAAAATTAGAGATGCAAAAGCGTACATCTAAAAGCTAGGAAATAGCAAAGCATGTTTTTAATTGACAGTTCAACTTCGTAAAGGCAGCTAGAATATTTTCAACATACCCTGGTTCGTTGAGACTACAGTCATCAACATGGGTATACAAAGTAGTCCAGTTCTGTCCATCCTTGGATACCTGGAAAACCCAATTTCTGAGTGCAGATCTTCCATAACCACGAGCATGGCGTAGCGTATAAGCCGATGGTATTACCCAAAGACCAAGATCTATGGCAAACCAAGCATTCTTATCATCATTAGTATGACAATTCAGAGCTGAACTCTCACGGCTTAAGATGTCTTCCAAACGTCCATAAGGCAGATTTCTTCCTTCTGAAGATGTAACCACTACTAACCCATAGGCTGCAGGATTTACCCACTCATATGCAGTTCTACATTGAAAAGAGAATTGTATTACTCATTTATCATTTACTTTAAAAGAACAGATTAGTCAAGTTTGACAGACTGCTGAGAATAATTTTTAATTAAGATTTAACTATAAAATAGTCAGAACCCCAGAGATATTAAATAACTAAGAGACGATCCAAAACTTTCATATTACTATGAGGAATTCAAAGTGAAAACTATTTGTCTCAGATAAAGATAGAAATAGAAAATTCCCAAGACAACTTCAAAGATTCACAATGCTCTTTTATTCTTCAGGTACAACACACACATATTTAATTCTATCCAGGAATACTAAAAAGGAGATATAGTTCTTTTTGAAATGATAGTATATTCCATTTTACTACAATACTTCCTTCAGTTTTGCTTCTGGAGATTATGGCATATCACATTTGATTTAAATAAATTAACTCTGAAGAATCTTACTTTGCATTTGTCCCAATCCAGTAAATAATTCCGTTTTCATCAAAGTCATGCTGGTGCCTGAATACAAATGTTTGGCCTTCACGTAGTTTTCGTACAAAAACAAATGAAGCCCTGTCAAAGTCATACCACTGCTTTGCTACCTAAAGAATGAAAAAAAAAAAAAAAAACTGAAATGATATCAAGAAAGAATGCCTCTACACTTCGCAAAGTCATCTGTGTGGGATGTTGCTCACCATTTTCAGGAGGTATTGTTCTAAGGATTCAACTGTTGCCAAAGGCTCCATTTTCAACATTCTGCCAGTTCGATCTATCAAAGAAGTCTCCCCAGAAGCACGTTCCAAACGAAACCTCAATCTTCTTGTTAATATCTAAACTCAAGTGTACCAAAACATTAAACAAGGCCTCTTCTTCTGATCATACTTTGTCAGTTTTATGAAAGTTGACACATTTCACCATAATAAAAAGTTTTACTGATTCAAGCAAAATCATTTAGAGTAATGTCTATAAATCAGGAATACAAAACTTGAGAATACTTTATAAATTGGACATGTTTTAAAGTAGTGTTTTTCATAACTTCCCCTAGCTACTTTTTGGTAATTTAAATATTATTATTATTAACAGTAGTAATAATACTTTGCACTTCATAGTGCCTTCCATGATCTTAATAACTACTTTCAAGTCTGAATGAGTTAAGACTCAACACCTGTTCGGCAGAAATGGGTAAACAGATGGGGAAATTGCAGCACCCAGGTGTTATAATAGGAAGTCTGTAGCAAAGACAGAAACAGAAGTCATGTTTCACTGGTCTCCCTGATCAGGGTTTAGCCACAAGACCATCTTTCCCCTCACACAGTTTTCCTCAATCCCACACCTACAGAATATTACCAAAGAAACCAAAGTTAACAACTTTCACATTCTACTGATTCTTTAGTTAAAAGACTGGATCAGTTTTTGGTAGATATATTAGTGGACACTGGTTCCATCTGAAACAGTCAAGATACGTATAACTGATTCTATGTAGCTTAAGACATTGCAGTCTGCAAGCTCTCTTAGTCAAGTCCTCGTTGTACTCGGGAATTTTTTCCTCTTTTTAATAAACAGAAGACGGCAGGAACAGAAATGGCAGTTGAGAAAAATTAGTGGTAAAGCTGAAAAGCAGTACCGCAGGATTAAATACCTCCTTTTCAAAAGTTACTGCAAGACAGAGAGACCCTTCTATTCCTAAAAATTCTTGTATTCTTATATTAATATCAGGAATTAATTTGTCAGCATCAAATTTATGGAAAGTAGACTGGAGAGTCAGTACAAGAAATTGAACAATTGCTGTGCAGCATGCTGGCTTTAGAAAGTTCATCCATCAAACATTACCTTACTAAGGAAGAATAAACTTTGAATTTTTTCCCCCTTTCTACAGATGCTTAAAATAAGCCAAACTTCAACAATGTCAGTTACTTTTAACTTATGGACAAGCAACGGCAAACCTTCTCCACATTGGTCTGATGAGAAATAAAACAATTTTAAAGTATCATATGTAACGAGGAAAAAAAAACAACACACTGAAAATCCTTTGTTGCCACTTGCCTCTCCAAATAGCAACCCATCCTTTTCATCTCTAAACTGACAATGTGCTGTCTACAATTTCTCTCCGGTCCTCCAGTTCCATCCTAGACCCTCTCCTAGCTGGTTTTTGCCACTTGCACTCCACTGAAATCACTCTCACCAAAGTCTCTAATGACCTCTTTCCTAGTCGAAGTTCAGCCTCATTCAACACAGTCCATCATCCCCTTCTTGAAATCTTGTCCTCCTCTGGCTTTCACTACAGTCCTCTCCTGGTTCTCCTCCTACTTCTCTAATAGCACCTTCAAGCATGTTCTTGGAGGATTTTCCTCATCCCCCCTTCAACTTTCTGTGGGGGTTGCACTCTGGGCTTTTACTCCAGACCTGTCTCCTTCTGTCCAAACTAAAATCTCAGCCAGCCTCTCTGACATCTCACAGATGTCTAGCCATCAGCTCTGGTTCAAAGTAGCTATAACAGAGCTCTGAATATTCCCCTCAGCTCTCCCTTCTACGCTGATCGTTGTGGACACTTACTATTTTGCGTGTCACTTGGTACCATCACCTGGGCATCATCTTCAATTCTGATCTCTTTCCAGGTCTTCACATCTATATCTTAAAGTTTATTTCTGAATAATGCGTGTAAAAATACAGTCTCTGCAATCCATCCACACAGCTAAAAGGCTCACTGAGGCTATAATCTCATATCTCAATTATTGTAACATCCTTTTCTCTGCCCTTGACACATGCAATCTTGCCCTGCTTATATTAATTCAGAATGCTGCTGGCAAGGATCATTCTCATCATCTATCACTTTAACCAAGTCAGCCTTCTTTTTGAATCTCTCCACTGGCTCCCCTTTCTCTATCATATCAAACTTAACTCACTTGTTCTCACTTTCAAGGCCCTTCACAGCCTATGCCTGGCCTATCCATCATCTCTTATTCAGCCAAATTTTAATTTTCCATCTGGTACAGGTATCAGTACTAACAAAACTGACTGCATTACAGAAATTTCTGGGGAAATGCTAGAAGTTTTGAGGACAGGATGGAAGTTTGGGCTTTTGGCACCCTCAAGTTGTGGAATGTGGTTTTAATTTTGATTCTCATGCCCAGCTGAAACTTTTGGAACTGGAAGAGGGATGCATCTCCTCTTTCTAGCCCTATTTTGAAGGGGGAAAGCAGGAGTTTAATTTGAGTTAATTTATGTTTCTTTTTCCCACCACAGCAACCCTTCACAGTAGCTGTCTCCAATCAACCAATAAACCTCAGCTTTATCGCCCACTTGTTAAATTTTTAAACAAGCACCTTGGTGCTTTCTCCCGTGCTGCCCTTCTTGAAAAGAGCTCCCTTTAAACACTTACAAAACTACCCCATTATCCTCTTTCAAACTCTTTGAACCATGTCTACAATAAACTTGACAACAATTAGGCAACCAGTATGTTGATACCACTGCCTACCATGCTGATCAACACTGTTCCACTGTTTCCTCTTCTGTTGTTTCTTGTCTTACATTATAAACTCTTTGGCACAGGTACTATCTTATTGCTCCGTGTTTATGCACAGCACCATTACAAATGATAACAAATATTACAAATGATCTTATTGCACAGGTTGGTTGTTTCAGTGCAAGCAAAGTACTGTATTTACTCATTCATAAGCCAAATTTTTTTAGTAAAAAAGGGAAGCACCAGAGAAGGGGGTTGGCTAATTAACAGGTATAGAGAGGTAGAGATGAGACACAGCCGCTCCCCCCAACAGAGGCAGCAAGGAGAGGCAGCACAGCCAGCAGAGACAAAAGGGAAGAGGCGAGGCCAGAGTCTCTCTGCTTCTGGCCACGATGCTCTCCCCCCCAGCCTCCGAAGCAGCTACTGCTCCGGGGCTGGCAGGCTGTGGCCACGCTGCCCGGCCCCACCCCACAGAACAGGCTGTGGCCGTGCCGCCTGGCCCAGCCTGCTGGAACATGCTGCGGCCACACTGCCCAGACTGCTGGAGCATCCTCTCCTGGCCCTTTCCCCAGTTAAGGTGGGATGGGATGGGAAGGGAAGAGTGGGGGGGTCCTGGGCTAGGGGTAAGGTCATTGGGGGGAGGATTACAGGGGTTACTCCCCTGACCCCCAGCTTCTCCCCTCCCAGAAAAAAATTTCCCCAGTAGTTGCTGTCCCGGCTTGTCAGGGTAAGCAGCTGGCGCACCGGGACACTTTGTTTACTTAGGTTTACCTCGATGCCTGCAGACGCTTCAAGGTAAACAAACCATCTTAGCCCACCAATGGTTTATCCTGATGGCCCAGGAGCCAAAGTTTGCTGATTCCTGAATTATAGGGTCGGCTTATGAACTGGTTATAAAAATTTTCTATTTTTACTTATCCATCTTGGGGGGGGGTCAGCTTATAAATGAACTGGCTTATGATCGAGTATATACAGTAAGACAGCTCCAGCTCTGAAGATTTTACATTGTCAATAACTATTGTACAGATGACCAACAGCTGAAGTAGTAGTCCTTTATTACAAAGTCCTCCAGCACCAAGAACTAGTAATAATGAAAAAAATCACAGTAGATAAACTAGGATGTTTCCCTATCCTGTTCTTTTCTTAGGGCTTGTCTACATACTTTTGTATGTACAGTACAACCTGCTAGAGTGGATGCAGTTATATCAAGGTAAAGTGGTCGTACCGGTACAGCTTATTCCCATACAGGATTGGAAATATCACTGGACACAAGGAACAGTTGACAAATTCCCTCTTTTTTCAGTCAGAATTTACCTGTACTCTCACTTTCTGTAAGAAAAACCTGAGCAGTACAGCAAGTAGCAGAACATTAGAGAAGGAGGTCAGGTTTTTTTAAGGTTAAAACAAATTCTCCAATTCTTTACAACTTGACAGGAATACACTTTATGCAGACTGACAGATTTTTTTCCTAAAATTAATATGAAACTCAACATTATACATTACTATAGCAATACAGTGTTACCTGCAAATTATATGTAGATCCTGGTGTATCATACAAGTAGAGAGGTAGACGTTCAATAGATTCTAACACTGCTATCAATTTCCGAATTAATGCAACTGCTGGACGACTGTGAAGGGAAGCAGTTAGACATTACAAAAATTACCTCACATTGAAAATTCAAGAAAATGTTTTTGAATAAATCTCAGGGGATAGCAATGTTTTGTTTTAAAGTTTGGAAGAAAGGTGAAATCAGACAGTTTAAGAAGATAACTTGACAAATGTATGGCACTCCTGTATTTATCAAAATGTTTAATTATTTCAATTAAAAATATCTAACCAACATTTAAAGATACAGGTCTAATGGTCTTTTTTCCTTGGTACCCTATCTTCCACAGCTGAAGGGACATTTGGCGACCCTTTAGCAGTGGAAGTTGTTTTCAGCCTACAACTCAACATTCTTCCCATGTCTTCCAACTCCTTGTTTTTCTCTGTCCCCCCTACTTCCTCCTTCCTTCAGCTACTCAATGCTGTTAGGCCTTTTTAATTCCCTTAGGGTATATCTACACAGCAAAGAAAAACCCATGGCTTGTTCATGCTGGTTGTTTCATTGCTGTGTAGATTTCAGAGCTCAGGCTGGAGCCCTGTAGAATGGGAGGGTTCCAGAGCTCAAGCTCCAGCCCAAGCCCCGAAGTCTACAAAACAAGAAAACAGCCCCACAGTCTGAGCCAGAGTCAGCTAGCAAGGACCAGCCATGAGTTTTTCTTTGCTGTGTAGACATACCTTTAAGTTGAGGCTTGCTTCAATACAAATTTCCTGATGACATTCTGCATCAGGGGACTTAGAGATTGATGCAGCACAAGCATCACAGAAAAAATGAAAAATGCAATTTTTCTAAGTTATGGGTTTCTCACTTTTGCTGTGGAACCATATCAGAATCAAATATGAACTGATGGCTGCAGGCAAGATATGTTATCAATTGAATCATGTCAGGTACTCTGGATGTTAATTGCCAAATTGCATAAAATCAGACTAAGTACCAGATGGAAGGGTACTAGGATAATGAAATATTGGAACTAAAAAAAATAAGGCCATGGAGAAAAAGAGGAACACAGGAAATAGTGGGACAGGAGAATAGTGAATCTCTGGGCTAGAAAACAGATCTGATACATAACAGTGGGGAGAAATCAGATACCATCAAACTGTACCACAGAGCCACAGAAAACGACAAATCAAGAAAATAAATGTGAGAAATTAAGAATATAAATATTTTCAAATAACTATGTATAAAAGGCACCACACATTAATGACAACATATGTATTTTGTGAATACCCTCTGCAAATTAATTTCTCTAATGTCTATTTAAGTAAAACAACACTCCAACATGTTTATGTCAGTCTATAATCACTAATTCCACAACTGCTAAACAGTCTACTATGCCACTGTACAATGAAAATGCCCACATATGACTGATTAATGTGAAACTACTTTATGCCCTTATGAATTAGCATAAATAGAGCAAACTGGTCAGTCAATTAGTACTTTAAATGGCAGATGCTGTCACTTAAGACTAGTTTTCCATTTCACCACTGGAAGACCAAAACTAAAATGAAAAACCCAGAGCAAACGTAGGTCTTATTTTGTGTTACTGCTTCACAAAGGAATGCAAGTATTTTATGTTTTTACCTTTCATCATCTTCATTTTCACTGAATGCTGTTTTGAACACATTTATTCTCTCTACTAGTTGGCTACAATCTTGTTTCACATCTAAATCCACATTCTAACAAAAAAGAAAAATATTAAAATATGTAAAATAGTGCAAAGTAATAAATATATTGCTTCTTTACACTGAAAAATGAACTTGTTCACACTTACTGACTGCTATCAGTACAAAAATAAAGAAAGAAAAATTAAGCAAATCTGAAAAAACTTGATTTTATCTGTTGGTAACACAAACTTCTGCTTTTATGTTTTATATATATAAATATAATATATATATATATATATGGAGCTATGCAGACTTAAACCAGCTGAAGTGCGCGCGCGCACACACACACACACACACACACACACTCTTCAGCCGGTTTAAGTCTGCATAGCTCTGTTTAAGTCAATGAGAAGCTACGCTTATTTACACCAGAGGAGGATCTAACCATTTATTTTAAATTGTTCCATTTTTAAAGAAAATTGTACTCTTTTTTCAACACCTCCAACTTTTTAGTAAACTTACATTATTTAAAACAGTAAGAAGTGCCTGCACTAAGCCACTACTGCACATTTCATATGGTGAGATAGTGTTTTCATCCTTCAACAGCACAATTAAGTTTTCTAAAGCAGTCTTCATTAAATCTCTCCAAGTATTTTCTCCCTCAATGCACTGGAGACAAAGAGAAGCATAAGATGAGACAAGTTAGTATAATTTAACTGAAGAATTATTCCGAGTACTACTACATATGCAGTTTTTGAGAAAATATGTAAAAATTGTAAACATGAACATTTCATGTCTAAACTTATTGCAACTTTTCCTTGTTTCATGACAGATACATTAAGATATGAAAGCCTGCACTTACCTGTCTGTTTGTATGAAGTTCCCAAGATGATTCTAACTGGGTTGCTATGTTCCTCAATGTTACAACTACTCCTCGAGGCATGCTTTCAACAGCTTTAAAATGATCATCATATAAATCTCTTGCCACAGTTCGTACCTGCCAAAAATTATTCTAAGGATCAGGATTAAAATATTCTTTTTATATTTTAGTATGCACACTTAGCCTCCTGAGGTGTATGGATGTCTCATAAGTAACAGCATATGAAACTGAGATAGGATGGTAATTTTGGTCTTGCCTAAACTTCCTTTCTAAAAATTGAAACTGGATTGCTACTGCTCATCTCCAGTTTAAGTAGCTCTTCACTGTAACTATTGCTCAGCAATTCACATCTAGCATAATCTCCCCCTCTCTATAGCCCATTTTCTCTCCCCAATCAAAGCTTCCATACTCTCCAACACAAATGAAATTCCTAGAGATACTCTGGCATAACAATCAAGTAACACGCTACCACCACAACAGATGGCACTGCCAGAATGAAAATCTTTGTAGAGGGTGAATTTATAATGCCAGGAGAAGGGTAGGAGCCCCTACTCTCCCCGTAAGATGATACCTTGATGGCAGGGGGGAGAATAGTGGCAGGCTAGACAAAAAAAGACCCTTCTACACACAGCACCATAGCCTGTTTCACAAATGCTCCTCCTAGAAGGTGCTGTTGTTACCACTGAGGTGCTCCACTTCGGTCAGGAGACGCTCCATGAGGAGATGAAGACAGAAAAAAGAGTAATGGATAGTGAAGCATACAGAATAGCTACAGAGCAAGTGGCAAGATTTTTCTGAGCTCGGCAAATTATAATGGTTCAACATCCACAACAGAATAGATTATCTTGATGTTTAGAGAGGGTACAAATATAAAAACAACTGTAGTTTAATATTTTATCATCATCTTTATTCAGAACTGGAGGAGAAGGAGATAACAGGTTTGAGAGCAACTGCGACAACTGTACTATAAATTTTCTTTAGCAAAATACCAGAATATACATGTGAGATTACTAGATCTTGCTTCAAGTTTCTAGTTTCTTCAAAATTCTAGCATCTGGGTTTTCTTTGCTAAAGATGTCCATGACAACAGTATTTAGATGAGTGGGAAGGAATATAAACTGATCACACAACCAGAAAACTAGAGTAAGGGTAATCACACTGCCTTGGCAAACTGCATATTTGTACATTGAAAACCTTAGTGCATGTTGCTAAATCTCAAGCACATGTGCCATGCTTACAAAAAAGCTAAATTTGTAACTGCAGACACCACACACAAAGGTTACAGAACCTATATGAATTGCTTATCTGTGTCTATGTTTAAACTCATATTCTAGACATGTTAATCTCTTCATAGTGAAGGTCAAAACTAACTTTCTATTATAAACCCACTTTTTCCTAACACTCCATCCCACTTCACCAATATTAAACCAACTCCCCAAAAAATTTTCCTATGTGATCTTACACAAAGGAAGAAGTTTTTCTAAAAAGCTGAGGCCAATAGAAGGCATTCATTAAGTGAATATTCAGGAAATTAGGTATTTTGCTTTTCTGAATTTTTCTAATATTTTTTGCCTCATAATAATGACTTGTGTTCTGTGCAGCAATTACTTGGTACAGATTCTGGATTTCTGCAACACTTCCTCCCTTCCTACTCCAAGACTTCTTCCTTTCCCTGCTCCTCATCCAACCGGAACAACAGAACAGTATTTACGTTTATTTTTATATTAAATTCAATTTTACATTTCCTCCAGATTTACATTTTCCATGTGATACATATTTTTGTATTAACAATGTGTAACTGCATTATAAAAATTGTTGTGGAAAAGCTGGAGGCTTTGAAGTTCAGAAGGAAGATTGGACTTTTGGGATGTGGTTTTGGTTTTCATGCCCAGCTAAAGTTTTTGGTACTTGGGAAGGGATGCACGTCTTATTTCTCCCCTCATTTTGAGGAGGGAAAGAAGTGACTTGCCATTCTGGAGCAGGAATTTTAATTTAGCTAATTTATATTTCTTGTTCTCACCATTGCCACCCTTCCCAGTAACTGTCCCAGGGCACCCCCTCCCAATATCTGTCACTTCATCTAGCCCTGAGTTACCACCAAATTGAGGTGTAGATAGGCAGAAGACACTTTTCCTCAGGGCTATTGTTGCACGCTATCTGTAGACTCAGGCAGATAACACTGCATCACCATAGGTACCAAGCATATTTGGTTCATGTTCTGCAAGTTTCAGTCACAACCATAGGAGTTAGAGGCTTGTTTTAAGAAGGAGAAAGTTTAGTTTCTGGAACACAATTAAGAATAAAATGCAAATATAGAGCCATTTGCACAATCCCATAACGGTATAATATCTGTAAAACAAAGTGCCCAAAGTTCAGGTTTGTTTAATTTGCTGACCTTGCCTAAAACTGGCATTTTGGCAATTTTCAGAGAAGTCTGAGATGGGAAAAATTAGTTCTTCTCTGACTGAATTTGTTCCCAATCAAATGCCAAGACTTCCATTTATTTAAATAGGAGCAGGAACAGGCAGGTTTGAAAAGTAATTTTTGTAGGAAACAAGTACACAGGTCTTATAACTTTCTCTGTTTGTGTCACTTTGCATAGGTGTGAACAGGGAGAGGTGACATCTTTGTCTACAGCAATTAATAAATGTACACAAAACAGGGAGTAATATTTTAGAGGATGAGATTTATCTCAATGAGAAGATCAGGCTTGTCAGAAACAGTGGATGAGAGCCATAAAATTACTGTTGATTGAGAGAAATTACGTTTTTTTTTTAAACCAACATGGCTCAATTTCTCTCAAATCTTAAAAAAAAATTGCCCATAGTTCAATTAATACTAATTTGGTTGTTAAAAACCTCAGTTATAGCAATGCGTCTCTTCATAACCTAAGAAAAATTAAGAATATACCAAACCACAAATTTGATTAGAAGTACAAAAATGAAACATATTCACAAACCTTTTGCTTTGTTTTCTCTAACTTGGATTTCAGTTTTCTACCTCTTTTGCCAGTCCAGCCAGTCACAAACTCTGATCCTGCAAATCAATTTTAAAAATTCTTTAAAATTTCACAATACTTAAAACATATACACACACACACTTCCCTGCCCATATCTGTTTATTACACATACCTACATACTCACCCAAAGAGGTTTCAGCAGTAAATGAATGTTTAGTTCCTCTATTGGACTCAAAAACAAAGCCTGGTAGATCTTCTTTTAATATTGTAGCTTGCTGACCATCTGAATTGTGGATAGCAATTTCTCCTTCTTTCAAACAGGTGAGTGACCAATTTCCCACAGTAAGTTTAGTGGGCCCAGGTGCTGATAAAATTGGCTGACTTGTGGTAGATGGCTTTACTTGGCTTCGAGCTCTTTGTAACTTCTCTAAGAATTCACTTCTACTTTCTATTTAAAAAAAAACACACACACACAATTTTCCAGTGCTTGACTTTAAACTTAATATATTTCAAGCACAAGTTTTTTTTTTCAGCAACAAAGTTTGACTTTAAGTATACTCAGTGCAAAATTTAATTTTAGATTAAGGTTCTTTCAAAAACATTTTGAACTCCAGCCCTCTGCATCTATGCATTACAATAGGATTTAATTACATGACTACACAAGAACTGCACAATGTAACTTTTCTTGCGTAACAGAGAAGAGATATAATGTTTGTTAGAAAGTATAACACAAAGTGAAGTTAAACAAATCCATGTTAAACTTTAAATTAATCTTGTAAAAATCTAGTAAGTAATTTACGTCATTACTGTTACTGTGAAGTTCTCTAGGAGCCCCAACAACAGTAATAGGAGCCCAAATCAACCCTCCAACAGAAAAACACACTAAAATGGAAACGGCATTTGCAATATTGAAGTTCAAAAGGGGTTTGGGAAGGAGACTGCAGTGAGAAGCAACAGTTACTCAATATTAACACAAGGGGGCTGCTGCAGATTCAGGAGACCATGCCAAGGAGATGCTACTACTCCCAATCTGCTGACTACTTTTCAGGTGCTTTGCTCCATATAGAGGGGAACATCTTACTCTGACAGTTTATTTATAATATTTTTCTCAACATATGGAAATTAAACTTGAAAAGCCTGTCTACAGTTGTTATATCTCCTAAATGATCATTTGATTTTGACCAATATTAATAGTTTAAACAATATACTGAAAGCCGTCGTGTAGCATCATTCAAGGGACTGACAAAATCAATTATGTATACGAGATGAGACAATATTTTAATAGAGGAGGAACAGAACAATATCCAGTATATCTGAGAAGAGTTTAGGTAGTCTCAACCTAGGCTGCCTAACAATTTTCTCATATAGCTGTCATTATACGTTGTTTTCTATAAAGGTGTGAAGTTAAGCAATATTAAACCCCTACAAGAATGCTCTCATTCAGAAGCAGAATGACCTCAGTTCACACTTAAAGAATTGTCTACATGAACATTTAGTTTGTAGGCAACTTGGATATAAACATACTTCACACTAACCTGCTGCACACAAGTGTTCGTATGCACCCTGCTGATACACACTAACAGTTCCTTCGTGTGCTTGGATCTACACATGAGATAGATCAAAGCAGACAAAGGAAATGTTAGTGTGCACCAACAGGATCCACGTGGACATTTACTGCATGGTAGGGTATGCAGGGTAGATTTACACCTCAGCTTACCACAAACTAAACATGTGGATATGTCTTGGATTAAGGAAAAGAAAATCAAGGCCACTTTACTTCTGAATGAGAGCATTCATATAGGGGTTTAATATGCTTTAACTTCACACCATTAGTTAATTTGGCTTAACTTTCCTGGATGTTCCTGTGTAGAAAAGCCCTAACTTGGTTCTGTGAGGTTGATCTAGTAAGATACCTATCCAAAGTGATCAAGAGTTGCAGAATAGCATCCGTATGTAATTTATTATTTTTATTATTTTATGAGTGGGTGAAAAGATGTTGAATTACAAAGGATTGCTGTTGAGCAATAGAACTGAGTAGTGTGAATAACACAAAGATACAAACTCTATATAGAGTGTATAAGTATACAGTGGACATCTTAGAAAAGTCCTTTTTACCCCCTTCACATTTGTTTAATATTGGTTGGCTTGAATTTTTAGGAGACAAATTCAAACTTCAGTGCAAAAATCACAATAATTTAAATTTGAATTTTGAAATTTAAAGCGAATCAGGGCAATCTTACGTATGCCTACTTGCATATTATCACAACACTTGTCAATATGGTGTACTATATGGTAAAAGTTTAATTATGATTTAACTAGATAAATTTAGAAATGTTTCACGAATTAATTTATTTAATTGTAACAATGCAGGTAAAATGACAAAAAAGAGTCCAATAATGCCAGGCAGTAAAGAAAATATTTTTACACCTCTAAAGACTGCATGCTTAAATCATTTTATGCATATACATTTGTTTTGTACTATACAGTAAAATATATATACATTTATACAACAGTAAAATGACCATTTTTAATGGTTACTGTGCTTTATCTTCATATCTTTAGTTAATTCAGCTTAATGTTCCTCAGGGTCCCCATGCAGAGAAGCCCCACATCTGCAACTAAGGCCATGTCTACACCACAGGTGCTACAGAAGCACACGGAGGCTTAGGTTGATATAGCTATGGTGCACGGGGGGGTGGATTTTTCATACCCTTGAGAACAATAGCTACGTCAACCTACGTTTTAAGTGTAGACCAGGCCGAAATATTTGACTGCAAATATTACTAGGCCTATTTTAACATGCTTCACTAGATAAGGCTGAAATTAACCTTATATTACAAGCCTGATTTTTATCTGCCCTCACCCTGACTTCACCAAAACAAATACAATCTCACTGAAGTTTCACAGATATGATCTTAAACCAGGATTTAATATAATATTTCTAGGTCTCCATATAGAAAAGCCCTAAATTTGCACTACGTGGACTACAGCAGCCCAGCTACAATGCTGTAGCTATGTTAATCCCCCCTTTTTTTCCCCTGACACATATGAAACAAATCAGACCTGGAATCTGGGAGCTATAAGGATTTCAGAAAGTTCATTATCTTCTAGGGCATTTTCATAACTACCATTACCAGTTGAGCTAAGAAGTTAGAAATTTCTTTTAATCTTTTTATCTTGGCAAGGATTGGTGGATTTCACTATAATATTTTATAGATGGATTTAACAAAAATAGTTATTAAAAGTGGTTTCCATATAAGTTATAACCTAGAAACAGATATATTCAACTCCATATGACCCTAGTCACATTGATATAATGGGGTGCAGGAGGAAGAAAGTACACTGAAGGAAGGAAAATGCATCTAGCAACCTAGAAAGCACTCCCCAAACAAATCTACTTTACATGTCTCTCCCTTTGCTCCCACATCAGTATAGTTTTCTCTTCATAAAGGGAAATGGGAAGGCATGGGAAACTTGGTCTAAGGTTACATGATTATAGTGTCCGATTCCATTACCAAAACCATCCTTATTAGATGTCCTTCATCAACATGTCTGTCTCATAAAAGCTACAGTGTGGACCATCTTTTAGAGAGGAGAAAACAGAGCTAAATTTGCTTTAGTGATTACGTTTTTCTATAACTTTTATTTTTCAAATATAATCTTAACTTTGACATTCCAGACTAACATATGAATAAATGACAAAAAGTTTAAGGGTTTCTCTCTTTTAACAGTACATACTACCTCAAGTTAAGATTATTTTTCTTGGAATTTCCATTAGCTTTCAACAGTGGAACTCCAACCTTCTCTTCTCTGAAGTTTCAAGCCACTAGGCTGATAAAGCCATTACACCCTGTTTCAATCCTGAACCACAACACCTCGTTAACTAAATTTCACAAATTATTGAGTGGTGTAATACCACAATACAGCTGATGATTTACAAATGTATGAACTGTTGCACTTGTGAAAAGATGAAACAAAGAAGATTGCTTCTGCCTCCTGGATAATAGCAGCAATCAACATGCTCAATTAATAGAAGTTGCACATTCTGTACAGAGTATAGAAAATATGTTGCAGAATACTTATAGTCCAGGTCTGCCACCTAATCCCCTTAACAACCAGTTAAGACACTGTGACATGTTTCCCAGCCTTGATGAGAAACTTGCCTTTGTCTTCCAACACAGGCAATTTCACTCTGCCAGCTAAAAGCAAACAGTAAATTAACATTTCAACCTGTTTTCCTGGGATGGCTACTACAAAGTGCCTTTAATGATTGGGATGATAAAATTATGTTTGCATGAAAAATCAAAACAAAATGAAGTTAATACACACACATTTACTGGCAAGATGTTTTCTGAACATAATCACCAAGGAAGTCAATTTATAGTCACATACTATTTAACAGAAGCATCACAATTAATTGACCACCTTCTATCTGTTTAAATGCTTTACTATTTAGTAAGCCAATTTCTGTAAAACAGAATAGATCAAATTACACAATATAAATAAACCAAGATTTCATCTATTGTGAAAATGAGAAGAAATTATACCTGAACTATCTGATCCTCCTTCAGGACTTCCACTTGAATACATTGTTGCCAGTTTTCCATCCAAGATAAATCTGAACCATCCATTGCTACCATTAGACAGTTCCAGGGCTGCTGCATCACTCCAGATATACAAGCAGTCCCTTCCTCTAATGATGGACCACTCTCTCCAGTGATATGGTTTACCCTGCTGCAGTTCTTTAGCATCCTCTTGGGGTTCATCCTCCTGCAAAAAGTTAGATAAAATAACATAATTCAGGAAAGAGGTAATTTAAATATACTTGCTGTAAAAATACAGAAAGTTAGACAGAGAAACTAAACATTCAAAAATATAAATGTAAGCTGTAAAATACTCATTTTAAAAGTTTTTGTTAAGGCATGTTTAATGACATAATCTGAATAAGCAGCAGTTCTCTCCATAAATTACCCATTAAAATTATAAATGTTATTAAACACCTACCTGTTGGAGCAGCCATCTCAGTACAACAATGGTATTGTGTGGGGGCACTGACAAGGAGGAAACTTAACATAAGAGACTACAAAACAGTTTCCATCCTGCTTTAACAAGATAATGTTTTATTGTCTACTATTTCAACATATTTAATTTTTGAACTTCTAAGATTTTCTTGTAGTTAAACCTATTTAAGTGTTCCAGATGTGTTGTTCATTTCCTTCAGAGGTCTGTAAGTACAGATCTACCATTGTGCTTTTTCTACCCACCCCCCAAAAAAAGCTTTCAGTTTAGGCAACGTTGCATTTTTTGCAACTTGTTCTCCAGTGGTATAGCATTACATCACCTAGAGGAAAATCACCAAAGGTGATTTGATGAGTCAAAGTTAAAGTTGAATGGATGATGGAAATTAGCTGGAATGGTAGCAAGTGGTCAGTTACATGGTAGTTAGGAATTGATACATTAAGTACTGTACATTAAATATGCATTCTCAAATTTTCTGTATTTCAAGAGAGTATTTTCTTAGTTATGTTTATTTTAAGACCATTATTGTGAGGTTTAGAAATGTTAGCTATTTAGATATGACTATGTTTAAACTACAGTTGAAAATAGATTCATAAATCCTACTTATCAGTTATATTTCAGTAATTTTTCAAAGCACTTTATGAATATCAGCTAATTAATCCCTTCAACAATTCAAAGAGTTAAGTATTATCTCTATTTTACAGATGGGAACACTGGGAGAGTGCTTGATTTCCTGTTCAGCTGCATATTACATTACCGAACAGAACAATGGAGTCAATTTAACAGAACATATTCATCAAGTACTATTATTATTGGTTTTATTTATGTATTTTTTCACATTGTCATGAAGTTGAAAGATGTAGAGACAGAAGACGGCTTTGTAGAACAGACAAAGCTAGATAACGCTGTGCTTACTTTCTCAGGTTTGGACTCCTCTTCATTCTCATCATCAGAAGATGGTCCTGCCAAAGTTGACACTTTACTAATTACACCCAGCCTAGCAAGCTGGTCTAGAAAAAGGTCACCACCTTTATCTACCAAATCCCTTATGATTTGCAAGGCTAGCAAGTGGCCATCATCATCATCCTGCAAGAAATTGGCATAGGAGGGAAAGAAGAAAGGAGAGGGGTGTTTACTGCAAGCCATTTCAAATTTTAAGCATTGCACAGCTTAAACGGTTCACATTACGGCCTGTTGATTTATCAAAATTAAAAAACATCTGGTCAAAGACAAGATGATAAGCTATGGCCTAATATCAAGTAATCACAAAACACTGATCTTTATTTCACAGACAGATTCAATACATTGAAAAAGCAGTACAAAAAGTTAAAAGGGGGCAATTTTTTGTTTCTCAAATACAGTGCTATATCATAAATAATAAAAAGAATAAGCTTACCTCTTGATCAAGGACAGTAGCAGTGATCTCAACCAATACTGTGGGCAGGTTGTGACCAGCATCAGAATCACAAACCTCTTTTAACAATGCTTCAGAACAAAAATGAATCATTTTTCTAATGAGGGCAAGACTTGCTTTCCTTTAAAAATTAAAATAAAAAATTATTCCTTGCAAAGCTAAACAATCATACAACAAGTGATAAAAACTGTCTCAAAAAACGAGCTCCAAAGGTTTTTGTATTCTACTTATTATTATATTATCTCTACAATTCATATCTGATAACTGGGACTGAAATATTGGAATGTCAGCTCAGTTTTTATTATTTTAACCTATATGTAAATAGAATCAAGAAGTCCTCCTCTTCCTCCATACCTTATCTCTGTGCAACCTTACTCAACCACTACCTCTCTGGAGATGTCTAACATCTCTCTCTACTCCTGGCTAAACCACACTGGATTTGCTTCTCTGTCTCCTTCCTGGATATCCAAATCCCAACAACCTCAATACATCGAAAACTCAACTCCTCTTTCCTCGTCCATTTACTTTTAGAAAGAAAGGCTTATGGCAAGAAGGGACCATTAGATCATCTAGTCTGATGTCTGTATATAATAGGTCA
This sequence comes from Gopherus flavomarginatus, assembly GCF_025201925.1. NCBI lineage: Eukaryota > Metazoa > Chordata > Testudines > Testudinidae > Gopherus > Gopherus flavomarginatus. Next base: position 110,285,809 of record NC_066621.1, read on the forward strand.
TTAAATTGCACCTGCTTACTCATGTATGGAACCCAATAACTGTGTTTAACTAAAGCATAATGTGTGTTTGACTAATGTGCATCTTCCAGAAAGCCATCCAGGCTTGATTTGAAGTCATCAAAAGACAGAATCTGCCACATCCCTCAGTAATTTGTTCCAATGGTTAATCACTCTCAGTGTTAAACTGTCTTTTTATTTTAATTTGAATTTGTCTGGCTCAACTTCCACTCACTGGTTCTTGTTATGCCTTCTCCACTAGATTAAAGACCCCTTTAGTACCCGATCCTGGATGTCTACACTGCAATTTTATAGCTGTGCAGCCTGAGCCCTGTGAGCTCAAGTCAGCTGACAGTGTTTTATTGCAGTATAGACATACCTTAAGTCTCTCACTGTATGGCATTTTCTCCAGCCTTCTGATAATTTTTGTGGCTCGTCTGCATCCTCTTCAACTTTTTTTAACACCCCTTTTAAAAAGTGGAGACCAGAATTGCATGCAGTATTCTACGTTATACAAACACCAAGGATTACATTAGTCCTTTTTGCCAAAACATTACACTTGAAGTTCAGATAGAGATCTTGCCTACCACGACCCCTCCACTCTTAATCCCACTATCCTCTCCATTCCAAAGAGCTGCAACCTTGCCGTCCCCTTCAACTCCTCTCTTCCATTACCTTTATCAACAGCATAAATCCTGACAGTTCTTCCGGAATATGCCCTTTTCTCTTCATGCCCAAAGAGTAAATCTTTGTCCTGATTATTTCCTGCCTTGGCTATGATAACCTCTTTGCAGGCTTTCCAGACTCTCTCTGTACTCTTTTCAATCTGTCCAAAAAACTGCTCCTGAAATTTTATCTGCCATTCCAACTACAGCCCTGTTCTTTCTTCAGTACTCTTCACTGGTTACCACTTTCTTTCTGCTTCAAATTAAGCTGTTTCTCCTGGCCTTCAAAAAGCTCTCTAAACTAGCTCTTCCCTAGCTCCTTTGCTCTTATATATTTTTATTTGCCCAATCCATCTGACTAGACGTCACTTCTGTTCCTTCTCCCAGTCTACTATGATTTCTGTATTACTGTAGCAGCAAGGGACACTAACTGAGATCAGGAGCCTATTGTGTTAGGCATTGTGCAAACATAATACTCTTTGTGACTTCTCCCATGCAGCATCCCAAAGCCAGAGCATTCTCCCTTAGCCTGTTACATCTCACCCTGCTTTCTCCTCCAAGCCTCTTGCTAAAATACACTTCCTACAAGACACCTGTAAATCCTACCTCTCTCTACAAAGAAAAAAAAAATTTAGAAGCCCTAAGCAAAAATCATGGAACATATATGCTAAATTTCTGTTCAATCACATTGCTTTTCATTAAATGTCACATCAAACTATTGAGGTTACATGTGCTTTATCCTTACAATAGTAAGTACCAGGATGAGTGCAGCAGAACTTTTCCCCGCCCCAAGTCTCCACATTTTAAAAAAAGATCATTAGCCACTTGCAAATATCAAATTTTCAGATAATTTAGCTAATTATTGAAGAAATAGTACCCTACTGAGATTTTCTATTGAGTTAAATCACAAATGTTTGTATAAGTAATAGACATACTACAGGTGTATGGATACTGATTGGTATGAATAATTATTACCTTATGGAAGGTAGCATAGTTTGTTGAAATGTTTGTGCAAAAACAGGCAATAGTCTTTTCAAGTATATAGGTGCCATTTCTGGATCTCCTTTGGGTTCATTACATTCTTCTTCATCTTTGTTTGCATCTCTCTTTTTCTTTTCATCTCCTTTATTAACTGGACACATCCAGTCACCTGCAAAATGTTATTTTTTTGGAACAGATATTTACTGACCCAATCTTTTTCCAACAAATAAAACTGAAATATCCATCTCCACTCATGGCTGGGAACCTGACCACACATACACATACTTCTAGAAAACAGATTATTTTTGCAACACGGTATGTGGCAAATTAAGGGCCACATACTGAAAGCACTACTAAACTTCAATGGGAAAACTCACAGAAAGAGTTCTATATTAGATGCTTATGCCCAAACAGTTACTATTTTACTCCACTATGCCTCTACCAGGAGAAAACGAAGGGAAGAAAAATGCAAGCAATACCACTAGAAGAGAAGAGTCAGGAAATAACAATTCACACTAACCTGGAGACTGAAGAATAGCCACCACTTCACTGTGCCCCCTTTCACGAGCTTTGTCTAAAGGAGTTTTCCCATCTTCATCTCTCAAATCAGGGTTCGCACCATGTCTCAGGAGAGTCTACAGTCAAACAAATTTTGAGAGAAAACTAATAAAATTCCTTTTCTAAATAACTAACCCTATTATCAACCTGCTCATTCCTGGGCTTCACATGAACGTATATACAATAGAAGCACATTGTGTGTGTGTGTGATACTTCCAATTGTCTGTGAAACAAGTGCAAGTGGACTTGCACTTGTTTCACTGACCTGGCCGCACCAGAAGCTAGCTTTCCAATGCAGTAGAACCTCAGAGTTAAGAACACCTCACGAATGGAGGTTGTCCATAACTCTAAAACATTTAGAACTGAACAAAACGTTATGGTTGTTCTTTCAAAAGTTTACAACTGAACACTGACTTCATACAGTTTAGAAACTTTACTATGCAGAATAAAAATGCTGCTTTCCTTTCTTTAATAGTAGTTTACATTTAACACAGTACTGTACTTTTGGGGGGAGGAGGGTGCGGGGGGGGGGAGAGAAGAGTGTCTCTGTTGCTGCCTGATTGCGTACTTCTGGTTCCAAATGAGGTGTGTGGTTGACTGGTCAGTTCGTAACTCTGGTGCTCCTAACTCGGAGGTTCTATTGTACAAACAGTGGAGATGGAACATGATGAATTTAACTATTTGAGAACACACTTACGTTAGACACTTTACATCACAGAAGTTATCTTATTTTGTAGGAAACTTTAAAAACTACATGTACAACAGATAATTTCTGCTTCAAAAACAGTACACAAGTTTGAATTCACACCTTTGCCACTTGCGGCCTTCCAAAACATGCTGCATAATGTAATGACGACGACCTCTGACCTCTGTTAACATCAGCACCCCTTTCACAGAGAAATTCCACCTGTAAAATATAAAGAAATGGAAGCTAGTTTCTTCATTTATACATCTCTTTGCACAGAGAATTAAATAATTTGCATTACTTAATTTCAGTTAATGCATTTAACTTACCATTTCCTGAGTTCCAAAAGCTGATGCCCAGTTTAAAAGAGTTTGTCCTACGTCATCCATAAAATTTACTTCAAAAGCTGAAAGTATTAGATACAAGATAACTAATTAAAGTCACAGTACAATACATTCAACACAGTTAATTTCTGATAAAGTAACAATGTACTATTCTTTTGTGTCTTTAAACAAACTTTAAACATTCTCAACAGATTTCTAAAAATATTCTGAAAGTCTTAGTTATGAATCAAGGATGAAGAACAAGTGGCTAGATTCTCAGCATCACCACACTTTTAGGAGTCTAGAAAAGCACTAGGATTCACAAAGACTGAGTTCCACATCTATTCTCCTTATACAATAAATGGGGAGAAATAGGCACTTCACAAAAGCCTGCACAATATATGGCTGCTCACCTCAGCAAGCCAATGGGAGGAGTCAAGCCCCAGAGCACATGCTAAGCTCCACCGCCTCAGAGACAGGAATCAAAGCCTGGGCTCCAGGAAGATGCTTTCCTTTGCTTGGATTTCTCAGCTGCAAACCCCTTCTTGGTGTTAGGCGCCTATGCCATTTTTGCAAGAAGCTGCTCCTCTATCCCCCCATTTTGTGTAAGTTCACCTCTAGGGGCCCAATTTGGTAGGCAAGCTCTTACTATGCTTACTGATCAGGTCCTGCCAGCGAGGTAGGTGGAAGAATGCACAAGTACTCCTCGTTCTTTTTGCTGATACAGACTAACACGGCTACTAGTCAGAATTCTACATTTACCCAGTTAGTGAATTACTCTGTGGCTTACACATCCAGACTCCTGGCATGGGGCTGCTGTGTGCATTCTCAGAGGAAGCAACATAAGCGCTTAGTGAACTTTACTGCAAATATTCCAATACTGAACAAGTTTAGGCACTCCCAGGATTCAGGGACAGCTTTGTGAATCCAAGTGAGGTCTGGTTCTGAGATCTAAGCACCCAAGGCAGCAGTTAGGCACTTAAGTCCTTTTGTGAATCTAGCCCAAAGTAAGGACTGTTAACAGAAAGAACGAGCCTATATTAAGCAATGTAAATTAACTCACATTGTTGATAAGAGCTTGAAGATATCAACTACTCTGACATTATTTAATTTACTATAAAAGTTAGACTTTGAATTAATGAAATATGCAATCTTCAGAATATTTCTGCCTACCTCCTGTGTCAATAGCATCTATTAGTGCATCAGTATCTTTACTGCGGATGCAGTCTATCAGCTGCCGATGAGAACGTTCCCCAGAACTATCCAGTCTACGCAACCCTGGGATTCTGCCTGTAGATCCAGCATTAGACTTTGGCAGGGCCTTTCGCCCTTCAAACAGTAGCACCAAAAGAAGATCTACTAAACGCATGGTATCCAGTACACATCTTTCATCACCCTGTAATGCACTTTCTATAGAATCTGGAAGTTCAGATCTTAGGAGATCCTGGAAATAATTAAAAGTCTGAACAATAAAAAAATATATAGGACTTTAGAAAATACATGGTTTTATTTCCATATGAAATGTTTCTTTTTTCCTTTACAAAAAAACACACACAACAATGTTATCACGAATAGAGGTATTTTAAGTATATTAAGAAATAATTTTTAAATTTTAAAGAAAAATATTGAAGAAGTGAAGAACTGTAGCATTTAAATGATTCTTACGTGTGTTACTACTGGAGAGCCTCTACAGAGGGTTGACAACAGACTCACAATAGTTGACACCTGATTACTCAATTTAGAGTCTGCAGCTGTAGATGGTGCTCCAGTGCTGCTCCGACCCGGTTTGCAAGCTGAAGATGGTCCTGATGCTATACCACCAGCTGCTGCCATGCGTGATAACAACTCCTCAGTTAGTCCATGTTTGGCTAATGGGGCTGGATCAACTCCACGACGTGTAAATCTGTCAGCTAATGAAGCAAAACATCTAAGCGCTCCATCTGAAACCTGCGGAAATATATATAAGATGCTCAAGATGTGTCACTTAAGGAGAACAGAGGCTCACTATATAAACATAGAGCAACAGTGCTTTAAGGAAGGGGTTCTCAAACTATGGGTCGGGACCTCAAAGTGGGTCGAGATCCCATCTTAATGGGGTCACCAGGGTTGGTGTTAGACTTGCTGGGAGCTGAAGCCCGAGCCCCACTGCTTGAGGACAAGGGCAAAGCTTATGGGCTTCAGCCCAGGACAGCAGGGCTCAGGTTACATGCCCCCTACCCAGTGCTGAAGACCTTGGATTTTGGCTTTAGCCACCCCTCGTAGGGCGGTGGGGCTTGGGCTTTGGGCCCCCCAATCTAGGGTGGCAATCTCAGGCTTCGGTCCCCACTCCTGAGGTCATGTAGTAATTTTTGTTGTCAGAAGGGGATCGCAGTGCAGTGAAGTCTAAGAACCTCTGCTTTAAAGAAAAGCATCAGCATTATAAGTACAATATCTTAGCTATTCCAAATTATAAAAATAAATTTTAGAGCAGTTTTTAATAGTACCTATAATTGTTTTAAGATCTCCACGATGGAGATATTGAAACAATGAAAGCTGTGATTTTACCTATACCTCCCCACTAGAAAGTGCAGTTTGACAAAGTTTCTGAAAAACAAAAACACAGTTCATCATTTACATATATGAAAAAGAGAAAAACTTTTGAAGTAGCTCTATGAGTACAGCACTAGTAAAAAAAAAAAATGGTAGTTTATCAAAGAAACTAAAGGTTTCTCCTTAAATTTTACCTTAAATGTTGATAGTTCCCCCTTTTACACATTTGAATACTGAAATGCAATTTGTTCCTTCTGAGGGACCATGGCTAGCCTCAGCAGGTCACTGCTCTGAGAATGACAACCTTTAGAATAGTACACATTAGTTCTGCATTGTAGCCGTCCCCTTGGCTGGAACAGCCTATTTCACATATTAGGTACGGCTATGGGCATGTGTTCTGAATATTTCCAGGAATATATCTAATCCAGATGAGTATCATCTCTCCCATAGACTATTCAGTCATTCATCTAGCCTTCTTAGACTGATCCAGACTGCTTGTGGGCTATGTGAATCACTGGAAGAGAATACAGTTTGGGGCTCAGAAACATGCAAAAAAAAAAAAAAAGTGACAGACTGACTGCAAGTGGGATTCTAGCACAACATGATCTGAGTCACTGTTGAAAGCATAAGGAGAATGGTAGTGGGATCCGTTTGTGCTCCCTGTCTGTGACTTGAAACTGAAACATGGATGATCAGACCTCATCATCAGCACAGTGCTGGTGACTTAAGAGAACAGATTCAGAATGAACTGTCCCCAAGGCCAAATTATTCTGGTTTTAACTCCTGCCTTGACATGTGTGAGAGAACAACTGTTCCCATGATGTAAGTGACCTGAACCAGAAGTGTATCAACAAGGATAAGGATATAAATTTCCCTAGGGAAATTTAGGAGATACACGGATATTTTTATGATTCCTCAGGTCTCTTACAATTCTCAAGGATATTGACACAGATTTACTTATGGATTCGTAGTTGGGAAATAAACTATTACATGTGCCATTAGGATATCAGATGCTTCTGAAAGGTAATTCTTACAAAAGGATTTAAAAAAATTAGCCATACAATTTAGACCACATGTGCATGGTATTCAGAGCTTCCCAGTCTTGATGTGCTTGAAACTTAACAGTTTGGGGATGATGGAGGCTTGAACAAAGGAGGGCTCAAACTCTGTAGAAGGCTGGCTGCTTTAACTGCCTATTTGCTAGGTGACCACCCAATCTGATACAGAGCAAGGGGTCCTTTCATCTACTGTTAGAAGATGATACATTTCCATCTCCTAGAGTTACCTTAAAAGGACTACTCAAACTTTCACATTAGCTGTTAATAAAACTTCAACTGCCGCCGTCCCCGCCCCCCACACTGCATTCAACAAGTTCATTTATTTCTCACTGGGCAGCACCTATTTAGATTACATAAACTGACAGAAGTAATATTTAATATAATTTTCCACTATTTATGATGGGTCTTTTTTCCTTTCAGGTTAGACAAGAAAACGTCACATACAATGTTACAAAAACTGAGCTGAAAAAATTTCAGAGCAATTGTTATTTAAGAAAATTCTTTGAAGAGAGTCATGCAAGTTTTCTGAGATCTTGTAAAGATTTGTTTCCATAAAAGCTTAGGGCTAGATATAGCCAGACAGCATCAAGCAATATTTTTGTTCTCTTTCTTGCAACTGAAAAAATTAGAACTATCACAATGATTCAGAGTCTCAAATTTTTCCTTCCTTATGGAAACTGTACAAAAAATTCCAACTGATGATTTATTAAGCACAATTGCTAATTTGTAACAAATTCAACCTACCAACAATAGCATATGTTTACATCTCATCCATTCACTAACCTATAGCAGCAGCTCAAGGAGACTACTGCAAAATATAATTAACATCTAACCTGTACTTTACTCTAATAGCGAACTAAAAATATAATGATGCAACTCTTGCACTACATAAACAATCATTTAAAATTGCGTACCTGATGGTCTTCATGTTTTAATAAACTAGACAGGGATTCCACACAGATTTCTAATGAAGAATCCTGAGGTTCCATTTTGCCACAAAGTCTGGATACTACTGCCATAGCAGAATGTAAAGTATCTTTATGAACTAGGTGCCCGCTATCACGAATAAATGTCAGCACACAGTTCAACCCACCGGCCTCAAACACAGCTCCTGATTCACGGGTACAGATTAGTTCTAACACCTGTAATATAATGAAATTGAATTGTAATGAAGTACACACCACTAGTTAGCCAACTGTTCCCTTCTCATCTCCTCAGCTGACTGAGGGGGCAAACCAAAATAAATTCAGTTCCTCCATCAACAGCATCCAAAGTTTCCAGTAGTTCCAGTGCTCCCTCTCTAAGCAAGGGAGTAAATACAGCAGAATCCATATGGGGGGCGCTCTATGAGGCCCAGCCAGGAGAAGAGTTGCCTCACATCAGGAAACGACTCTAGACCAGGGGTAGGCAACCTGTGGCACGCGAGCTGATTTTCAGTGGCACTCACATTGCCTGAGTTCTGGCCACCGGTCGGGGGGGGGGGGCTCTGCATTTAATTTAATTTAATTTTAAATGAAGCTTCTTAAACATATTAAAAACCTTATTTACTTTACATACAACAATAGTTTAGTATCAGAGGGGTAGCCATGTTAGTCTGGATCTGTAAAAGCAGCAAAGAGTCCTATGGCACCTTATAGACTAACAGACGTATTGGAGCATGAGCTTTTGTGGGTGAACACCCACTTGGTCGGATGCTCATGCTCCAATACGTCTGTTAGTCTATAAGGTGCCACAGGACTCTTCGCTGCTTCAACAATAGTTTAGTTATATATTATAGGCTTATAGAAAGAGACCTTCTAAAAACGTTAACATGTATTACTGGCACGCGAAACCTTAGAGTGAATAAATGAAGACTTGGCAAACCACTTCTGAAAGGTTGCCCCGGCTCTAGACGAACTCAGGGGCAGCTGCAGGCCTAAAGAGACCTTGATGAGAAACTGCTGAGAGTGAATAGATCTAGTGGGAAGGGGAGAGAACGTATGTTAGGGGATGAATGGTGATTAAGTGGATGGGGAGATGAACAAGTGACAACTTGGGGCAGTTCAAGAGTGAGTGAATGGTAAAGTGGTTTGAGAACAACCAGAGTGATCACTGTTTGCAGTGCTGTAGCTGTGCTGGTCGAAGGACATTAGAGAGAACATGGGAGAGATGATCCCTTTTACTAGACCAACTTCTGTTGGTGAAAAAAAGACAAGCTTTTAAACTACACAGAGGTCTTCTTCCGGTCATGAAAGAGATAGTCCACTGTGGGGGAGGAGTGGCACACTGGGTGAACATGTGAGTTTGCTACTCCAAGGAAAAGATGTGTATAGGTGGGGTGTGTAGGGATTTCACGTGCAGTTATAGAGGCAGTAGTTATTTGGTAAGAATAGTCTAATATATTTGTCTGGGTTGGTCAAATTTCTTGACCATTTTGCAAGGCTGCTTTCAGATCATACCTAGGGTAACTGGACAAGCAGCAGAAATCCACACAATACCTCTACCCCAATATAACGCGACCCGATATAACACGAATTTGGATATAACACGGTAAAGCAGTTATCGGGGGGGGGGGGGGCGGCCTGCGCACTCCAGTAGATCAAAGCAAATTCGATATAAGGCGGTTTCACCTATAGCGCGGTAAGATTTTTTGGCTCCTGAGGACAGCATTGTATCGGGGTATAGGTGTATGTACAAAATATAAAACCAAGAGGTTTCAAATGGAAGCTTAATTTTCTTGTCTTATTCTGTTCAGAGGCAACTCCCCCAACCCGTTTTTTTGTGGAATTTTGAAAATGCTCTACAGTTCTATGAAATTAAAAATCAACTTTCTATTTATATTAAAAAAAATGCAATTAATTCCTCAAGTTTCGGCTGATGTCATATTGTATATTCTTTGAGTTTCTTCTGAACAATAATTTCAGAAATGTTGGCAGAACAAAATAGATAGTGAAGACAATAAATGTACAAGCAAGCAATTTTATCAGAGTGAATAAAATAAGTTATTCCTGTTTTTAAATTCATATTGTAAACAGATCTTTCAAAAATTTTTAAATATTCTATTTTCTATGAAAGCAAAAATCTATTAAGAACACTTACCTTTACACACTGCTCAGCCAAGTCTCTGCTGGTTCTGTTGTTAAGTTCAACAACAACTAAACGATTACAAAGTGCTTTGATAGCTCCATCTACTCCCACAATCCTACGGGTGCATTCTGCTGACACATCCAGGTAATAAGTTATGGCACGAGCTGTTACCTCTAACACATTGTCTGGCGCACTTTCATCAAGGAAAATCTTGCAGAGTGCTGGTAAGAAAGTACGAGGAGGGCACCTGTAGAATGAGGTAATTACATATCAATTACTGTACAAATTCCTCAATGTGATGGTATTTCCTACAGTTTCAAATTAACAAGTTATTATCATCACACACGGGTACTTCTTCCAGATAAGTTTTTTAACAAAACTAACTCACTTATCCAACTAAGCTTATTGCAGTGGCATCTACTATTAATATACATGGAGTACAAAGGCTCCATCAATAACTCTTCAATTACCTGAAAATCAAAAGGGAATCCTACAAAACGTGGGAACGTGGACAAATTGCCAAGCAAAAGTACAAAAGAGTAGCATAAGCATGTAGGGACAAAAATTAGAAAGGCTAACGCACAAAATGAGTTACATATCTAGCAAGGGACATAAAAGGCAATTAAATGAGGTTCTATAAGTACATTAGGAGCAAGACAAGAGAAAGATGAAGAAAAAGGTAAGTTCTCTACTTAGCGGGGAAGGAGAGCTAATACTAGATGACATCAAGGCCTCTGAGGTGTTTAATGCCTATTTTGCTTCATCTTCACTAAAAATGAAATTGTGACCAGACACGTAATATTCATACAAACAACAAAGGAGAAGGAACACAAACCACAACAGGGAAAGAACAAGTTAAAAAATATTTAGGTAAGTTAGATCTATTAAGGTCGGCAGGGCCTGGTGAAATTCATAGATTCATAGACTCTAGAACTGGAAGGGACCTCGAGAGGTCATTGACTCCAGTCCCCTGCCCTCATGGCAGGACAAAATACTGTCTAGACCATCCCTGATAGACATTTATCTAACCTACTCTTAAATAGCTCCAGAGATGGAGATTCCACAACCTCCCTAGGCAATTGATTCAGTGTTTAACTACCCTGACAGTTAGGAACTTTTTCCTAATGTCCAACCTGAATCTCCCTTGCTGCAGTTTAAGCCCATTGCTTCTTGTTCTATCATTAGAGGCTAAGGTGAACAAGTTTTCTCCCTCCTCCTGATGACATCCTTTTAGATACCTGAAAACTGCTATCATGTCCCCTCTCAGTCTCCTCTTTTCCAAACTAAATAAACTCAATTCTTTCAGCCTTCCTTCATAGGTCATGTTCTCAAGACCTTTAATCATTCTTGTTGCTCTTCTCTGGACCCTCTCCAATTTCTCCACATCTTTCTTGAAATGCGGTGCCCAGAACTGGACACAATACTCCAGTTGAGGCCTAACCAGCGCAGAGTAGAGCTGAAGAATGACTTCTTGTGTCTTCTTTACAACACACCTGTTAATGCATCCCAGAACCACGTTTGCTTTTTTTGCAAAAGTATCACACTGTTGACTCATATTTAATTTGTGGTCCACTATGACCCCTAGATCTCTTTCTGCCATACTCCTTGCTAGACAGTCTCTTCCCATTCTGTATGTGTGAAACTGATTGTTCCTTCCTAAGTGGAGCACTTTTGTTGTCCCACAAACTTACACAGGATCGTTTTAGGGGTCAAGACAAAGATGCCACATTTATTATTAATCCGTAACTATTAGCAAATACCTTAATGCTTATACACATGCACTCACACACACACACACACACACACACACCAAAATGTTCTGCAGCTGCTGGATAGTTACCAGTCCTGATTGCAGTTTGAGTTTGCAGCTTGGGATCGGAGCTCGTGGCAGCTAACTGGCCAGGAAAGCTGAGCACGAGGAGGAGCCGGGTCTCTGTCGGGCGCGCACTGATGCTCCTTGATGTTGATAGCAGAACGTTACCCAAAGTCTCTCATTTTACCCTTCCTTTTTTTATAGGAGTTTAGTTTGGATTCAAAGTTCCTAGGTCTTGCTGTGTCACGCCGCCTCTGGGTTTGCTTGATCACCCGTCAATTGCAGGCGTGACTGTCAGCCTGGGACCTGGCTTTGATCTTCCCTCTGTTGTTCTGTTGTTTTTTTCTTTTTAGGGTGGATGCTTCTTACTTTGTTTAGGGCTGTTGTCTAGGTCTTCAGCCGTTGGTATTTGAACTTTATCTCATCAGGACAGGCTGGGGCTGGAGGTTGATTCTATCACCCATGCATACCTCATTCACACATGTAAACTAAACTAATAAGATTACAGCAGGGTTTGCAGAAATGAAGGTTGGAGGAAAAATGGAGTGAGTGTTTTAAAATGGAGTTTGAATTACAATATGGAACAGAAGTTACAGTGTAGGCAAGTATAGTGAATGGTGAACAGAAGTTACATTAATAAAGTGAACAATTAAAAACAGTTTCATTTATCAGTTCTACACTTTGCATTTGTCTTTATTGAACTTCATCCAGTTTACCTCAGACCATTTCTCCAATTTGTCCAGATCATTCTGAATTTTGACCCTGTCCTCCAAAGCAGTTGCAATCCCTCCCAGTTTGGTATCGTCTGCAAACTTAATAAGCGTACTCTCTATGCCAACATCTAAGTCATTGATGAAGATATTGAACAGAGCTTGTCCCAAAACAGACCCCTGCGGAACCCCACTTGTTATACCTTTCCAGCAGGATTGGGAGCCATTAATAACTACTCTCTATTCACCCTACAGGACACAAGGAACTAGCTAAAGCAATCTTGGAACCATTAACAATTATCTCTGACAATTCCTGGAGCAACAGTGAAGTCCCAGAGGACTGGAGAAAGGCAAACAAATGACCTATCTTTCAAAGAGGGAACAAAGAGAACCCAGGAAACCACCTACCAGCCAGCCTAACTTCAACACTTGGAAAGATACTAGAACAAATTATTAAACAATCAATTTGTAAACACCTAGAAAATAATAGGGTTATAAGTAATAGAGAACATGGAATTCACAAATCATGCCAAGCCAATCTGATCTCTTTTTTTGATAGGGTTACTGCCTAGTGGATAGGGGGGAGACTGTAGACATGATATATCTTGATTTTATTAAGGCTTTTGACACAGTCATAGAATCATAGGGTTAGAAGGGACCTCAGGAGGTCATCTAGTCCAACCCCCTGCTCAAAGCAGGACCAATCCCCAAATAAATCTTTTTTTTTTTTTTTTTTTTTTTTGCCCCAGATCCCTAAATGGTCCTCTCAAGGATTGAACTCACAACCCTGGATTTAGCAGGCCAATGCTCAAACCACTGAGCTATCCCTCCCCCACTCCCACGTGATGTTCTCATAAGCAAACCAGGGAAATGTGGTCTAGATCAAATTACTAAAGGGTGGGATCACAACCAAGTAGCTGGTTTCAGAGAGTCGTTACCAATGATTTGCTGTCAAAGTGAGAGGACGTATTTAGTGGAGTACCAAAGGGGGTCTCTGCTGGTTCCAGTATTATTCAATATTTTCATTAACGACCTGGATAATGGAGTGGAGGGTGATTGGAAGGAGTTGCAAGCATTTTCATAGAATCACAGAACTGGAAGGGACCTCGAGCGGTCATCTAGTCCAGTTCCCTGCACTCAAGGCAGGACTAAGTATTATCTAGACCATCCCTGGCAGGTGTTTGTCCAACCTGCTCTTAATAATCCCCAATGATGGAGATGCCACAACTTCCCTATGCAATTCATTCCAGTGCTTAACCACTGACAGTTCAGAAGTTTTTCCTAAATGTCCAACCTAAGCCGCCCTTGCTACAATTTAAGCCCATTGCTTCTTGTCCTATCCTCAGAGGTTAAGAACAACAATTTTTCCTCCCTCCTCCTTGTAACAACCTTTTATGTACTTGAAAACTTATGTCCCATCTCAGTCTTCTCTTCTCCAGACTAAACAAACCCAATTTTTTCACTCTTCCCTCATAGGTCATGTTTTCTAAACCTTTAGTCATTTTTGTTGCTCTTCTCTGGACTTTCTCCAATTTGTCCACATCTTTCCTGAAATGTGGCGCCCAGAACTGCAGATAATACTCCAGTTGAGGCCTGAGCAGAGTAGAACGGAAAAGTTACTTCTCATGTCTTGCTTACAATACTCCTGCTAATACATGGCAGGATGATGTTTGCTTTTTTTGCAACAGCGTTACACTGTTGACTCATAGTTAGCTTGTGACCATCAGATCCCTTTCCACAGTACTCCCTCCTAGGCAGTCATTTCCCAATTGTATATGTGCAACTGATTGTTCCTTCCTAAGTGGAGTACTTTGCATTTGTCCTTATTGAATTTCATCCTATGTACTTCAGACCATTTCTCCAGACTATTTTGAATTTCAATCCTATCCTCCAAAGCACTTGCATCCCCTCTCAGCTTGGTATCATCCTCAAACTTAATGGCATAGAGAGTATGCTTATAATCTAAATCACTGATGAAGATATTGAACAGAACTGGACACAGAACCGATCCCTGCAGGACCCCACTCGTTATGTCCTTCCAGCAAGACTGTGAACCACTGATAACTAATCTCTGGGAATGATTTTACAACCAGTTATGCACCCACCTTATAGTAGCTCCATCTAGGTTGTATTTTCCTAGTTTATTTATGAGAAGGTCATGCGAGATAGTATCAAAAGCTTACTAACATCAAGATATACCACATCTACTGCTTTCCCCCATTTACAAGGCTTGTGACACTGTCAAAGAAAGCTATCAGGTTGGTTTGAAACGATTTGCTCTTGACAAATCCATGCTGACTGTTATTTATCACCTTATTATTCTCTAGGTGTTTGCAAATTGATTGATTAATTATTTGCTACATTATCTTTCCAGGTATAGAAGTTAAGCTGACTGGTCTGTAATTCCCTGTGTTGTCCTGATTTCCCTTTTTATAGATGGATGCTATATTTGCCCTATTCCAGTCTTCTGGAATGTCACCCGTCTTCTATGACTTTTCAAAGATAATTGCTAGTGGCTCAGATATCTCCTCAGTCAGCTCCTAGATTATTCTAGGATGTATTTCATCAGGCCCTGGTGATTTGAAGACATCTAACTTGTCTAAGTAATTTTTTACTTGTTTTTCCCCGATTTAGGATCTGGTCTGACCTCATTTTCACTTTGGAGGGCAGAATTAGAATTCAAAATGACCCTGACAAATCAGAGAAATGGTCTGACTCTGAAATCAACAAGAACAAAATTCAACAAAGACAAGTGCAAAGTACTACAGTTATGAAAGAAAAACCAAACGCATAGCTACAAAATGGGGAATAACTGGCTAGGCAGTAGTACCCCTCCAAAGGGCCTAGGGGTTATAGAGGATCATTAATGAGAGTCAATGTCATGCAGTTGCAAAAAGAGGTGAATATCATTCTGGGGTGTATTAATAGGAGTGTTATATTAAGACACAGGAAGTAAATGACCCGCTCTACTCAGCTGAAAAGACGGTTACTCACCTTTGTAACTGTTGTTCTTCGAGATGTGTTGCTCATATCCATTCCAATTAGTTGTGCACGCACCGCGTGCACGTTCGTCAGAAGATTTTTACCCTAGCAACACTCGGTGGGTCGGCTGGGTCGCCCCTTAGAGTGGCGCCGCCATGGCACCGGATATATACCCCTGCTGACCCAACGGCCCTTCAGTTCCTTCTTGCCGGTTACTCCGACAGAGGGGAAGGAGGGCAGGTTTGGAATGGATACGAGCAACACATCTCAGACAACAACAGTTACAAAGGTGAGCAACCATCTTTTCTTCTTCGAGTGCTTGCTCATATCCTTTCCAACTAGGTGACTCCCAAGCCTTACCTAGGCAATGAGGTCGGAGTGAGATGTCGCAGAATGTAGAACTGCTGATCCAAATGCCGCGTCATCTCTGGACTGTTGAACCAATGCGTAATATGACACAAAGGTGTGGACCGAGGACCAAGTGGCTGCATGACATATCTTCTGGATGGGTACACGAGCCAGGAAAGTGGCAGATGAAGCTTGAGCCCTGGTAGAATGAGCGGTAAGGTGGCTCATCGGAACCTATGCCAAGCCCTAGCAGGTGAGGATGCACAATGTCACTCAAGACAAAATCCTCTGGGAGGAGACAGGTAGGCCCTTCATTCGGTCTGCGACAAAGAGTTGGGGTGTCTTACGGAAGGGCTTTGTTCCCTCAATATAAAATGCCCTACGAAAGTCTACGGAGTGCAGTTGCTACTCCCGGCGTGATGAGTGTGGCTTCGGGAAGAATACCGGGAGGAAGATATCCTGGTTGATGTGAAAGGCCGATACCACTTCAGGGAGGAAGGCCGGATGTGGTCGCAACTGTACCTTGTCCTTATGAAACACTGTATACGGTGGGTCCACCGTGAGAGCTCGAAGCTCTGAAACTCGTCTTGCCAATGTAGTGGCTACAAGGAAGGCTGTTTTCCAGGACACGTACAACAGCGAGCAGGTTGCTAGTGGCTCGAAGGGAGCAGTCATAAGTTTGTTAGAACTAGGTTGAGGTCCCAAGTTGGGGTGGGGTGGCGCACTTGTGGGTATAATCACTCCAAGCCCTTGAGGAACCTCGAAACCATGAGTTGAGAGAACACCGAGCGGCCGCTCTCCCCTGGGTGGAAGACAGAGATGGCTGCCAAGTGCATCTTCAATGAAGACACCGCTAGGCCATGCTGTTTGAGAGACCAGAGGTAGTCCAAGATGGTAGGGACCGGTACCTCAGTGGGAATAACATTACGTTGGTCGCACCAGCAGGAGAAGCGCTTCCACTTGGCCAGATATGTTGACCTAGTGGAAGGTTTCCTGCTACCCAGAAGCACTTGTTGCACCGAGGCAGAGCAACGTAATTCGGACTGGCTTAACCACGCAGTAATCATGCTGTGAGGTGAAGAGACTGCAGATCTGGGTGATGAAGTCTGCTGTGGTCCTGAGTTACGAGGTCCAGGCAAAGAGGTAGAGGATTGAGTTGGCTATCGACAGGTCGAGCAACATGGTGTACCAGTGTTGCCTCGGCCAGGCTGGAGCAATCATGATCAGGAGGGCTCTGTCTCTGCAAAGTTTGAGCAGGACCTTGTGAACCAGCGGGAATGGTGGGTAGACATAAAGCAGATGGCTCGTCCACGGCATCAGAAATGTGTCTGAGATCGAGCCCTGGGACAGACCTTGGAATGAGCAGAACATCTGGCATTTCCTGTTCTCGCGGGATGCGAAGAGGTCTATGCGGGGAAAGCCCCACTTCCGGAAAACAGAATGGATAACATCTGGACGAATCGACCACTTGTGAGACAGGAAGGATCTGCTGAGATGATCCACTAGAGTGTTCCGAACCCCAGGGAGAAAAGACGCTACCAGGTTTATCGAGTGGGCTATGCAGAAGTCCCAGAGCTGAATAGCTTCCTGACAACGGGGGGAGGAACGTGTTCCTCCCTGCTTGTTTATATAAAACATGGTCGTTGTGTTGTCTGTGAACACTGAGACACAACGGCCTTGTAGATGCCCTTGAAACGTCTGGCACGCAAGGTGGACTGCTCTCAGTTCCCGCACATTGATGTGCAAGGCCAGTTCCTGAGCTGATCAAAGGCCTTGAATGTGGAGATGTTCGAGGTGGGCACCCCAGCCGAGAGATGATGTGTCCATTGTCAGGGTCATTGAGGGCTGAGGCGGATGGAACAGCATGCCTGCACAGACCAGGAAGGGCGTCAACCACCAGTCCAGGGAGCCTAGGATGCTCGGGGAGATGGTAAGGATCATGTTTATACTGTCTCTGCCCGGGGTGGTATACCAAGGAGAGCCAAGTTTGAAGGGGATGGAGACGCGATCTGGATTGTTTGGTCACGAACCTGCAGGCAGCCATGTGACCCAGGAGGCTGAGACAAGTGCGAGCCGAAGTTGTCGGGAATCTTTGTAGGCCTCGTATAATTGATGCCATTGCCTGAAAATGAGGTTGTGGTAAGTAGGCCCTGGCGAGATTGGAGTCCAGAAGGGCCCCAATGAATTCTATTCTTTATGTGGGGACGAGAGTGGATTTCTCTACGCTGATCATCAGGCCTCGTCGTTTGAATAGATCCTTGACGATGCCCACATGACGGGTGACTTGGGTCTCGGAGGCGTCTCGAATCAGCCAATCGTCGAGATACAAGAAGACATGTATCCAACGACGACAGAGGGAAGCGGCGACTGCAGCCATGCACTTTGTGAATACTCGTGGGGCTGTGGAGAGGCCAAACGGAAGGACTGTAAATTGGAAATGTTGACAGTTGACCACAAATCGGTGGTACCGTCTGTGCGGAGGATAAATGGCAATGTAAAAGTACGCATCCTTCATATCGAGGGCGACATACCAGTCGCCCAGATCCAGGGATGGAATGATGGTCCCCAGGGATACCATGCAGAACTTCAACTTTATCATGAACTTGTTGAGTCCTCGTAGGTCTAGGATAGGTCTGAGACCCCCCTTCGCCTTGGGGATTAGGAAATATCGGGAATAGAACCCCTTGCCCCTCGAGTCCTTCAGTACCTCCTCTATAGCTCTGATGGCAAGGAGCATTTGTACCTCCCGCAAGAGGAACTGCTCGTGAGAGGGGTCCCTGAAAAGGGACGAGGACGGGAAATGGAGGGGGCACAAAATAAACTGGAGGTGGTATCCAAATTCTACCGTGCATAGGACCCAACAATGGGAAGTTAGTTGGGTCCATGCAGGGAGGAAAAGGAGAAGCGGTTGTAAAAAGGAGGGGAAGGATCCTGGGAAACAACTGGTACGCCGTCCTCGGGCGCGCCTTCAAAAGTTTGGTTTGGGTCCTGTGGGTGGTATGGAGGGACCCTGATTCTGACCTCCTTGGGGTCCAGAATGCCATCTGCGATTGCCTTGGCCGCGCCTTCTGCCGAAGTCTTGTCGTGGCCTGGGCGATGAGACTAGGGCCGGAAGAATCTCCGCTGAGTCAGCGGTGTGTGTATCCCGAGTGAGCGCATGATCACCCTACTGTCCTTTAGGCTTTGCAACCTAGGGTCAGTCTTTTCAGAAAATAGGCCTTGGCCATTGAAGGGCAAGTCCTGTATGGTGTCTTGTAACTCAGGTGGAAGGCCTGACACCTGAAGCCATGATATTCACCTCATGGCGATTCCTGAAGCCAGAGTCCTGGCTGCAGAGTCAGCCGCATCCAGCGAGACCTGGAGAGAATTTCTCGCCACCTTCTTCCCTTCCTCCAAAAGGGCACCAAACTCTTGGAGGGAGTCTTGGGGAACTAACTCCGTGAATTTCCCAACAGCCTCCCAGGTGTTATAGTTATACCAGCTAAGCAGGGCTTGCTGGTTTGCCACCCTGAGTTGGAGGCCCCCAGCACAGTATACCTTGCGGCCCAATAAGTCCATGCGCCTAGCCTCCTTTGATTTTGGAGCAGGGACTTGTTGGCCATGGCGTTCCCTTTCGTTGACTGATTGCATGACAAGTGAGCAGGGAGGAGGGTGCACGTATAGGTACTCATACCCCTTTGAGGGCACCATGTACTTCCGCTCAACACCCCTGACCATGGGCGGAATAGAGGCTGGAGACTGCCAGATGGTATCGGCATTTGCCTGGATCGTATGAATGAATGGCAAGGCCACTCTTGTGGGGGTGTCAGCTGACAAAATATTCACCACAGGGTCCTCTATCTCTGGGACCTCCCCCACCTGAAGATTCATATTCAGGGCCACACGTCTCAGGAGGTCCTGATGTGCCCTCAGGTCAATTGGAGGAGGGTCTGAGGAGGATGTCCCCGCCATCGCTTCATCTGGAGAGGAGAAAGAGGAAAGGCCAGGGACAAGAGGATCCTGCGTCGGCTCCTGTTCTTGGGCGACTTCAGGCTCAGGTGGGACCTGAGAGTCTGTTGGCTGAACAAGAGGTTCCTCTGTACCTGCAGGAGGGGGGCGGCTGACAGTCGCCTCCAGCACCCAGTGTTCCGATGATATGGAGCGTGATGGCACTGGAAGCGCACCTTGGGCTTGGTGATATGTCCAAGGTGTCCAAAAGTATCACTGATGAGGTCCTTGTTCCTGGGCCTCCCGGAAGACTCGCTGGGGACATCTGAGTCACGGTTCTGTGCACAGGAAGCACTGTCCACGTGAGATGACACAGATGTGTTCCGAGACGGCCACGGAGGAGCTGAAAAGCCCTGGGAAGTGTCTCCATCTCGGAACGCTCTCTCTCTGTGTGGTACCGGAGAGCGGTACCGGGCACCATATTGGTACCAGGAACAAGATCAGGACCTGTGACCGGAGCGGTGCCAGGAGGTTGACCAGGATCTCGAAGTCGACCTCTGGAACAGCTGCGAGACGTGCGGCGCCAGGACTGGTGCTAGGAGCTGGATTGATGGTGAGAGTACCAGGCTGGCGAACGGGACACTGAACGGTGCCACGAGTGCGACCGGTACGGAGATGGAGAGTGGTGCCGGGACTGGAATCGGCGACGGGACCGAGAGCACCAGTGGGACTGCGATTGCTGCCTCTCTGCGGTGCCAACAAAGGATGGTCTCAGCAAGGCAGGTTTGCCAATCGATTGTATAACCCACACCGGCAGTGCCGGGGGTTGAGGCAGCGCAGACTCCGTCAGTGTGATCGGCTCCCTCGCCGTGGAAAAGGTCTCCGGCGCAGAGGGAATAGAGAGTTCAACCACGGCATGTGCCGGGGAGCTTTCTGGCACCGGACTCGATGGCCCTTGCGGGACCGGAATCGACGGTGCCGAAGCTGGCGGTGCCACGGCAGGTATCGGTGCCGGGCGATCCGACTTAGGCAGGTGCTCCGACTGCGGCGCAGGTGTCACAGAAGCAGCAGGAGTCTTATGTTTCTTAACCCGCAGGGAGATGGAATGGTGCCGAGCAGACATCTGTGCCGGCGACGGTCGGTGCCGAGGGGCCTTAGCGGTACCGGTGTGATCCGGTGCCGAAGAAGTGCTTCTCCCTGGTGCGGACTGTCCAGCGCTCGGTGCTGAGGGCAGAGGAGTAAGAGCTGCCTCCATCAGGAGCTGTTTGATTCGGAAGTCCCACTCTTGCTTCGTCCTCGGCTCAAAGGCCTTACAGATCCGGCACTTATCCAAGAGATGGGATTCCCCAAGGCACTTAAGACAGGAGTTGTTGGGATCTCCCGTTGGCATCGGCTTGTGGCAGACCGAGCACAGTTTGAAGCCCGGTGAACCAGGCATGGGCCTTGGTACCGAGTGCGGGGAAGGGGCTAATCTCCGAACCCCTCTCAACTATAAACACTACTATATTATAGAACAAATAAAAACTAACTATAACTATAGAAATTATAACTATACACACAAGAATTATTAAGAGAACTACAAGTAGCTAGGGAAGTGGAGAAAAGCTAAGCAGCACTCCACTGTTCCAACGACCGACATGGGTGGTAAGAAGGAACTGAAGGGCCGTTGGGTCAGCAGGGGTATATATCCGGCATCATGGCGGCGCCACTCTAGGGGGCAACCTAGCCGACCCACCGAGTGTTGCTAGGGTAAAAATCTTCCGATGAACCTGCACGCAGCGCACGCACACCTAACTGGAATGGATACGAGCAAGCACTCGAAGAAGAAGGACTGTGCCCAGTTCTAGGCGCCACACTTTAGGAATGATGTGGATAAACTGGAGAGAGTTCAGAGGAGAGCAACAAAAATGACAAAGCATTTAGAAAACCTGATCTATATGAAATATTTAAAAAACTGGGCATGTTTAGTCTTGAGAAAAGACGACTATGAGGGGGGATCTTCAAATATATTAATGGCTGATAACAGTCTTCAAATATATTAATGGCTGTCATAAAGAGGACTGTGATCAATTGTTCTCCATAGCCACAGAAAGTAGGACCAGAAGTAATGCTCTTAATCTGCAACAAAGGATATTTAAGTTAGATATTAGGAAAAACTTTCTAACTATAACGGTAGTTAAGTACTGGAACAGGATTCCAAGGGAGGTTATGGAATCATCATCATCCGCGTTTTTTAAGAAGAGACTGGACAAGCACCTGTCAAGGATGATCTAGATATACAGCTGGCACTGACTGAGAACAGTGGGCTGGGCTAGATGTCTGCTTGGAGGTCCCTTTCAGCCCTACATTTCTATGATTCTATAACTACAGACATAGTTTTTAGTTTACAAAATTAGCCACAATTACCGCTTTTTATTTATTTTAATGTTTTATCATTCCCTTTTTAAAGCAGAATGAAAATGGTCAAAGTGTTAGGTTTTTGGTGCTCTTTTCCCCCTGCCACTCTAAATATTACATGCCAAAATTCTGCAGTGGACTCTCATCCATTTTGATATCAGAAACTAGTGGAGCAGCAGGAAGTAAAAGAAGATGTGAGGGCCAGGGAGAAGAGCTGCTAGACCTATAAGAAGAGACAAGTTAGTGAGGGCCAGGGAGAAGAGCTGCTAGACCTATAAGAAGAGACAAGTTAATGGAGACAGCCAGAGTCTGGAGCTCTACAAGTATACAGGATGAGCTCAGAAGATTGCCATTGAGAGAAAGACAAAAGGATATGCAGCCAGAAAGAACAGAAGGACAACGCCTGGAGAATGGCACCAACACCACGAAGATGCAGGTCTACATGACTGGGGATTCCCTACTAAGATGAACAGACAGGCCTGTCACCAGAGCTGATCCAGAGAATAGAAAGGTGTTCTGTCTGCTGGGAGCTAAGATATGGGATGTGGACCTGAGGCTGAAGAGGATCCTAATGGGAGCTGGAAAGAATCCACTGATTGTCCTTCACATGGGAACAAATGATACAGCTAGATTCTTACTGGATTGCATCAAGGGAGACTAAGCCAGGCTTGGAAAGATGCTTAAAGAAATGGAAACTAAAGTGATATTCTACTTGTCCCTAGAGAAGGGGAAGAGAAGGCGAGATAAGATTACGATGATCAACAGATGACTCAGGCAGTGGTGCCATAAAGAAGGCTTTGGAATGTTGGACCAGAGAGAGGACTGTGCTCATGGGATGGACTCCACCTGAGTAGGGAGGAAAACAGACACCTGGGATGGAGGTTAGCATAACCGATTAAAAGAGCTTTAAACTAGAAATTCAGAGAAGATGGTTGGGAGACGCATGTAATCTCCGTACTTGATTCTAACACTGAATGGGAGGAAAATCATGTAAAAGAGAATACAGCAATGGAGAAAGGAGCAACAGAGGGTAGAAGAACGAACATCAAAAGGAAAGACAATGCCAATACCTATGAAGCAGT
The DNA here is from genome assembly GCF_025201925.1 of Gopherus flavomarginatus. NCBI lineage: Eukaryota > Metazoa > Chordata > Testudines > Testudinidae > Gopherus > Gopherus flavomarginatus. Next base: position 110,308,930 of record NC_066621.1, read on the forward strand.
TGGGTAGGCAATTTCATAAAAATATTAGAATCCTATTTTGTGATTTTAATTCAACTTGAATTTCAATCCAAACAGAGCTTGACACAAATCACAAGTAAAAAATAATCTCATAAATAAGAAATGCATCACATTCACCATATTCTAACAATAAAAAAATGTAAAAATTAAAAACTAGGGGGAAAAAAAAGTTAGTTAAGCTATAGAACTGCTTTAATAAATATGGATAGATCTAGAGTATTGTCCAGGTTAGCAAAAAGATAGCAATAACCACTACACTAAAGTTAGTGTAATGGTTACCAACTGACCAAAATAAACCTTGTTTAAAAAATAAATAAAAAGTACAAATGCAAAACATGATTACAAACAATTTTTAAATCACTTTGATTTAAATCAGTCTGCCCTGTTTGAAAGTCCTCTAATGCCCTTTTCACAATTTCCTCCACCTGCCTCAATTTTTTAGTTCTCTCTGCTTTCTCTTCCTTGCCTGTGTTTAACACTCATTAGTTGTGTCTTTGCCAGTATTGTTTCACCAAACTGAATCAGACAGTTGGTGAGAGCACTAAGCTAAACAAACAACTGAACAGCTGAAACACTCCAAACTATTAAAAAGAGAGCAGTACAAACTGAAGAGAAAAACTAAGGAAGAGGGAACATAATGCATTTAATAAAACTCAAAGAGCTTCAGGAATCACTCCTCTCCCCACCCCACCCATGCAGCATAAAGTACCTACTGTAAATGAAATGTACAGCCTAGATTGCAAATCTGCACAAAATATGTTTATTCTTGTAACACAAAATGTACTGAACAATCTATGCATTCCCTGTTCTAGTACATTTCAATTTGTAAATTGATTATCCACTCATTGTACATATTTGCTCTATTCTACAAATATCCAGTCCACTCATTTTTGAGCATCAGCATTCATTATATATTTTAATGCAGTACCCATAAGTAACTTTAGAAGTTAATTTTTTCATTATCTTTTAAAAAGAGAGATTATCAAAGTTTAGTATACAATTTTTATATAAACATATATAGAATATATAAAGAGAGAACACACACTCACTAAATTCCTGTTCAGCGTGATGCACCTCTGGACAAAAGGTAGTACAAGACCAATTCATAGTTAAAGTGGTTCAAGTATCCCCCTAAAGTTCTAAATTACTAAGTCTGAGTTGATATAAGTACATTAAAACGTTTTCAATTAACTGTGAACTTTTAAAGCTAACAAACACGTTTTCTTCAAACTTAGCATATTTTGTAGATAAGACACAGACTGCTAAGCTTCCATTAACTCTCTTAAAAGCATGCTATTTTTTGTTTTATTTTAACTATTTTCTGTTTCTATTACATTTGCTTATCATCACTTAAATCTCTGATCGTAATAAACTTATTCTTGGTTTCACTATAAGTTCTTCCAGTGCAATATTTTAGAGCGTAAATCCTCAGCTGAGCCAACACGTTGTTGTATACATTGTCTCTTTGGAGACAATGGATTTGGTAATTTCTGTGAGTGTCCAGTGACAGGGGCTGAATACTGGAGAGGAACACTATCCCAGGGTTGGCCCCTCCTTCTTCTGACCCTTTCCCTATGACTAGCAGCTCAAGACTAGTTTAAACAAAAGCTTTGCCAGCAGAGTTTGTGACAGATATGACAAGGTTCTGCAATATCCTGGACAAACCTTACTGAATTAAATTAAACCTTATTGAATTAAGTGTATGTACTTTAGGATTCCTTTGTATTAAGACTGCAAATGTTTACGTATTATCATGGAATAGTGTGTAATTTGAAGGAGGAGACGTGGATAATATAAACCCTGAGATGTTTTATGAGCATCAAAGGACTCTTTGAAACAGCATGCTAGACAAACAACATTAAGTGCGATTCCTAGGATACACTTGGAAGGAGGGAAATACAAATTCCCCTCCTTTAGATCCATCCTTGCAAAGCTGCGCCTTGATGAGAAACCTATTGCCTGGCTTATTACCTATTCAATCTCCTCAAATCCTAAATTGGATAAAGGAGAGACTCATTCATGAGTGCACTTCTACTGACCTAACATCTTTTATGAATATGTATGTGACTACAGAAAAATTCCTGGGCAGGGTTTGGAGGACTGTTCACCAACCAGAGTCCTTGCTGGAGTTGAGGAAATCTCTGGTAAGCTTCTTAGCATACTGGTAGGTTCTTTTATTGTTTTAATAGGTTTTATCTTTATGCTTTTACCTTAAGAATAAATGTGCTTGCTTTCAAAGAACTGTGTGGTGACTTAACTGTGGCAATTACATTGTTTACCATCTTAGAGGAGACAAGTAAAGCAGGCCTGCTTAGGCAGTCTGACTATCCGGGGGAATTCACAGAGTAAACAGGGTGCTGTGCAGTCTGAAAATACCCTGGTCAAGACGGATAGAGACACAAATCTCCATACAAGAACGATGAATGGCTGAGAAGCCGGGAGTCTAGAGAGGGTGTCCTTGCTGAACAACAAGGGGAAATACAGATGCAGTTGCCCTGAATGGTAACAATGCAAAGCCCCCTAGTGAAGATGAAGCTTTTACAGGCCAGAGGAGTTTGTCCTTTAAAGTGATCCAATAACTTTACTTCAGGCTTTCTGGTCTCAGTACTACCCATCCTTCCGGCTGTTTTATTACCACAACATTGTTATAGATTATTTGGACTGAGGTTCCAAACAGTCCATTTCTCACCCCAGTTCAGTGCAGTCATTAAAACTCAAGACATCTCATCTGTTGTTGCCCCACATACCACACATAGTGCCTCTAACCACAACCAGACTCGATCAATCCTCTCCTGTCGTTGTACCAGGACAGCCACCCCAGCTCTTCCAAATAGAATGCAACCCAACTCCGACCAGTGGGAACCCCATAGCCTCTTTGCCAAGGGAGCATCCCTCACTCCCCTTGGACTCCTCACAGTTCTTCTGGGTCCTGCTTTCTGGCCCTGGAGACACCAGTGGGTAAAGCTCCTCCATTGTACCCTTGCCCTCAGCCCATTCTGGCCCTTGGCTTCAGTTTAGCGATAGCAGGCAATTCCCTCTGCTGCTCCTCCTGCCTTCAAGCTCTCTCCAGTCCTGCTGGAACCTGTTGCGGCCGTGCTACCTGCTCTGGCCCACCGGAGCAGGCTGTGGCTATGCTGCCCAGACTGCAGGTGCAGCTCCAGCCAGGTCAGAGATATCCTCTCCTGGCCCTCCTCAGATAAAGTTGGAAGGGATGGGATGGGGAGAGTGGGGGGGTCCCAGGCTAGGGGTGGGGTCATGTGGGGTGGGGTCACCGGGGTTACTCCCCTGACTCCCAGCTTCTCCCCGCCAAAATATTTCCACACCAGTTGCTGTCCTGGCCCATCAGGGTAAGCAGCTGGCATGCCGGGACACTTTGTTTACTTAGGTTTACCTCTGTGCCTGCGGACACTCGAGGTAAAACAAACCATCTCGGCCCGCCAACGGCGCATCCTGATGGCCCAAGAGCCAAAAAGTTTGCTGACCCTTGAATTACAGGGTCGGCTTATGAACAGGTTATAAAAATTTTCCGTTTTTACCTATGCATCTCGGGGGGGGGGGGGGGGGCTGTCAGCTTATAAATGAACCAGCTTATGATCGAGTATATATGGTACTTCCCTATACTACTACTACAATGGTGTACTTCATTTGAAAGACAAAAACCCTGCATCACCACAGGCCTAGCCAATGTCAAGAAAAAGCAAACTATATTCTTTATAGTTTCTGACAAACAACAATCATTCCAACATCAGAACTGGTTTTACCCCGATATATTCGTTTGTGACAAATGTTTACTGAAAGGAATCAGGAATTTCAGAGAGAAGAACATATGATTGCAGAACAAGTACATGTTTTGTTACAATATACTATGCTTCGAGTTGAGGGAGGACTAAAGCTGGAACCAGAGAGACTGCAGAATTTCAGATGAAAGGAACAATGAAATTAAAATAGCACAATAAGTTTCTGTTTCAGTATACTGTAGTAGCTTTGCTATTTTAATTTTGTCCTTAAAGTTCAGGTAAGCACAGGTCAAACAATGATTTACACTTCAAAATGATTTTTTTTAAACCATCAAGAAAATGTTTTTTAAAAATGTAATCAAAATATTTCTTTCTGGATTTTAGTTAATACCTGAAAATATTTATTAGAATAACTTAATAATTTAAGTACACAGGTCAGGCAATTCTTAAAAGTGTCTTGAGAAAGTCCTTAAAAAAAATAAAAATAAAAACACACCCCAAGGAGCCAGCTTTAGGGTGTTGAGTAGAAACAGGTTAGCGCTGCAGTTATTACTATTTACTGCACATCTTTCATTGTGAGTGTCCACACGACTCACTGTTTCTCTTTGCTGAAAACTCTTTGCACTTTTGCTGAAAACTGTCTTCTGTTATCACATTCCAAAGACCTTATTGGAGCACTGGTTTATGATTAATACATTATAAGAGTCTGAGATCAAATTTATTCTAAATCAACATTTGTCCTTAATGTCTACTCTAATCTGTAATTGGTATTAATAGGGAAATCTTGTCTTCCTATTTAGTAGGGCAGTCTCTGTCCCCTATATTAGATAAATTGATTTAAAACCTGTCTATAATTACAATATCTATAATGTATGCTAATATTGCTATTATTCATGTCTGAGACTACCTCAGATGCCCTCATTAATAATATGGATTTATTAGAAAATAAAGATCACTGCCCACACACTCCATTTAATATCAGTTCTCTCTGTGGGAAATTAAAGCAACCTGAAAATCATTTTCTGAAAATTAAAAATATGTTGGTAAAATGCCAAAAAAAGAAACAACTGCAACACCATAAAAAGTATAATTAGCAACCTGAATTAGCAATTTGAACATCTGAGACAAATATTAGTCCTTTGAAGGACTTGAGTTGCCAACATCCTGATGTATGTGTCAGTATACATTATGTTACATCACGGAGAATTTCTTCTAACAGCTTATCTAAACAGGGAAATTTGCCAATATAACTATACTACTATATTTATCCCAGTATAATTCCATATCTGAATACTTATTCTGGAATAAGAGTGCTTTTTCCTGGAATATCTGAGAGTACTGACAGTAAGTTACACCAATGCAACTATAGCAGTGTAATCAAACTGGTATTTTTCCCCATGTAGACAAGCTCTTAGTCCCAAATGAAATCAGCTCAATAACTTCTGAGTAATGCAAGTGTAAAAAGATACTGAAGTAGTAAAAATATTCACTGGTAATTATTTTCGTCATTATTTACAATCTGGTAGCATCCTCTGGGACCCCACTGTGCTAAATGCTGTAAAAAAAAAATGTGTTCCTAAAATAGTTTACAGCAATCACTTCTATGAAGAAGCCATATTACTCAAAGTAAAAGTAACCACTGGATTCAGTACATATAGACACTTGTCATGTAACAGGAATATCTGGCTTCAGAGCCTCGGCCCAGGGCATATGACAAGTGGAAATAAAGTTCAGTTTCTTGACAGTAATCATGTTACATACTTAAAACACTCAACTGCAAAGGACAACTGCAAGTGTGATATATACATTCAGCCTCTTTTGTAAGAAAAGTTCTATGGTATTTCTGTTCCACTTTAAAATAGGTTATCAAATAAAGTTTAAAGTATCTCGACAGTTTCAAAACATTTCAAATACCTAACACCAACCACATGATTTGTTTAATAATTTTTTATATTAAAAAAAAAAGTTGAAGTGACTTAAAAAGAATGAATTAGACAATTTGTTAAACTACAGCCACCCACAATACTAAAATTTAAATTTGGTGTCAGTGTCTTTGAAACCAGTACTTGTTAATAGGAGAGTGCACTGGAAATAGATTTTTAATGTACGGTTGTACTGCTCTCAGCTGATTTCAGAATGCAAATGTTTCTGTTTTTAAAAACTGTATAATACAATTTAAGATGCATGTCCAGTTTTAATGATGTAACTGGAATCCCTGTAAACTAAACACCTTATTAAAATGGAGAATTATTTCAACTATTTCTATTTAATTATAACTGTTTACTATTATTATTAATAAATAAGGAATGGGCTCTCATGCAAAACAGCATGCCTCCGTTGGACGGACCTATGACAAAACTGGTGATGGGAAAGGAGAATTATTCCTCCACACCTTTGTTAAGGCTGAATATTGAGGTGGATATATTTATGGACAGAACTTAGGCTACATTTATGTTGTAATTTTTAATTTATGCAGTAAGTGTCCACAGCACAGGATAGTCACCTATAGATGTGTTGTTTTTTAAAATATTACAAAATGAATAAATATTTCTAATACATTTTGAAAGTTAAACCTATGTTAATTTCCCCCTTCTTCAACAAGCCCTGATCTGTAAAACAAGAGGGTGACACCAGCACATCAATTCTTTGATGCCTCTTTGCCTATTGCAAGGCTCTTTCCTATGCGTTCAGGTCACTGACACATCAACTTTTTGCTGTGCCCTGGCTTAGGACTCAAACTATAAAACTTCAGTAAATTGCTAGAACTTGTTAGTACAAATTTATTTGGGTATAAGCTTTCGTGGGATATAAACCACTTCATCAGATGCATGGAGTGGAAAATATAGTAAGCAGGTATAACTATACAGCACATGAAAAGATGGGAGTTGCCTTACCAAGTGTGGGGTCAGTGCTAACGAGGCCAATTCAGTTAGGGTGGAAGTGGCCCATTCCCAACAGCTGACAAGAAGGTGTGAGTATCAGAGGGAAAACTATTTTTTGTAGTGATCCAGCCACTCCCAGTCTTTATTCAGGCTTAAATTTACAGCCAAGCCCTAAGACAGAGACTAAAAGAGATTTGCTCCAATCCCTCAGACAGAGACTAAAATCTACAGGATCGCTATCAAGCATTCTTAAAACTACAATATCTACCTGGGGAAGTGAAGAAACAGACTGACAGAGCCAGTAGGGTACCCAGAAGTCACCTACTACAGGACAGGCCCAACAAAGAAAGTAACAGAACACCACTAGCCATCACCTACAGCCCCCAACCAAAACCTCTCCAACGTATCATCAAGGATCTAAAAGCTATCCTGAAGGACGATCTCTCATTCTCACATTCCTTGGGAGACAGCCCCTCAACCTGAAGCAAATACTCACCAGCAACTACACACCACACAACAGAAACACTAACCCAGGAACCTATCCTTGCAACAAAGCCCGCTGCCAACTCTGTCCACATATCTATTCAGGGGGACACCATCATAGGACCTAATCACATCAGCCACACTATCAGAGGCTCGTTCACCTGCACATCTACCAGTGTGATATATGCCATCACGCACCAGCAATGCCCCTCTGCCATGTACATTGGCCAAACTGGACAATCTCTATGCAAAAGAATGGACACAAATCAGACATCAAGAATTGTAACATTCAAAAACCAGTAGGAGAGCACTTCAATCTCCCTGGGCATTCAACAGCAGACTTAAAAGTCACCATTCTTCAATTAAAAAAACTTCAGACACAGACTTCAATGAGAAACTGTAGAACTGGAATTAATTTGCAAACTGGACACCATCAAATTTATATGTTTCATTAAAACATTCCTGTTACCCCTTTACATTTATGTGGCTTTTCCAAACAGGATGGATCTAGACTGTAGCAGATGACAGAACAAGGAGCAATGGTCTCAAGCTGCAGTGGAGGTGGTTTAGGTTGGATAGTAGGAAAAACTTTTTCACTAGGAGGGTGGTGAAGCACTGGAATGGGTTACCTAGGGAAGTGGTGGGATCTCCTTCCTTAGAAGTTTTTACGGTCAGGTTCGACAAAGCCCTGGATAGATGATTTAGTTGGGGGTTGGTTCTGCTTTGAGCAGGGGGTTGGACTAGATGACCTCCTAAGGTCCCTTCCAATCCTGATATTCTGTGATTCTATGAAATTAGGCCTGAATAAAGACTGAGAGTGGCTGGGTCACTAAAAAAGATTATTTCCCCTCTGTTGATACTCACACCTTCTTGTCAACTGCTGGGAATGGGCCACATCCACATTGATTCAAGTGGCCTTGTTAGCACTGACCTCCCCACTTGGTAAGGCAACTCCCATCTGTTCATGTGCTGTACATTTATACCTGCTTCATGTATTTTCTACTCCATGCATATGATGAAGCGGGTTATATCCCACGAAAGCTTATGCCCAAATAAATTTGTTAGTCTCAAAGTTTGCCAGAAGGACTCCTCACTGTTTTTCTATTATATATTATCATCTCTCTCAACAGCAAGCTCTTTATATGTTTAATTTTTCTTTTAGATGTGGTGTAACTGCAGAAGGATATGTCAAAGAAGTGGGTTTTGCATTTTGCTCTGAAGACACTGTCGCTCAGGGAGTCATCCTGTTCTCTGAGGAGCTAAGACCCCAGGAATGAAAATCCTGCACAGATGGCACCTTTAGAGAGTTTGAAATATAAATTCTTGGAAATAACATTTAACATAAACAGCTCATTAAGATGATAAAATTATCACTGAAATAAAGGATTCAGAGACTCTATACATTATAAGAAGTGTGCACTCTCCAATATACCATTTATATTGCTGATAATCTCATTCTGTGACAGTTTTCTTTGCTGTTTTGACATATAAGGACAATCAAATTAATTTTACCTAAATCTGTGATGACATCTGACTCTGTGTCCAGATACATACTACTTTTAAGTAGGAATGACGAAACAGCTTTCTAGTTTAGAGAGTCCCAAATACAGTCAGCCCTCTAATCATTATCCACATATTCTGCATGGGTGTTCTATAATTCTGGCTTCTTTAAAAAAAAAATCAAACAACATTGCAAAGAAAACATTATTATACATTTGTGGTAGTCCAAAGAAGGGGTAAGAGTTACAATACCTAACAAAACAACAAAGAACAGCATCAGGCTAATTGTGCGTGTACCACCTTGTATCTCAACATAAATCAACAAAATTCAGTCTTTTAGGATATTCTGGACAATGAACAAACTGAAAAGTCAATCAATCAATCAACATCTTCAAATTCTGAGATTAAATGATTAATCTGTAACAGATTATTCTATTTCAGGGTTTTAAATTCATTGCATTGTCATGGAGCAGAAATTTTAAACTTGCCCTCACAAATCCTGTTCCACCCCAGGCAGGGCGGCGCTTCCATTTAGGCGACCTAGGTGGTCGCCTAGGGCACCAGGATTTGGGAGGGCAGCATTTTGCCACCCTCTGCTGCAATTCGGCAGCGGGAGGTCCTTCCACGCTCTGGGTCGTCGGCGGCAATTTTGCGGTGGGTCCTTCACTCACTCCAGGACCCGCTGCCGAAGTGCCCCGAAGACTGGGAGGGGGAAGGACCCCCCCCCCACCGCAGAATTGCCGCCAACGACCGGAAGCGCGGAAGGACTCCTGCCTAGGGTGCCAAAAACCCTGGTGCCACTTCTGACCCCAGGTAGGAAGATCCTACCCTGTAGCTACCAGCTGGAATCATAACTGAATAAGAGTCTCAAATAACACCTGTTCTCAGCACTCTGTCCAATCATCAGCCATATAGGAAACAACACATCCTGTAGCTATTCCAGCAGGTGCTCTCCCAGCACTCTTAAAAAACCCACCTCCACAAAGGGCATGGCTCCAAGCGCTGGTGCACTGTCTACACTGGCGCTTTACAGTGCTGAAACTTGCTGCGCTCAGGGGTGTGTTTTTTCACATCCCTAAGTGAGAAAGTTACAGAGCAGTAAATTGCCAGTTATGACAAGGCCTAAGGCTAAAACTAAAGTGAACACAATGCATCAGCGGCTAACACAATCACTCATTAGCATAGAAACAAACAAACAGTCTAGCAACACCTGATTAAATTCATGTTTGCAATGTTATTGTCACAACCATAACAGCCTAAACAAGTCACTTAACTTCTCCGTCCAATTCCCAATCTATAAAATGGGGATATTATTTCTCATCTTCTTCAGTGTTATGCACATTACTTAGCTTTGCACAGTGCTCTGGAAACTAATATTCATAGATTAGCAGAGTTTAAAGCCAGAAGACACCACTTAATCATCAGATCTGACCTCCTGTACATCCCAGACCATCACACTGCACTACAGTTATTCCTGTACTGAGTCTGATAAGTTTGGTTTAACCAAGCATGTCTTCCATAAAGACATCCTGTTATTGATCTGAAGACATCAGGAGATGGAGATGCCACCATTTCCCTCAATAATTTATTCCAGTGATTAATCATCCTCATTTTCTCCCCACAAAGGTACATATGCACTGTAATCCAGTAGCCTCTCAAATCTCGTTTTTGATACTAAATGGACTCTCTAAGCCTCTCACGGTAAGGCATTCTCTCCAACCATCACATCATTCTGTGTCTCTTTTCTGCACATTCTCCATTTTTTCAAACCCTTTTTTTTTTAATTTGGACACCATATCTGGATGCAGAATTCCCGTATCTATCTTACTAATGCCATACACAGAGGCTAAAAACACCTCCTTACTCCTACTCTCCTGTTCATACATCAATCTGCGGGCCGCATGTGGCCCATCAGGGTAATCTGATTGTGGGCTGCGAGACATTTTATTGATGTTGACCAAACCCACCGCTGCCCTAAATGCTTTTCAAAATCACTGTTTTGCAAAGTACAGTCTTTCCATCCTTTGGGTATGACCTGCATTTCTTGCTCCTAAGTATATAACTTTGCATTTGGCTGTAGCAAAAGGTATTTTGTTTGACTGCTCTGTCCTCATCAGTATTTATCACTATACCAATCTTTATGTTATCCACAATTTAATTAGCAGTGTTCTCTAAGTGTTTTTTATAGTGGAGTTTGAGGGGTTCTCCAACTGACATATTTACCAATTCTCTGAGAGGTGGAGTACTTACACCAACAGCAGAAGCTCTCCTGTCAGTATAGGTAGCATCTTCACTATGCAACTACAGTGGCACTGTAAGTCTAGACACGCCCTTAGTAGTTAAAGCAAAGAAAAGGTTTGCTTAGTGACAGTTAAGGTCACAATACACATCCAACTCAAAACCTTAAAAGCAGGGAAATATAAGTCCTGCATTAGTTGCCATTCTCTCATTTCCTGCAACACTGTTGATAACCCAATCCAACAATCTATAAGGATTTCACTTGCAACATGTATCAAAAGGCAATACCTACACCTACCCCTACTTAATCAAATTTGCACGCTAGCATAAAACCTTAACAGTAACCTGAGATTACCAGCAAATGAGTATTTACAAAATACCATCAAAAGATTTATAATAAATATCACTATTATATGCTGACATTATTAAAAAAAAATCACATTTTCCCATGTCTAAACATAATAAATCTGAAAGACAATGTAGTTGACTAGAACTGACTGGAGCTGCCATGTTAGAAATGTAGCTTCTATTCCTGCAGTGCCTTTCTGCAAACTCTTAAAAAAAAAAAAAACCTGATTTGTAAAATGGAGTGGCAACCTATACCTAACTACCTTGTCTTGGTCTTCTCTTTCCCAGTTCAAGGAATGTTCTCTTGGGCTACAGAGGTATTTGACTAGCTTTAACAATTATATTTCTCAAATTCAACTGTCTGAAACTGCACTATGTTTCTACTCAATCATATCGCACTAAGTTTCAGCAACTTGAGCTACAGATGTTTTGGGGCCTGGTCGAAATTCTAACCATTCTAGCTGCTGGGTGACTAACAATCAGTCTCTCTCTCTGAGTCATTGTCACTAGAAGATGAACAAAATAGTGACTCATTAACAGTGTTATTAACCACTGAAGAAAATTTCATCATCTGTAAAATGCCAATATCTTGGGTTACACAGGCACCACAATTTGTCATTAGCCTTACACCCTGGAATCTGCTCCAATAAAGCTCAGATTCCACCTATATCATGATATTGAGCAAGCATTTTTGTAAGCCTGTTCTCCATCTTTCTGACTTGGTCATAAGTTTCTGTAACTTCAGAGACTGATTTCACTATCGTGTTCACAGACATGCTCAGCATCAGCAATTCACATTGTTAATCTCCCACTAATTCTAGTACACACTTTGTATCCCAAAAATATACAAGATTTGATCTCATTCAACTCTCAGTTTAGTGAAAGAAGAATTTTTCAAAGCAATCCTTTCCAATAAAAGCCACTCTTTACTGGTTCCTGAAATAAACTATCACATTTCTTCACAGTTCAAAGGTCATAAAGCATAACATCTGCTTTGGCATCTCACAGATTTGCCTTACAACAAACAACCATGCTTTTAAGTTTGCAGCAACATTTTTCTTGAGGTCCTAGAGCTGTCTACATTACAAATTGGGCCATGCCCTGAAACCATTTTCAAGATTAATTACTGAAAGTTATGTTTTGTAACACACGTGCCACACAATGATCCCCTATTTAGACAAGGCATCATTTCTTTTAAAATATTACTGAAAAGCAACTCAAGGAATATTTTCAAGAACTATTAGTTATGCTATCAACATGTGGACAGGCTGGCCGGCACTGACCTATAAATTACAACCAATTTCAAGACACAATCCATTTTGTAAACAGAGGATAACACAAATCAACAAAATCAACTTGAAATCTAGACTATTAAAAAAATAATTAAAGTAGATAAATTCCCTCTCCTGAAACTCAAGTATTTCATTTTAGGAACCATAAATCATAATGGTTTAAAAAAAAACCACAACATTATAAAAAACAACACAGTGTTCATCAGATATGTTTTTACAAAGAGGAACACAAGATATACAGGAACCAAAAGTTTTGTATTAGAAATTGAATTATTTAAAGACAAAAATCTGCTATAAATGAAATAAGTAACACCCCACAAGCTTTACGTTTCACAAGTTTATATTTCAGGCCTATTTTTGAATAAACATAGAAATGAAGATCTTTCTATAAAAGCCTGTGATTATATTTCAACTTCTGTTCAATGCAGCATGAATTTAAGTGGACAACCCACCTAAAATTAACATTAGAACAGTTATTTTTCAACTGTGTGCTCAAAGCTATGACAATGAAGCCAAGTTAAGAAGCCAGTAAATTAGTGTTTCTCAGCCTGAGGTGGCAGGACCCATGCCCAAGTAGGGATTGACAGTCAGAGTAAAGGAGCAGTAAATGCATGCCCCCGTGACAAATATCCATTCTTAATTATATCTATATATTGTAAATTATTCAGACCACAGGCTCATTTTTAATCACTAAGGTATTCTGTAAAAACACAGTAAAGAATACATTTTTATATCCATTACTGATTTTCAAGTCACCATGGAATATAGGTTCTTTAAAAGCCATACAACCCTCCATGACTGCTCCTACTACAGGAGCTGCTCACACATATACAGCTGCAAAATCCAGAAGGTCCCTGCGACGCATACAAAAATGTTCACTCAGCACTCAGTTCAGACACAACTGCATATACTTCTACCCAAGAGATCCACTAGGGCAGAGGTTCTCAACCCTTTTCTTTCTGAGACACATACCCCTCCAAATATGCTATAAAAACTCCATGGACCTCCTGTGCCACAACTGGTTTTCTACTTATAAAAGCCAGGACTGGCATTAGGAGGTAGCAAGCAGGGCACTTGCCCGGGGCCCGCGCAAAAATAAATTGCTCAGGCTTAGGCTTTGGCTTTAGCTCCAGATGGTAGAGCTCAGGGCCCCAGGCTTTAGCCCCATGCAGTAGGGCTCTGGCTGTCTGCTCTGAACCTCAGGAAGTCTAACACTGGCCCTGCTTGGAGGATCCCCGAAACCTGCTCATGGCCCCCCAGGGGGCCCTGGACTCCTGGTTGAGAACCACTGCACTAGGGAACCCTCTAGCAACCCCAAGGTGGTCTTCTAGTGATTAGATGGAAAAGAGGAGAAAGAAAATGGAGGGGAGGAGCAGAAGTGGAGAAGTAGAAAAGAAAATCAGAAATTGTACTAATACATGACAGCGAGATAAGGAAACCCGAGGAGCAATGACAGACAAGAGGATAAACTATCCACCAAAACACTGCAAAGAGGGCTCCAACAAAAAGGAGAATGGAAAGAACTGCATTAGGTAATACCACTTTTTAAAGGATCAAATTTTATTCATGCCTTTGTATCGAAATCCACCCTTTCTAGACCCACTATTTAGCAAATACAGAAACTAATATATTTGATGTACATTACTATGGATCATCAATGCTCAAATATTAAGTGCCAGCATTAGTTATGATAATTTTTTTTTTTTTAGTTTACAGAGTTCAAAATAAGAGCTACTATATATCACATGAGGAAAACTTAATCTCAGAGTGGGCATTTCAATATACAACAGAATAATTCAAATTTCAGTGTAAAAAGGCTATTTTCTATTTAAAAACACAGATAATGTAATGCTCTCTAATAGGGGCAAACAAGAATCTAGTTTTTCAACATCAAACAAGCTTTAAAAAAAATTCAACTGTGCACAAATTAGTATTTCCTGTCAACTGCGCATACTTTTCATTCATTGTAAAATGAGTAGGTACTCAAAATACTCTGGAAGTGAGCATTGCATGGGCAAAGCAATATAATTTTTTTTCTGCAATGACATTTTCAAGACTGTGGAAGCTTCAAGTTCTGCGTGTCAAACTTTACATATACCTACTTAGTAAGTAAACGTTGTTAAATAACACTGCCACAGCCTGAAAATGGAGGACAGAAAGCCCCTGCAAATGAAGAACAGAAATGTACTTACGTTTCAAAACAACGATCCACATTGTCTGACATCAAAAGCAGCATACATAACTGTTCCAAAGCTATTAGTTGCATATCCCTTTCATCCCCCTGCCCCATCTGAAGCCATTCAAGCAACGTGTCTGGGTCCACATCTGCCATGGTTTTAAAAAGCCGCCTTGGCTCGAATTAAAAAGTACCAAAAAATCCTTAAAGTGTTCAGGCCAGGATAGCCTGAATACAGTGAAACTTTCCCTCCTGTCAGACTCGGATTTTTGCAGTCTTCACCTGGAAAGAAGAAACAACTCATCAGGATCTGTCATATTAACCGTTTCCATTTTTCCTCCTGTAACACGTTTTCAGCCATCTATTGGATCTTTAACTTCTTTATCATTTAAGATCTTACAACAGATTATGACAAGGTGGTGGTGTTTTTTTCAAAACCTGAGCGTAACCTAATTAGGTTGCTCTACTTAACTTAAACAAGAGCCTTCTTTCCCAGGCACAGTCAAGCAAGCTCTAAATTCTACTACTATTTTTAGTGAAAACTCACAGCTAAAAGCTTGGAGGGGAACAATTTTTCAGACTTTAACTTACATTGTCTTATAAGCTTATTTTTCAGATACATGTTTTCTGAAGACTGACTCAGCTGATGTCACCTTTCAAAACACAGATACAACTTCCCCAATGCTAAAGCATCTCTTTGCTCACATATTTTTTAGAAATTTCAAGAGATTTTACAGGTATGTACCCATTCAGACAGGCATGAAATGAAATTTACTGAGACAGATCTGCAACTTAAGACTCAGAAGGAAACCTTTATAGAGTTTTTATCAATTTGGAAACAGCCAGGGATCAGAGCACATGGAAAATATGAGAAGAATGTACAAAAGGCTGAGGGAGAGAACGTCAGAGAGATGAACATCAGGAAGAGACAGGTCTATGTAACTGAGGCCTCCATACAAGGAAGAACTGATAGGCCAGATCCAGAGAACAAAAGTGTGTGCTGTCTGCCTTGATACAAAAACTGTCTGCCATTTGCATCACAAGTACTGGGGAAAAACTTGTACAGAAAGGCTTCAGAACCAAATGAATGAATAATCACCTCAAGAAGATTTACAGGAGTAAACAGAAAGCATATAGGGAATGGAAAAATGACTGATCAGCAAAGAAAGCTACATCCTGGAAGTTAGAAAATGTAGGAATAACATGAGAATTGCTAAAAGTCAAGCTGAATTTACTCGTCAAGGAAATTTAAAAAGTATTTTTAGTTATATATATAAAAAGAGAATAAGGAAGGATGAGGTTGGGCCACTATGCAGTGTGGATGAGAAAACGATTAATGATAATCTAGAAATGGCCCAAAAACTAACTGAATACTTGGCCTTGATTTTCAATAAGGATGATAATTAGGAACATGAGCATGAAGGCAGGATGGCAGACTAAAATGGAAATCACTACAAATGAGGTGGAAGAAAAACTTGGAGAATTTAATATGCTCAAATCAGGGAGACCACATAACATGTATCCCAGAATACTGAAAGAACTAGCACATGAGATTACTAGTCTAGTATCAACAATTTTTAATAAAATCTATCTATTTTTTGTGGTACCATACAACTGGAGAACAGCTAATATCTGACCTATATTTAAGAAAGGGGGGAAAAGCGATCAAGATAACTACAAACCCATTAGTCTGATCTTAGTAGTATGCAAGGTTTTAGAACGGGGTCTCAAACTCAAATGACCACGAGGGCCACATGAGGACTAGTGCATTGAACCAAGGGTCACATCACTGACACCCCCCCCCATCACTGCCTCTGGCCCCACTCCCACTCCACCCCTTCCATTAGGCCCCATCTCACCTCTTTCCACCCCTTCCCTGCCCCAATCCAACCCCTTCCCTGAAGTCCCCACCCCAACGCTGCACCCTGGGAGTGTGCAGGGGGCTCAGGGCAGGGCATTGGTGGGCGGGGTGCAAGAGGGTGAGGGGTGCAGCAGGTGGCTCAGGGCAGGGAGTGCAGGAGCAGTGCGGGATGCGGCAGGGGGCTCAGGGCAGAGAGTTGGGGTGCAGGAGGAGTGTGGGATGTGGCAGGAGGTTGGGGTGTGGGATGTGGCAGGGGGCTCAGGGCAGGGAGTTGAGGTGTGGAATGTGGCAGGGGGCTCAGGGCAGGGAGTTGGGGTACAGGAGGGGTGTGGCAGCAGGATCAAGGCAGGGGGTTGGGGTGTGGGATGTGGCAGGGGGCTCAGGGCAGGGGGTTGGGGTGCAGGCTCCAGCCTGGCGCCACTTACCTAGAGCAGCTCCGGGGTGGCAGCAGCGCGCACCGGGGTCAGGGCAGGCTCCCTGCCTGCCTACTCTGCAGGGCCCCCGGCCCCGCGCTGCTCCGTTCCAAGAAGCAGCTGGAACCATGTCCCTGCAGCCCCTGGGAGAGGGGGAAGAGGCTCAGGGTTCTGCTCTTGCTGCTCCTCTAGGTACCTCCCATGTAGTTCCCATTGGCCGCGGTTCCCTGTTCCCAGCCAATGGGAGCTGCTTGACAGGACAGATGCAATGCAGGAACCCTCTGCCTTCCCCCTCCCCCCCAGCCCGAAGGGGCATGCTGCCAGCTGCTTCAGACAGTGGCACGGGGCTCACAACGCCACAGGGGGCAATCCCATGGGTAGGCAGAGGGGCGAGGGAGGGGGCATAGGGAGCTTGGCGGACCACAAGCAAGAGCCCCGCAGGCCGCCGCGTGTTTGAGACCCCTGCTTTAGAACATATTGTGAAGAAAAGAATAATTAAATTCATGAAGGTAAACAGAAAGGGGGATGTAATGCAATGTGACCTGATTTCCTTCTTTGAGGGAATAACTTATTTTTTAGATAAGGAAAATGCAGTAGATCTTATAAACTTCGACTTCAGTAAAGCATTTAACACAGTACCGCATGGGAAATTACTATTGAAAGTAGGGAAGGTGGGGATTAGTAAAAGAATAGTAAAGTGGCAAAAGGTTGTGCTAAAAGGTGAACTATCAGACCAGAGGGAGGTTGCTAGTGGAGTTCCACAAGGATTGGTCTTTGGACCAACGTTACTTAATATTTTTTATTTATGATCTTGGTACAAAAAATGTGTGTGCGCTACTAAAAATTGCTGATGATACAAAGTTGGGAGTGATGCACAGGAGGACTGGAACATTATATGAAGCTCTAGATGACCTTGAAGACTGGACTAACAGAATTGGGATGAAATTCAATAGTACAATGTGCAAGATCATGCACTTAGGGTCTAATGAGAATTCCTGCTATAAGATGCGGGAGGGGCTCATCAGTTGGAAGTGACAAAGGAGAGAGACGGGGCTACTGGTTGATCACAAGATAACTGTGAGCCATCCATGTGATGCAACTACAAAAAAGGCAAATGTGATCACAGGACGCATCAGGCAAGGCATTTCCAGTACAGATAGAGAAGTATAATTGCCACTGTACAATGTTAAAACCACATTTGAAATACCTTGTACAATTTTGGTCAAACTTGTTTAAGAAAGAGTAATGTAAACTGAAACAAGTGCAAAGAAGAGCTATTAGGAAGATGAGGGGAAAGGAGGGCCTATTTTATAAGAGAAGGCTGGAAGAGTGTGGCTTGTTTGGCCTAGCAAAATGAAGGGTGATAGGAAATATGATTGCTCTCTATAAATACTTCAGGAGGATAAACACTACAGAGAGTGGAGAGAGATTTATGCTAAAGGACAATGAAGACACAAGAACAAATGAGTATAAACTAGCTATGAAAAAATTCAGGCTGGTGATTAGAAGGTTCCCATCCCGAATAAGATTTCTGGGGGCAAACAACGTAATTGGTTTTAAGAGAGAGACGGACAAATTTATGAGTACATTTGTGCAGCAGGATTACTTGTGATGGAGTGGGGGCCCAGGTTAGCAGTCCTGGGGGTCCCTTCATTTTATGCCTTATGTTTCTGTAACCTCCTGCTGCAGAGGTCAAGAAGGGATTCCCCACCCGACAGCATATTCTGCGCCTTTTTTTTTTATTATTATTTGGTTGTCTCTTCTCTCTGAAGTATCAGAGATGGCCACAACTGGAGATGGGACACTGGACAGATGGGACACTGGGACACTGGGCTAGTGCTATAAGGTAGCACCAAACAATCTCTCAGGTGTTTAGCAGGTTGGTTATTGCTCACATGCTCAGGGTCTAACTCATCGCCATATGTGGGGGTCAGAAAGGAACTTTCCCCCAGATCTGACTGGCAGCAACCTTGTGGAGGTTTTGCCTTCCCTTGCAGTGTGGGATTTACATAATTTGCTGGGGATCATCTAGAAATCTCTCATTTAATGACACGGCCTCAGGCATTGGTGTACCTCAGTCCCTCCTATTCTCTCTGCCTGTGGCATGTAATAGTCTAGTCCAGGGGTTCTCAAATGTCATTGCATCGTGACCACCTTCCGACAACAAAAAATACTACACAATCCCAGAAGGGGGGACCGAAGCCTGAGCCCCACTGTCCCAGGCAGAGGAGCCAAAGCCAGCCCTGGTGACCCCATTAAAATGGGGTTGTGACCCACTCTGGGGTCCCAACCCACAGTTTGAGAACCACTGGTATAGTCATATTTTGGTCTTATTTCGGTTATTGGGTTTAGTGTGCGAGTGCTGGATGTTGTTGGTGGCCTCTGATATACTGGAGGTCATTCTACATCAGTGACTCTCAACCTTTCCAAACTACTGTATCCCTTTCAGGAGGCTGATCTGTGTTGCATACCCCCAACTTTCACCACACTGATAAACTACTTGCTTACAAAATCAGACATAAAAATACAAATGTTACAGCACACTACTACTGAAAAATTGCTTACTTTCTCATGTTTACCATATTATAAAATAAATCAATTTGTATATAAATATTGTACTTACATTCAATGTATAGTATCTGCAGCAGAATACACAAGTTGTCTGCATGAAATTTTAGTTTGTATTGACTTTGCTAGTGTTTTTTATGAAGCCTGTTGTAAAAGTAGGCAAATATCTAGATGAGCTGATGTACCCCTTAGAAAACCTCTGCATACCCCCCAGGGTACGCAAACCCCTGTTTGAGAATCACTGGATTAGATGATCTAGTGATCCCTTCTGGCCTTAAGCTCTATTTGATTACAGAGAATTAAAATTTCTGACATAATGGATAAGTAGAATACTACTGTAAATGAAGAGAATGGGAAAAGAGAACATAATATTTCTAAAACATTTGCATTTTAAATGTTTTGGAGGTTTTTTAAGGCAAATAATTCAACCTTTACAAATGTACATTAAAAAATTCAGAGTTTCAGGTGTACATATATGGTAAATGGCATTATTTGTTGGTCTAGTAAGACACAGCACATGCAAGCTCAGGATCAAGAAGGTCCCTTTATCAGTATCTTAAGAGATGTTTTTGACCTACAGTATATGCTTATGTACCACCTTGCACTAGATCAACAAGAAGTCACATCTACTTTATACACTTTGTCCTTGAAAAACAACACAACTAGAAATATAATTTGCATACTCGAGCTGCAACAAAGGCTTTGAACGAACCTACCCACATGAAACTTGCCATAAAACCCAGAACATAGCTATTAATATCACTATTTTGCAAAAATGAAATTACATTATTAAACTTGGTGGCAAAGGTGAAATGCTGAAAAAGTATTCCCCTATACATTCTCTAGAATCTGGGGGGTGGGGAAGGGAGTCACAAATAAGGGTTTAAACTTCCATAGGACAAGGTCTGATTTCTTGGTTTACTCATGATCAGTTAGTGGTTAAACGATAACCTCATCGAGGGCATGGAAGAGGGAACTCACAAAAGGAGTCCAGAAAGTTGTCTCTGAACATACTGTCTCCCAGCACAGAGACAGATGTG
Source organism: Gopherus flavomarginatus (assembly GCF_025201925.1). Lineage (NCBI taxonomy): Eukaryota > Metazoa > Chordata > Testudines > Testudinidae > Gopherus > Gopherus flavomarginatus. The sequence continues at coordinate 110,329,486 of NC_066621.1, forward strand.
CACTGAATCAGCAATACTACTTCCTGCAGGCTTAAAAGCCAAAGATGTAACAAAGGCTTGAGACAAAAACAATCTTTTTGTAATTTAGGATTCTGATGAAAGAACAAATGTTCAATAATCAAAATGATTGTTCATGAAATTTGTTTTACTTTTATTACCTCAGTCTCTTTAGACTGGATACTTCTGTAATGAAAGTCATTAAAACATTATTGAAAGTAAAGAAAAAAAGATTAACAATATTTATGAACCCGGGAAGGATAATATATTTGGCAACCTCTCTTCCAGGACTAAATAAAGTAATGCCAGTCAGAACAAGTAGGGTCATGTTGTGGACACTATTGGTGTAAGACACCAAAATAATTAACCCCAACTGGAAAAGGAAAGGGGAAAAAAAGGCAACAGAATTAGCAGACAAGAAGGGAGCTGACCCCTACCCTGAGGATCCTGTAAAAACCAGTGTCACACTTGGCATCACTGGGACGTGCCCTACAGAGGCACCTGCTGCTCCTTTGCCCCAGTCAGCTTTAGACACCCCAAAATAAACAGACGAACATTCAGCAGAGCGACACACACAGGCTCCCCCAGCACAGACGCAGAACAGGGAAAGGGCCAGGCCACAGCTAAACTCATGCCCCAACCGCCTAAGCGGTGTCTGGGGCCCTGCGCCCCACACACGCTCTCAGGGGAAGGAAAATCTCTAGTCTGAAGACAACCGGCCTCGCGTTCCCCCACCACCGCCACGATCCCGGCGGCGAGGGGCTCTTTGGGGCCTGCCGCTCCCTCCTCCCCGGCTAGGAGACGGTCTGTCTGGGACGTGCCGCCCCCGCACTCTCCGGGGGTCCCTGACGCAGCGCATCGCCTCCCCGCGGTCCCGACGCCGGGCGAAGCTCCTCGCTAGGTTGCCCTGGCCCTGGCGGCACCAACCCCGCCAGGCCAGACAGCGGCACTCGAGTTCCCAGGAAGCCGGAGGCCTCGCAGGGTGACCCGGCCTGGCGGCTCAGGAAAGGCCCCTCGGAGCTCCGTCTCCTCGCAGTTGGCAGAGGAAGCGCCGCTCCCCCTCTCAGACACTTACCCCAGCGCCCCGGACGCTCCTCGCCGGAGCCGCCCCCTCCCTCCTTAGTCCCGCGGGAAGGCAGCGAGGCGGTGACGACCCGAGCCCGGGAGCGGGAGGCAGCGAGCGGCATCCATCGTGATCCGCCCGGCACGGGACTAAGGGGGAGGGGAAACCACCCGCGCCACAGACACAGGAGGAGGAGCCCGAGCCACTCAGCCTCGGAGTCACGCTGAGCCCCAGAGCAGGGCAGGCCGCGCACACAGGGGGCGCTGCGGCGGCGGCAAAGCCCTGAGAGGGCGGCTGAGTTGGCCCGTTTGGTCCGCACCGCAGGAATACAGCCCTCGCCTCCTGCTCGGCGGGCGGGCAGGCTCCCGCTGGCTACGAGATTTCTCTTCTCCCTTTCACATTTCCCCTGATCCCTGCCTCTCACACTGCTTTCCCTCCCTCCCTCCATCGCCCTGGTAAGAACAGCCAGTGGGCCCTCTGGCCCCGTATCCTCTCTGCCAACAGTGGCTGGTGCCAGGTGCTTCAGAGGGAATGAAGGAAACAGGGCAATTAGCAAGTGAGCCATCCCTATTGGCCACTCAAAACTTCTGGCAGTCAGAGGCTTAGGGAGACCCGGAGTATGGGGTTGCATCGCTGACCATCTTGGCTATTGGCCGCTGTTGGCCCTATCCTCCATGAAAGTATCGAATTAGTTTTTGAACTCTTCCGTTCTCCCTTCATGCTCTTACCAACCCTTCAAAATTCATGAGATTGACTTAAAACTCATGAGATATTTTTAAAGGCATGTCATTTGGGCTTTCTTCATTCACCTGCTGGTTACAGAGCCTTTAGCTTACACTGGCTTCAACTTTTCTCCACAGCCTGAGAGCTAAAAACTTGTTTTTCTTTTAATGAAAGCTGAGATTCTCAGTCACCTGCCTCCAAGAGCTGGGTCTTTAAAGAAAACACTGCTACCCCAGTCACACTCTTCTATTGTATAATTTTAAACAGTAAAGATACACTTCTTACTGGGACTCTCATTCTTCTCACATATATAGAGATGCTTATCTCACTATTGCAGGTTTCAAAAAGACGAAAGTCCTATGTCCCTCCCTTTCCTATTAGTAGACATCCCCATACAGAAGCAAGAGAGAGAAGAGCTGCACAGAATTTAACTATATCCTCTCTATAACAGGCTTTTAGGTAGGGTTGGCACCTGTCCAGTTTTTCCCAGAATTATCCTTTCTTTGAGCTAGCTGTCCCAGGAAATCTGTAAGAGTTCTCAGTACACATTGTCAGCTGTCTAGTTTTATGAGTTCTGGATCATCCCAGACGGGGTTGTTGTTTTTTGTTTCATTTTTATTTTTTGTCCTTCAGAAGTGGGAAGAGGAAGAAGGACTGTAAGCTGTTTGGGGGCAATGACTGTCATTTATTATTAGGGCTGGTCAAAACATTTTGAGCAAAACATTTTATGTAATTGAAAGCAAAATGTCCAAAGGAAAAGATAGATTTTGGCATTATTTTCCATTGGGAAAAATCAACACAAAAATGTTTAGCGGTCAACTCAAATTAAAATATTTCCTGTCAATTATTTGACATGAAACATCATTTCAGGTTACATTAATACTAATCTGTGCATCTACCTGACCTGCTACTGCCCCTCATGGGAGGTGTAGTTCCAGGTTCTTACTGCCCCCATTCTCCCTTATAGACTATGCATCTTGGTGAGACTACGTCTCCCATGCTGCACCATGGCAACTCAGCCACAGAGAAAGACAAAACATTAAGACATGCCAAATTGAAAGGTTTTGTTTTAGTTTGGCAATCCAAACCAAAACATTTCATTTTGACATTAACCATTGAATCAATGGTTCCAAATACCTCATTCCTCCATTCTCTGCTATGGTCTGGATCACATCATTTCAACTTTTTTTTCCTGACTCAGGATGAAAACAAATATCAAAATATTGGAATTTTCCATGGAATGCAAATTCCAGTTTTAAATTAGTTCTGCTTATTATATATTACCTGATGGTGGCCTTTAGGTATCACTGCAATATAAATGTTTACTATTAATAATATGTTGGCTAAACTAGTTTATGCAATTTATATTTTTTGAAAAATTGGAAAGTATTCAGAGAACAAGCACAAGAATTATTAAAGGACTGGAAAATGCTTAACACAGAAAGACAACTATTTAGCTTCTCAAAGAGAAGGTTGAGGGTGACTTGATCACAATCTGAAAGTACCTATATGGTGAACAGAAATCTGACTAGCAGACAAAGGCATAACAAGATTCAATGGCTGGAAGTTGAAACTAGACATATTCAAATTAAAAAGAAGGTGCAAAATTTTAAAAGTGAGAGTAATTAACCATTAGAACATCTTGCTTAGGGTTGTGGTAGATTTTCCATCGCTGAAGATGTTTAAATCAAGACTGGATTTTTTTTAAAGAATATGTCCCAGTTCAAACAGGAACTAATAGAAGTCCAATGGCCTGTATTATGTAGAAGATCAGATGAGATAATCACAATGGTCTCCTCTGACTTTTTAATGTAGGAATCTATACCCAGTTCCTGCTAACTTTGTTTAAACAGTATTTATCTAGCCAGCATGAACAGGGCACAACCATTTGAAAATGACAACAATGTTTTTTTTTAAAAGTACTCTAGCCTAGATATAGGGTAGATCATGGTATCTTAACTCAATTTAAAAAAATTAAAATGTTTAGTGCTTCTATAGCTGTGCTAAATGAAGTGGGGGAGGGTAGCTCCCTTTTATGAACACCCAGTCTTAGTAGCTGTTCTTTACTTGCTTTACCTGTAAAGGGTTAACAGGCCCACAGGTAAAAGAAAAGGAGCGGGCACTTGACCAAGAGAGCCAATGGAATGGCTAGAACTGTCTAAAATTGGGGAAAAAACTTCCCTTTGTCTGTGTGTTATTGTTCTCTGGGAAAGAGGGAAACAGGGAGCAGTTATGCTGTGAGAAGCTGAAGGCAAGAATGAAAATCATCAGGTCATATCTACAACTACTTATTTAACAACGCAGATGTGTATGTAGATCAGAAATGTTTAGAAAGGGAAAATTTGATTTCTGTTTATTTATTATTGTCTTGTGGATTCCTCTGTGCTAACCCCAAATGCTTTTGTTTTGTTTGTAACCTTTAAGATTGACCTCAAGAAGGTTATTCTTGATGTTTAAATTTTGTAAGTGGGTTTTTTAAAATCTAGCAAAAGCCTAAGTTCCAGATGTATTTTCTTTTTGTTTTTAATAAAATTTATCTTTTTTAAGAACTGTATTGGATTTCTGGTGTCCTAAGAAGCTTGTGCACATGTTGTTTAATTAGCTGGAGGCAGGAGCGGCACCGGGGTTTTTGGCGCCCTAGGCAAGGGTCCTTCCGCGCTCTCGGTCGGCGGCAATTTGGCAGTGGAAGGGTCCTTCCGCGCTCCCGGTCTTTGGGGCACTTCAGCGGCGGGTCCCAGAGCGAGTGAAGGCCCACCGCAGAATTGCCACCGAAAACCCAGAGCGCGGAAGGACCTCCCGCCGCCGAATTGCCGTCGAAGACATGGAGTGCAGAAGGACTCCTCGCTGCCGAATTGCCACCAAGTGCCGCAAAATGCCACCCTCCCAAATCCTGGCGCCTTAGGCGACCGCCTAGGTAGCCTAAATGGAAGCGCCAGCCCTGGATGGAAGCAACAACTAATTTCCTTTGTTTTCTTTCTCAGCTCTTCCCCGGGGGCGGGCTGGGGGGGTTGAAAGGGCTTGAGGGTACCCCACATGAAGGAATTCCCAAATGAGCCTTCCTGGGTCCCAATGGGGTTTTTTGTTTTTTTTGCACTTGGGTGGTGGCAGCATCTACCCATCCAAGGTCAGAGAGAATCTGTGACCTTGGGAGTTTAATACCCGCCTGGAGTGGCCAGTATTCATTTTTAGAATCTGTGCGGAACCCCACCTTCTGCATTCGAAGTGCCAGAGTGAGGAATCTGTCTTGACAATAGCCCTTTTCTTTTTTGTAAAGTGCTGTACAAACATTAACTAAATAAATAACCTTCACAACATCAGTCAGATGAATTATTCTTTCTATAGGGTACAATAACATGCTAGGTAGAAAGACATAATGCTGCCTCAAAACCTTCACTCTAAGACTGATTCTACAACCCCTTACTCAGGTATGTACCATTAATCATGAATAGTTCCATTTAATAGGTAGCAGAATCAGGCACTACATGGCCAATAAGCAGACAAAAATGGGAGAAGGGAAAGAATGCAAAACAAGATTCCCCTTCCTCCCATTTCCTTTTCCTTTTCTTTGTATGGGAGTGTCTTGTTTTGTTTTGTTTTAGTTCTTGTCCACTTCTGGTTTGTTAGCCATTGTATACTTGCCTTAAGTTTAACTCATGTGCATTTGACCTTTTTTATATTTAATCAGCTGGGGCCCAGTCCTGCAAATCATTAAACCATGATCAGCATCATATCAGCTAACCTGATTCTTCACAGCTGTGTTCAAACACAGTAACATTTTGTAATGTAGACAAGCCCTTTGTGGCAGAAGTAACTTCACACTGTACAATCATTAATTCACTCACAAAGTATAAACTTTGCATTTTTTGGTTATGAAAATTATCATAGGAGGGTAGAATCCCTCTATAAACACTTTAGTGCACACTGTAAATAAGTATTCAATTATCCCATTTAATTCTAAAAACAAAGGAAGCAAAATGCTATACATTTAGAGTTAAAGACCAAAAATGTCTATATTAATGCACAATTAGCCTTCACAATAGTTTTCTTCTTTGTGGGAGCACATGGAGGTTTGGTAAGGAAATTAGTCACATAAGGCTCAATATATAAATATTGTAAAACAAGATTATAGCAGGTTTGAGTATCACTGCTGCTTATATTAAAGACATTTCCTGTAATTAGAAGAATGGGTGTATACAGAGGGCATAAAGGCAATGGGAGTCACACTACGTCACGCAATTAGAACCTGTCACATGCCAATGTCTCTGCATCACTCATTAAGAAACACCATCTGTAGAATGATTCCTGTTTATCCGGACTGTCTTGCTGAAAGCATCTTTGTAAGAGAAAAAGAAAAACAGCTTTCTATCTTTGTTTTTGGATAGCAAAGATCATTAAGCCTGTGCATCATATTGGTAGCCCACTGCTTTCCCTTAATCTTTTCTATCACTGGACCCAGTCCTATGCACATGCTTAACTTTATGAATTAGTATATCCCATTGAGGTCAGTGGGACTACTCACTGACTTAAATACGTGTAAATCTTTACAAGATTACGGTCATGGGCCCAGATCCTCATAGCTTATTAGATACCTAATTCCCACTGAAGTTAATGAGAATTAGGCACCAAAATATACCTGTGAGGATCTCGACTTCAGTCTTTAAAATTTAGGAACTTAGTCTCCTTTCATTTACACTGGTACTGAAGTGTCATGAGTGAGAGAAGAATTAGGCCCAAAGTGAGGAGAACTGCACCAGGACAGTGACCTCATTCAGATCTAATGGTGCTAGAACAATTTCCTTTGACTTATATTTAAGCTTGAAAAGTTTAGACTTCCATAAATGTAGATAGTTGTGAATTTCTCCTGAAAAATCAAAGAACAATGGAAAAAAAAGTCAAACATAAGCTGTACTTGTAGACAACTAGTGCATATTTTTGCTGACAGATATAGCTGATAATCAGTAAGACAGCTGAAGGTTGTCAAATAATGATTTTGTCTCTGAATCTGTTATAAATCTCGATTTGTAAAACGTTAGAATAAAATATAGCATATTTTAAAAATTATTTTTTATAAACACAAAATATGCTTTAAAAGGTTGGAAGTAAACTTCAGTGTTATATATTTGTGGGCTAGATCCACAAAAAGATTTAGACACCCAACCACCACATGAGGCTCCCAAATCTAATATTTTTATTTTCAAAATCCTGTTCAGTTGCTGCCAAACTCTGTTGACTTCTACAGACCATATATTCAGCGGTTCTCAAACTGTGGGTTGGTACCTCAAAGTGGGTCGCAACCCCGTTTTAATGGGGTTGCCAGGTCTGACTTGCTGGGGCCCTGAGCCAAAGCCTGAGTCCCACTGCCTGAAGCCCTAGCCCCATTGGCCAGGGCCAGGGCCAAAGCCAAAGCCCAAGGACTTCAGCCCTGGACAGTGGAGCTTAGATTACAGGCTCTCTGCTTGGGGCTGAAGCCCTAGGCCTTAGGCTTTGGCTTTGTCTCCCACCTCGAGCAGTGGGGCTCAGGCAGGCTAAGGCTTCTGTCCCCTTGCCTGGGGTCATGTAGTAATTTTTGTTGTTAGAATGGGGTTATGGTGCAATGAAGTTTGAGAACCCCTGAAAGTTTCCACTCGTAAAGTCCCCATAGCACCTATGTTTCTGCTGGGTATGTGTAAAGCCACTAAGTCCTAACACCACCAAGCTGCTCAACTCCCATGGTCTGGTAGGATTCTCGAACAAGGTGTACCCACACCTATTTTGTCCAGAGAGCCCAAACCAGTAGATTCAAGGACTGGGACCTGGGTCTCTCAGGAAAGTGCATTAACCACTAGGCCAGGGACAGACAACCTATGGCACGCGTGCCGAAGGCAGCACACAAGCTGATTTTCGGTGGCACTCATGCTACCCAGGTCCTGACCACCAGTCTGGGGGCCTCTGCTTTTTAATTTAATTTTTAAATGAAGCTTCTTAAACATTTAAAAAACCTTATTTACTTTACACGTCTGATGAAGTGGGTATTCACCCACAAAAGCTTATGCTCCAATACATCTGTTAGTCTATAAGGTGCCGCAGGACTCTTCATTGCTTTTTACAGATCCAGACTAACACGGCTACCCCTCTGATACTTGACAACAATAGTTTAGTTATATATTATAGACTTATAAAAGGAGACCTTCTAAAAAAGTTAAAATGTATTACTGGCACGTGAAATCTTAAATTAGAATGAATAAATGAAGACTTGGCATACCGTTTCTGAAAGGTTGCCGACCCCTGCACTAGGCTATAGAGTAACTCTCGATCTGTCCCAATGAATATTTAAGCATTTCATATAGGCCCAAATTAAAGAATGTTTGGGCCCTGTGCACTACGGAAATGGGTGGGGGGTACATTCCTTAAACTAGACAGAGCATGTGATATACAAGACAATCACCACCCTAGGCAAAACTTCAGTATGCTGCCCCACTTCTACTCCATAGAACCAGGGGGCAGACTGGAAATTTGCAGTGGTGCGGTGTGCAGCTTTTTGATGGTTTGATGGTTCTGGTAAAAGTGGAGGTGAAGCGCAAGGTTGCAGTGCCCCTCACTCAGGTTTGGAGCAGCCATTCCTCCAGCATAGTGGTGTCAAAGCTGGGGCAAATTTGAGTGAGTGGTGGTGCAACCTGGTGCAGAGGGTTGCAGCACCACTCAGTGTTGTTTCTTTCCAGTGGTCAGGAGCTTCCCTAAGATGGAGGCCCAATGTAAATGCATGTTGGTTAATCTGGGCCTGAGAAAAATAGAACAGCTTCAACAGGAGAGATTGAGAAAGGCCCACTCCAGAATACCCTCTAGCCCAGTGGTTAGGGCACTTACCTGGGAGGTGGGAGACACAGGTTTCTGCTCTGTATCAGTCAAAGAAGGCATTTGAACCAGGGTCTCCTATACCTCAGTTGAGTGCTCTAACCGTGGGGCTTTTTGTTATAGGAGCAGCAATAGCACCACCACAATTTTTCACAAAAAACGCTGACCTGACTCCTGGAGAGGGTTCATGGCTGTGAATCACAAGCAACGATAGGTGCCTCCCTCTGGTCTGGAGTTAGGAGCCTAAGATCCTTTGATGAGCAGGGCTTAGACTCCACCACTCTCCTCTGTATTTCCTATTATCTAATTTAGGCAGCTCCTCACTCTGGTTTCTGGCTTGTGAGAGTCCCACTCTTACGTGCCTAACTCTCCCTATGCTTTGTAATAAGTGCCCAAATCTAGATGATGATTTCACTGGACAGTAGGGCACTGAAAGTTTGACATTGCAATGATAACTCTCAATCCACTTTGTGGATCTAGCCCTGTACTCCTAAAATGGTGGAAACAAAGCCATACTCTCCCAATTCTGTTCATTATCTCATCTGATGTATCTCATGTTGATTTACTTTTATACCTCTACCCCGATATAACATGACCCGATATAACACTAATTGGATATAACACGGTAAAGCAGCGCTCCAGGAGTGCAGGACTGTGCACTCTGGCAGATCAAAGCATGTTTGATATAACCGGTTTTACCTATAACACAGTAAGATTTTTTGGCTCCCGAGGACAGCATTATATAGGAGTAGAGGTGTATTTAACTTGAATGTATTAATGTACACTGCCAATAGACTTAGTACTACTACAGATACCAACCAAAGTTTTTCCTTCTCAAGATTTTAATAACATAACATTTCAGAGAATATTCTATTTTTATGTTTTGTGTCTCTGAACATGTGACTCTCATTCCCGGAATGGAATTGGAAAAATACAGCATGCTTCCCCCACTTGAAACTCCCATAGACTATCCCCCTTTCAGTATAACATGTATATCTTCATGATAAGATTGTCACTCTTTTTCATGTGTGCCTTGTTCAGCAAGGGACAATTAAAATAGTCTAATTAGTCTTCAGAGTAAACATCCAATTGAAATGAAATGTGTCAGTTGACATCACTCTCAGCTATTGTTTCAGGCTGTCTCCAGACATCACCAAAACATTAAATATTAGTCCATCTTCAAAACTGACTGCTTTTTTAATACATAAAATGAGAGAACATTGGTTAGAGGGCAGAACTAGTGCTAGGTGATAGTAAAAATAGTTTATTTGCTTCAGCCATATTTGCATACTTATTTAAGTGAACTGTCACGTGCATACAATTCTGTTAATATGAATATTCATTCAGTAAATTTCAAGTCCTTTGTTTCATCATTAAGCTAAAGTAGTTTCAGGCAGAATTATTAAGTTTTGTTTATCCAGTCAGGGATCAGAAATAATATTATGTGACTGGAGTGACAAGTTACATAGCTTGAATATCAAAATGCTTGTGTGAATGTTTGAATCCACAGGCTGAAATTTGCTTGCAAAATGTAGTCAAACAATTATGAAACTGGAGCAAGCTTGCAGAAAGCCCATCTTTTTCAGGAACAGAACATAAAGAGGGTACATTCACTGAATAAATGTTCATTGCAAATTGTATACCCAGCTCTAGCTAGAAAAAGGACTCAGAACTAGACCTAAATTCTAATCCCAACTCTGATACATACTTCCTGTGTGACCTTGGGCAAGTGACTTAACCCCTGTGTGCCTCAGTTTCCTCATCTCTGATTTAATAATGGGATCGTAATAACCACCTCAGATGGCTGTGAGGAGGCTAAATGTTTGTGAAACACTGTGCATAGCTCAGACAGAAGGTGCTCCATAAATGCTAAATATTATTCTATTTGAAAATAAACCATGTTTAGCTAGAACTGGGCAAAAACTAGGGGAGGTCACAGAAACAAGTATTTTTCCTTATAGAACTGGAAGACAATTTAACAAATATATTTTTGCTTTTGTATTATCAGACCCATTTTCTATACAAAGTTTCAGCTTTATGACATTTTAAACTAAAGACAGAATTCTTTTGTCATAGGAAGTTACTTTGTCAAAAAAATATATAGAGAGAGAGAGAGTCATAAGGATGACAAAATCTAGATAGAAATTATTAGCATTCTGTGACATGATATTAAGATAGATTTAGCCCTTTTAGCAAACAGAAAAAAACAAGAAAACCCCAAACCCTCCTGTTTATATTTTAAATTGACCTAGAAACATAAAAAATGTATGTTTTCATTAGCCTCACTGTGCAGCTCTGTACAGTGGGAAGGTGATGTTTCTAAAAATATCAAGCTATTTTGCATTAAATAGATCAGAGCAAGAAAATGGGCTGTCAAGGTCAGGTACTCACTTGTTTTGCCAGCTGATAGAGTTTTGTTGTAAAAATACTGGTTACCTTATACTTCTTGCCTTTCAAGCATTTTTTTAAAACACATTTTCATCCAGAAATAAATGTTCTCTTTTTTCCATAAATAAAACCCTGTCTGGTGGAAGCTCTGTATTTAGATCCTTCCCACCCACAACAGTAGGGAACACAAACGCAATGTGAACCTCTTGGCTTTTCAGAAATAAGTGTCAATGTTTGCAACCTTGATTTCTGGCAATCACAGAGCAATTACCGGTCAGATATAAAACACTGTGTGTTTACCATATGCTGTCTTGCGCAATATGTTGTAACAAGCACTGTGTGAAAGGTTGCATGTGATGTGGCTCAAATACTACCATTACTCATGTTGATATGATGTGTGTGTGAGTGATATACTATAGCTGGTGTTATGAAAGTGCATAGCTGTTTTTGTTTTCTGAAGTAGGACTGTTCTTCCAGGAGGTATCATTTCAGAGAAATCTGGGAAGGGTGGGAACTGGGGGGTTGGGTCAGCATGTAGAACATCATATGTGGTTATATTATTCCTGCAAAGTAGAGACAGCTGGAGAGAACGGTATGGGGAGTGGAAAACATAATGGAGCTCATAGACCTATGAAAAATCTCTGGGGGGAAAGGCAAAGCAAGGTGTGTGGGGGGCAACTGCCCCCCTTAACCCATAGCAAATGATGCTTCTGTGTTCCTCAGAAAACCATTTATACTGAATGGAAGACTCCTATCCCCAGAGCTGTGTGGTGGAGGTACTGGTGCAAAAAACTTGGAGAATGACGTAACTTCCAGAAAACTTCAAGTAGTCCCAGCTAAACTTTTCTCATTAACTGAGTGCATTTAGACAATTCTAAAATAAGTCAACTCCTGGAAACTATACAATATTTTCTTCCAAGCTGGAAACTTAATAAAGACAATGCCATTTTATTTTGTATAGCTTCTTTTAAAGTGTATCATAGAAACCTTTAAAAGACAGTTAACTAATATATATATACACTCTAAAATGTTTATTATTATTATAGATTTTTTGTCAAGACTAAATATATTTCTGCCTGACCTCCTGTCATAAACAGATAGTTAAGGGTTAATGCCTCTTTTACCTGTAAAGGGTTAAGAAGCTTAGTAAACCTGGCTGACACCTGACCAGAGGACCAATAAGGGGACAAGATACTTTCAAATCTTGGTGGAGGGAAGTCTTTGTTTGTGCTCTTTGTTTTGGGGATTGTTCGCTCTTGGGACTAAGAGGGACCAGACGGCCATCCAGGCTCTCCAAATCTTTCTGAATCAGTCTCTCATGTTTCAAACTTGTAAGTATAGTCAGTTAAGGCGTGTTAGTCTTAATTTTGTTTTCTCAACTTGTAAATGTTTCTTTTTGCTGAGAGGATTTTACCTCTGTTTGCTGTAACTTTGAACCTAAGGCTAGAGGAGGTTCCTCTGGGCTATATGAATCTGATTACCCTGTAAAGTATTTTCCATCCTGATTTTACAGAGATGATTTTTACCTTTCTTCTTTAATTAAAAGCTTTCTTTTTAAGAACCTGATTGATTTTTCCTTGTTTTAAGATCCAAGGGGTTTGGATCTGTGTTCACCAGGGAATTGGTGAAGTCCCTCAAGGCCACCCAGGGAGGGGAAGAGTTTGGGGGGGACAGGAAGTGCTTCAGGCACTGAAATTTCTGGATGGTGGCAGAGTTACCAGATTTAAGCTAGTAATTAAGCCTAGAAGTGTCCATGCAGGTCCCCACATTTGTACCCTAAAGTTCAGAGTGGGGAAGGAACCTTGACACTTCCACCTTGAACACGACTAAAGATGAGTTTGTAATCTCAATTTACTTGGCCAGGCACCCACAATAAATTAAACAATCATTCACAGGATTTTATAGTCATTAACAAAAAGGGGCAGGGGAAAGAGTGGAGAATCTTTGTACAGAGAAGCATTGTACAGAGAATTCTCTGCTAAATTATAAAGGATTTTTTTTAACCTTTTTGATTCCATGTACTGTTCTAATTGAGTCATTTCCCATGATAGCTAAAGTGTGGTTCAGTCCCAAAACATAAATTGCAGCAAATCATGTTTTTACCATGTTTTTGAAACCTCCTACAGTCTGATGTTTTACAGGGCAGTATTTTCCTTCCTGAATACAATTAAAGCATGACTAAGTCCTATCTGTGTTACAGGACGAAGTTGTATTCTAATTGTGTCAGGAGATTGTTGCGGCAACTTTGACACTGTAGACAGCACCTTTGTTTTCTTTGTTAAAAACCTTCTAGGGTTCTTTGTTTATGTTAAAACATATTTAACTCAAACTTTTGAAAAACACGTTGGAGAGAAGTTCTTCTGTGAAAGTCTCTTGCTCTTTGACAATGGTGGCTGACTCTCCCAATGGACACAATGCATAGCTTGCACAGCCAGATGCAGGTACCACCCAGGCCATGGCCTGACCACTTTTTCAGGGGTGTTGTGTTGCCAGAACATCGCTCTGAACACTGAAATTTAGGATAGAGTGATCCTCTGGGACCTCAAAATTGCACTGTGGAGGAGCAAACCAGCTAACTAATTCGTTGGAGCAGAGAGCTAACATAATCACTGAAGGTACCACAGTAATACAAGAGTGGACAAGCGTTAAATTTATAAGAGGCTTTGCATTGATATATCTTTTAAACTTATTAATTCAAATATTCTGGTACATATCCTGCCCATGTTGATAGTGAACAACAGTCATTACCATCTGGAGGGTGTTTGAAGTTGGTAATTATTGGGGTTTTGTTTTTGTTGGGTAGATGTTCACAAAAATTATATCACAATTGGCTAATATATTGGCATTCTCAGCAGACACACCGATGGGCAAAATTGCACTGTCATAGCTTCATATACTGCTAACCTAGTGCCTTTATGAACATTATGCTCACTTAAGAAAATCTGTTAAATTATTCTTTCAAGTGCACTGAAATGGATGCTGCAAGAGCTGTGAGAAATGAATGGGAAGGCCTGATTCACTGCTGTCTCTAACTCCACCTACACTTCTCATTTTGATACATCCTTATAAAGTTATTTTACAACCATGATCAGTCGTCATATTCTTATTATGCCATAACAAATATACACAAAAGTCTATTTGTAGGTCTCTTACACTACTATGTTCAAAATCTACTATGTTAAAATAACAATATTAAGAACATGATCCTGCCAAGAGCTCTGCTCAGACAGACTCCTGCACCTGTACAGACCCCATTGAAATCAGTGGAGCTCTACATAGGTTTAGGCGTCAGCCTATACAAATCAGCTTCCCCTCAATGTGGACTGGTTGTAACGGAGGATCTACCTCTAGGGGACACAGTGGGAAAGGTGCAAAAGAGCCACCAGTGTATGTATGTCAACAATAGATTTCAAATGGCAAGGTATAGAACTGCAAGGGAATACTTGTGTACTGTGTGTTTTAAAACCCTATATACAAATTCATTCATTCATAAGTGGTCATATTATAAAAATATTGATGCCCTGTCCACGTTGGGGTCAGTCTATTTGTCAAAGAGATTTTAAACGCTATTTAAAAAGCACTTCAGTCTAATAGAGTTTAAACATGTTTAAGATGGCTAGTGTGATTTATAACCCTGGGTAACACATTGCTGGCTGGTGAGTCTTGCCCACATGCTCAGGGTTTAGCTGATCGCCATATTTGGGGTCGGGAAGGAATTTTCCTCCAGGGCAGATGGGCAGGGGCCCTGGAGGTTTTTTGCCTTCCCCTGCAGCGTGGGGCACGGGTCGCTTGCTGGTGAATTCTCTGCAGCTTGAGGTCTTCAAACCAATTTTGAGGATTTCAATAACTCGGTCCTGGGTTAGGGGTTGTTATAAAATTGGATGGGTGGGGTTCTGTGGCCTGCCTTGTGCAGGAGGTCAGATTGGATGATCATATTGGTCCCTTCTGACCTATGAGTCTATGAGTCGGGCACGTTTGTTAACATATTTTTGACCATGCTGAACGGTTTCAGCAAATATATTTTGGCACCCAAGGGTGAGTTTCAGACCCAAATGCCAATTGAGTGGCACAAAATGCGGGTGGCACTATTGTGCTTGTAACACGCTACATTATGCTTTTTCTGGAAGTAACTGATTAGTGCCTACAAACATGGGGTTTTGTGGATACAGTGGGTGTGTCACACACTGCATAGCTGGCCCCTTGCAAATTTGACAGTTCTTCTAAGGTAAGAATTTCAGTTCTTCTAAGCTGCAAAACATCTGGAATATAATCAACAAATGAAAAAATGAGGTTGGCTTCAGAGAAGTTAAAAATAAAACCTAGCTCCTAACCCAAATAGCTGTGGCTAGGCTTTTAATCTGTGTCCAATTTTTATGGAGTCATTGGATAGTTATGATGATACAGTAGTATTATTTTGTTATTCAGACATTTCATACATGATTTTATAGTATAGTAGTGTATACACTGCAGGCTTTACCATACATTGTAGATTCAGTTAATCATCCATGTTGGTGAACATAATCTCATATGAGTTTTTGCTTTTCGGATGCACTTCTGTGAAAACATTGCTCAATATTGTGCTCTGAGTGTACACAGGTAACTTATTAACATGACTAAGAATTGTGTGTCTATGTCCACATTGCCGCTCCACGGAAGTAAAAGAGAACCTACCAATTTACACCGGCAGAGAATTTGTCCCAATGCATATGACCCACTGTTAAGATTTGGACCAAACTGAGTCTCAAAAAACATCCCTTTGCAAGTTTTAGAAATAATTTTTCTTAACGGGTTTCAGCTTTTTATGTCAAACTTAGATCCAAAGTATTCTGAAGTTCAGCAGTGCTTGGATCTGGCATTTTGTTTCTAGTCTATCTCCAGTAAGCGTTTGGCTATTAGTGGTAGTGGCATACATTCCCCTTTTATGCAGGAATACAGTTCCTTTCCAGAGACCTGAGTATAACATGTCTAGCTAGAATCCACATTTGTTCATATTTGGAGCTTTGAGAACACAAAGAACTAACTGTGAGGTTATATGTTTTTAATTTGCTTATTGGGGAAAAAAGCAATGTCCTCTTACAGTGAAGTAATAGTGTTTGTTACAGATACATTGTAGCTATTTTGATGGAGAAGTTCTAAATGTTAACCACATGTTCAAAAAGGACTATATTGCATTTGTGAATTCAACAACGCTTGACATTTGGAATATTTGTAAAAACTTATTTTGTTGTGTTAGAATTATTCCTCAGAGAATTTCATCTTCAAAAAATGCTTTCATATAGGTGATTCTGAAGGTCACGGCCCTGCATGTGTGAGAAAACCCTGGATGCGGATGCATCTTGTGCCACTGGGATATGGCCCCTAAAAGATCATAGAGAATTACTATTATGAGTTATTTATATTATAGTAGCACCAGGAGACCCAGCTGAGATCAGTGCTTCACTGCACTAGTCGCTATACAAAGCCATCATGAGAGACAGTCTTTGCCCCAGAGAGTTTATAATCTAAATAGACAAGCAAGCAAGACAAAGGGTGGGAGAGAATAAACAAAGGCACCTAGAGGTGGGTTCCACTCCACCCTCAATAGTCCCTCTCAGTTAGTTCTCAGGTAGTAAATTACATCCAGAATCCAGCCCAATATTATAAATGCTATATATAAATATAAAAATGGGAGCTACTAACGCCACCTATTATTAATGTTGCCCAACGCCACCTATTATTATTATTACTTCCTGCTGCCTGCAAAGCTCCTGAGAAAGTAGTCAAGAGAGGGCTTCTAGAGCTAAATTGTTCCCTCAGTTACACCAGTGTAATCCCATTGACCTGTGCAATTCCAGTAATTAAATCAGCAGGACTCCGGGTTGTGTGTATCTGTTGGCCCGTATAGAGAATTAGAAGGTTTTAGACTTCCTCCCAAGGCTCTAGAAAGATGCTGGCACCAGAAAGCTTCTGTGCACAGGGTCAGGCACCTTATGTATACTTTAACAAGAACTGTGCAGTAGTAGCGGGATATCCTGTTTTAAATAATAAAGACTGTAGCTCTATCTGCTTTTCCTCTTGATTAACAGAGTAGGAAACAGGATCCTGGAATTTATACCCACTCCAGTGTCTCAGAACAAGAGAATCTGAAAATGGCTGCACACCTGTACCACTGTGCCACATTTACTATTTTGCATGCTCTTAGCTCTTGATTAGACATATATAATATGATGTCCACAGCACACTTATCTTAATAAAATTTGATATTTTAAGACGCTATACTTCTGTATATTGGGCATGTGACTGAATCCAATATACAGCAGTGTTGGACCCCAATGCTAATTTTTTTTTCTTATTTCTGTAGCAAATTTAAGCAGCTTTCTGTAGATAGCAGCAGCCAGCACAGTGGCTCAATGTACTAATACTTCCTGCTTTAGTTTAGTGATGCTTTACTCTCTATTGCGGTGAGCTTGAATCACAGATGGGGATAAAAACAAATAAAGAGATTTGTATTAAATGCACTCCTGTTGGCAAAAGCTATCATTTATAATCACAAAAGATAGCAGATAGTTTAATGGGTGCAAAATTTCAGACAGAGAAATATACATTATATATTGAATTAATGCCTTTGAAGTGTGCAGCTGACTCTGAGAAGGGTCCTGAATACATGGAGAACAATTGATCAGTCCTCTTTATAACAGCCCTTACCATATTTGAAGACTGTTATCGGGTCCACTCTCAGGCTTCTTTTCTCAAGACTAAACATACCCTGTTTATTTAATCTTTCCTCATTGGTCATGTTTTTCTAAAACTTTTATCATTTTTGTTCTCCTCTGGACAGTCTCCCATTCATCCACATTTGTGCTAAAGTGTGGTGCCCACAGTTGGACAGTACTCTAGCTGAGGCCTCACCAGTGCCAAGTACAGTGGGACAATTACCTCCCATGATTTACATACACCATTGCTGTTAACACACCCAAGAATATTAGCCCTTTTCACAACTGCATCACATTGTTGACTCTACTATAACCCTCTCCCAGATTCTTTTCTGCAGTACTATTGCCTAGCCAGTTACTCCCCATTTTGTAGTTGTGCATTTGATTTTTCCTTCCTGAATGAAGTACTTTGCACTTGTTTTTATTGAATTTTATCTTGTTGATTTCACTAGTCTCCAATTGGTTAAGGTCAATTTAAATTCTAATTTTGTTAGACAAAGTGCTTGCTGTGCCTTCCTTGGTGTCATACATAGATTTTTTAAGCATACCCTCCACTCCATTATCCAATCATTAATTGACATATTGAACAGTAGTGAACACAAAACTGGTCCCCACTAAATACATCCTCTCAGTTTGACAGTGAACATTGGTAACTATTTGTTGAATATAGTCTTTCAACCACTTGTACACCCACAATATAGTCATTTTGTCAAAACCACATTTCCATAGTTTGCTTATGAAAATATCAGATGGGATTGTGTCAAAAACCTTATTAAAATAAAGATATATGACATATACTGCTTCCCCCACTATCCTCTAGGCCTCAGTTACATTGTCAAAGGAGAAAATTAAGTTTGTTTGGCATGATTTGTTCTTGACAAATCTGTATTGACTTATTCCTTATTACCTGTAAGTACTCACAAATTGATAGTTTAATACTTTGTTCTAGTATTTTTCCAGGTATCAAAGTTAGTTTGACTTGTCTGATTCCCTGGGTCCACTTTGTTCCCCTATTTAGAGTACTATGTTTGCCCTTTTCAAGCCTCTGGGATCTCACCCATCTTCCATAATCTCTAATGGTTCCATACTTCCTGGATTGCTTCAGCTAGTTCCTTAAATACCCTAAGGTGAATTTCATCAGGTCCTGCCAGCTTTAATATATCTAACTTATCTAAATATTCTTTAACCTCTTCTTTCCCTATTCTGTCTTGTCTTCCTTTCCCCTTGCTATTAATATTAGGACTTGTTTACACTGGCACTTTTCAGCACAGCAACTTTCTCACTCACGGGTGTGAAAAAACACACCCCTGAGCACAGCAAGTTTCAGCACCGTAACATGCCAGTATAGACAGTGCACCAGCGCTGGGAGCTACGCCCCTCATGGAGGTAGGGGTTTTTTTGTTTTTTGTTTTTTGTTTTTTTTAAGAGTGCTGGGAGAGCTCTCTCCCAATGCTGTGCCACGACTAGATTCATAGATTCTAGGGTCAGAAGGGACCTATGTGATCATCTAGTCCGACCCCCTGCACAAAGCAGGCCACAGAACCCTACCCATCCACTTCTATAACAAACCCCTAACCTATGCCTGAGTTATTGAAGTCTTCAAATTGTGGTCTGAAGACCTCAAGCTGCAGAGAATCCACCAGCAAGTGACCCGTGCCCCACACTGCAGGGGAAGGCGAAAAACCTCCAGGGCCTCTGCCAATCTGCCCTGGAGGAAAATTCCTTCCCGACCCCAAATATGGCGATCAGCTAAACCCTGAGCATGTGGGCAAGACTCACCAGCCAGCACTCAGGAAAGAATTCTCTGCAGTAACTCAGATCCCATCCCATCCAACATCCCATCACCAACCACTGGGCATACTTATCTGGCGATAATCAAAGATCAGTTGCCAAAATTAGGCTCTCCCATCATACCATCCCTTCCATAAACTTATCAAGCTTAATCTTAAAGCCAGATATGTCTTTTGCCCCCACTACTCCCCTTGGAAGGCTGTTCCAGAACTTCACTCCTCTAATGGTTAGAAACCTTCGTCTAATTTCAAGTCTAAACTTCCTAGTGTCCAGTTTATACCCATTCGTTCTTGTGTCTACATTGGTACTAAGCTTAAATAATTCCTCTCCCTCCCTAATATTAATCCCTCTGATATATTTATAAAGAGCAAGCATATCCCCCCTCAGCCTTCTTTTGGCTAGACTAAACGAGCCAAGCTCTTTGAGTCTCCTTTCATATGACAGGTTTTCCATTCCTCAGATCATCCTAGTAGCCCGTCTCTGAACCTGTTCCAGTTTGAATTCATCCTTCTTAAACATAGGAGACCAGAACTGCACACAGTATTCCAGGTGGGGTCTCACCAGCGCCTTATATAACGGTACTAACACCTCCTTATCTTTGCTGAGTACACAAGGCATGTTAAAGAGCTGCCACGGCAGTTGCGTTATCTGGTCACTAATAATGTTTTTTAATGAAGACTGAAGTAAAAGGGACATTTAACACATTAACCTTCTTGATGTCATCAGTTATTAGCTTTCCTTCCCTGCTCAGTGGAGAACCTAACTTTCCTTCATCTTTCTCCAAATGTTTTTATAAAACCTCTTATTGCCTATTATGTCCTTGCTAGGTGTAACTCATTCTGTGCCTTAGCCTTTCTGATTTTGTCCCTGCATATGTGCTACTCATCCTTAGCAATTTGTCCATGTTTCCACTTTTTGTACGATTCCTTTTTGTTTTTCAGGACATAAAGAGCTCCTGATGGAGCAATATTGGCTTCTCATTATTCTTCCTATCTTTCCTTCACATGGGGATAGTTTGCTATTGTGCATTGAATATTGTTTCTTTAAGAAACTGCTAGTTCTCCTGAATGCCTTTTTCCCTTAGTTTTTCTTCCCAGGGGACTTTACCTACCTGTTCCCTGAGTTTGACGACATTTGCTTTTTTGAAGGCCATTGCCCTTATTCCACTGCTCTCACTTCTTCCTTTCTTCTTAGAATCATGAAAATGGTTATTTCATGATCACTTTCACCTAAACTCCCTTTTTTCCCCTGCCTGTCCTTCCTGAACAAACTATATCCTCTACACCAATATTCCAGTCATTTATACCCAACTCTTAGTGATGCCAATTAAGTCATAATTTAGCTTTGATGCTAAGACTTCCAGTTCTTCCTGTTTCATCATACTCCTCACATTTGTGTATAGACATTTAAGATGTTGAACAGATTCCCCCACTGTTTTCCCTCTTGGTTCTTCTATGGCCCTATTATAAGTTTCTATTTCCCCTTCAACGTCTAGCCCTCTGTTACGGTCATCTTTTTTATACTTACCTGTGGGCTTTCAACACCTGCCCTTTTTGAACCTAGTTTGAAGCCCTCCTCACTGGATTGGCAAGCCTGTGTCTGAAGATGCTCTTCCCTTACTTGGTCAGGTGGACCCCATCTCTTCCCAGCAGTTCGCCTTCCTGTAACTGCATCCCATGGTCAAGGAAGCCAAAGGCTTCCTGTTGACACCATCTGCTCAACCATGCATTCATCTCCGGGATGCATGCACCCCTGCCCGCGCTCTTATCATCCATCGGGAGGATGAACCCCACCTGCACATCCAACTCCTGAACTATATATAAAATATTTAAAACTAAATTAATTTGTCCAAAAAATCCAACAACCTGTTTCCTGTTTCCTACATTAGCTTTACTTGTTTTGTAGTGTTCATTTACTTGCTAATTTGGTGATCAACAATTGGTCTGCCCATCCTTACAATGATGAGACAAGTTAATGGCATTACTGTAGAGACAGATAATGCAGTGTTATTAGCATATCACACCTTGAGTCTACCTCTGCTGACAGAAGATTCTAAGTGGTTAATGGTTAAGTTAATCACATTGTGTCTGGCCTTTAAGGGAGGCTACAGAATGGTCATCATAATGAAGGAAATTCAAGAGGAGTGTGGTAAGTAGTTTTTGTGAATCAGAAGAGGAAAACAGCACCAAAGGCATGAATAGATTGAGATCAAGTTAAAATTCTTTAAGTATTCCCATTTGCAGTGCCAGGAACCTAATTTGTTTTTCTAGGCTTCCTATGTGATAGAAGCAGAAAACAGGCACCCTGGCTGAGTAGCTGCTCCAAGAATATGAAGAGAAGCCAGATAGGTAGCTTAAAAGTAGTTGCTGCCCATTTTTTCCCTAGCTTCAGCCCTCTTCAGCCAGGGAGCATTTCTGTAGTGCAGATGTGAATGACAATTTTTCTATTCACATTACACCTCTCTTCCTATGTCTGCTGGCTTAGTGATACATCCTCTCTCCTCCCCAGTGTTATGGGGAAAAAATCAAGATAGAAGGCAGGGAGCCCTTGGGCTAAAAGCCTCACTTTCCTTTTCATCATCTAAGTTTGGCTGGCTGGCTGGCACCAGAGAACCTGGTGGCATTTCTGAGCAACTCTTGAAACGAGGCTGCTGCAACCATTGCCTTAGGAACAGCAAAATATTCCTAGATTGACTGGCCTCAGAATAGGAGTGAATGCAAAATGTGACAGGAAACAAGCTCTCTTTCCCTCCTCCCCTTGACCATACTAATACACAGTTAGACTCCCCTGCAAACTGAACATTTACTGTAAACTCACTACCACAGCAAGTCACACCCAGGTCTCCCCCATACAGACCACTGCTAAGCTAAGCTAATAAGTCTGCTCCAAAATCCTCTATTTTGTGTTGCCAGAGTAAGTGAACACACATACCACAGGATACCGCTGTTAAATCAACAGGGTTTCAGATAGAATGATTTGAAAAATTTGGACAAAAGCAGAAAAATGTTGTTTCTGGTTTGGGCAATGTGACCATTTCAATCACAGCTGCTCACTTGCTAAAGTGATATGGTGAAATACAGTGAAACATGAGTGAGTTTTTCTGCAGACAGTCGTACAGTATCTGACTCAAACCGAAAATTTAGATAAGCTTGGTGGCAGTATTTGAATTGTTTATCTCTTAAATCCTCATTTAGTCAAGTTTTACAGAAAATATGGATGTCAGTGACTATCTTGTTCTCCTTACGTTTTATCATATATTTCATGTGGGATGGAATGAGAGTTACAGTCTGTACAGAGATTGTATTTTCAAATTAAATAGCCTTCACGTTTTTACTTGTAAACCAGGAAAAGTGTTTCAGGATCCAGAATCTTTGGGATAGACTTCCAACAGAAATGTTTCAAATCCTCTTGGACAAATATCTATTGCTCTTTTTCAGAACTGAGAGGCTGAATGTAGAAAATGCACCTAACAATCCTATAATCAAACACTTCCTCAGATGTCATAATAAATAGTAACAATACTCTGTATTTGTATCAGCTAAGACTCTCAAAAAGCCAAGTATCCCTATCCAAAGCACACTGTAATGTCAGTGATATGATTAACAAACTCTGTGTAAACTCTGAAGTTTTTCTCTGTCACCAACATAAGTTGGTCCAATAAAATATATTGCCTTACTCACCTTGTCTCTCTCATATCCTGGTATCAACATGGCTACAACAACACTGCATATAAGAAGTGGAAGAGATTTAGTCTCAGTTTGAAAACAGATTTTAAAATCCTACTAATCTTTTATAGGTAGATACTGTGACTGACGATATAATATGTAGTTCCTTAAAATCAAGACAGATTGACTAATTTTTTACCTCACTAATGATGATAGATTCAGCTTCTTACCAACAAAATCCTTCAGACACAGATTCCCTTCATCTGCTAATTCCCCAACATATATAAATAGACATAATAGGTTTTTCTGTGTATTATCAGGACACATTGGCACATATAAGTAATTTGCACGTTGTGATAGTGCTTTGCTGTGTCTGGCACTCATCATGTCAATCTGTTTTCTTCCATCAGTGCTGGCATTAAGGGAATCTGTGTCCGAAGGATTTTGTTGGTAAGAACCTGAATCTATTATCTTTAGTAAGGTAAAAAATGTTTCAATCCATCTTGATTTTAAACTGAGACTAAATCTCTTCCACTTCTTATATGCAGTGTTGTTGTAGCCACGTGGCTACCAGGATGTGAGAGAGAACAGAGGGCTGCAAGACTAAATTCCACATTCTCGAAAATAGGACTTGGTCCTGTGGAGTGCCACAACTCCCCTTGTGTGTATGAAACTAGAAAGTGTTCAACACTTCATTTGACTGGGGTTACAAGGCTTTACCACTGATTTCAATGGGAGCGAAGTTGTATATGGGTTAGGCTGACAGTGTTAACTAGGCATGCTACTCTCTTTGGAGACTGGCTTTTGCTTTGATTTGTTTAGAAGAAACAGCAAGGAGTCTGGTGGCACCCTAAAGACTAACAGATTTATTTGGGCACAAGCTTTCATGAGTAAAAAACCCACTTCTTCAGAGCTGGGTTTTTTACCCACGAAAGCTTATGCCCAAATAAATCTGTTAGTCTTTAAGATGCCACCGGACTCCTAGTCTGTATTTACAAAAACAACAAACACGGCCACCCCTCTGATACTTTAAAAGAAATGTGAACTCTATTTTTAGATACCATTTTCCCATTTGCTTTTATATGTAATAGGTTACCCTGACATCCTAGAATCTGATGCAGAATATTGAAGTAGAAAATACTAACAAATTGTACATCAAACAGAGGGTGAAAAATCTATATAACATTGTGCAAAGAGTCTAGGCCTAACATGGGCATCCTTACAGTCTTTGGGACTTGCAAACTAGAAGATAAATTAAATACAGTAAAACCTCAGAGTTAGGAACACCAGAGTTACGAACTGACCGGTCAATCACACACCTCATTTGGAACCAGAAATACGCAATCAAGCAGCAGAGAGAGAGAGAAAAACAGCAAATACTGTACAGTACTGTGTTAAATGTAAACTACTAAAACTATAAAGGGAAAGTTTAAAAAAAGATTTGACAAAGTAAGGAAATGGTTTCTGGGCTTGTTCCATTTAAATTAAGATGGTTAAAAGCAGCATTTTTCTTCTGCATAGTAAAGTTTCAAAGCTGTATTAAGTCAGTGTTCAGTTGTAAATTTCTGAAAGAACCACCATAACACTTTGTTCAGTTACAAACATTTCAGAGTTACGAACAACCTCCATTCCGGAGGTGTTTGTAACTCTGAGGATCTATTGTATATCAAATCTTTCTTTACTCACTATTACATAACTATACAGTTGAATTTTGAAGTTACATGCTTACGTTTTACCTGGTCTCTTGCATATTTATCATACATCATGGCAAATGTCTATTCCACTTTTATAGATGTACTTGTAGCTATATCCCATTATTAAACAGCTTGGGTTGAACCTGTAAACAGGAATCACGTGTGTTATAATTAAGGTTCAGATTGTGTCACAGATATTTTTAGTAAAAAAATCACAGACAGGTCATGTGTAATAAACAAAATTTCATGGAAGCCTGTGATCTGTCCATGAGTTTTTACTAAAAATATCCCTTGCAAAATGGGGAGGGAGGAGGGTCCAGCACACATAGTGACGTTCCCCTAGCTCAGTGGTTTGAGCATTGGCCTGTTAAACCCAGGGTTGTGAGGTCAATCCTTGAGGGGGCCACTTAGAGATCTGTGGCAAAATCAGTACTTGCTCCTGCTAGTGAAGGCAGGGAGCTGGACTCTATGACCTTTCAGGGTCCCTTCCAGCTCTAGGAGATTTCTATATCTCCCCTGCTTTCCACAGTGGCTCGGAGCTCTAGGGACCCCCACTGCCCAGCAACTAGGGGAAAAAATGGTAGAAAATGCCAAGGAGGTCTGTGGAAGTCATGGATTCTGTCACCTAATCAAAGCCTTAGCTATAATTAGTCTCCCGATAATTGAACTGCAATCCTGTGTTTTAGTAAATTTCTATGGCAATAGATTAGGAGGTTACTGAGGAGAGGGGAATACTGTAGATGCATTCAAAGTTAGCTTTTAAGCACATGGTTGTATAAAATACAGAGCAAGGGCAGTTTAAATTTGATTTTACTGTGTACATTTTCAAGAACTGCCCTAGCAATTGTAACAACTTTTCTCTTAATTTCTAGAGTTTCACCTGCCAAATGGACTAATCAAGCCTCAGTAGAACTACTTGTGCACAAAGTTGAGGATATAAAGTAACTGTTTTCAGGACTGGGGCTTCAGTGAACAGCAGCCAAGCAGGGCCGGTGCAACCATTTAGGCGAACTAGGCGGTTGCCTAGGGCGCCAAGATTTGAGGGCGCCAAAAAGCGGTGCCCTCCCCCAAATTTTTAAATGGTTGCAGCCGCTGCTGCTGGAGAGGTAGTCTGAGCTGCCCATGGCAGCAGCTGCCTGCAGCTGGCAGCCCAGGGCGCCCCCGGGGTCAGTGCGCCGCCACGGCAGCCCAGCAGCCCGGGGCGCCCCCCGAGTCAGCGCGGCAGCCTGGCAGCCCCCGGGGTCAGCGCGCAGCCGCAGCAGCCCGGGGCGCCCCCCGGGTCAGGGAACCGCTGCAGCAGCCCGGCAGCCCGGGGCGCCCCCCGGGTCAGGGAGCCGCTGCGGCAGCCCGGGGCGCCTCCCGGGTCAGGGAGCCGCTGCGGCAGCCCGGCAGCCCGGGGCGCCCCCCCGGGTCAGGGAGCCGCTGCGGCAGCCCGGCAGCCCAGGGCGCCCCTGGGGTCAGGGCGCCGGCACGGCAGCCCGGCAGCCCAGGGCGCCCCCGGGGTCAGGGCGCCGGCGCGGCAGCCCGGGACACCCCCGGGTCAAGGAGCCGCTGCGGCAGCCTGGCAGCCCGGGGCGCCCCCCGGGTCAGGGAGCCGCTGCGGCAGCCCGGCAGCCCAGGGTGCCCCCGGGGTCAGCGTGCCGCCGTGGCAGCCGGCAGCCCAGGGCACCCCCGGGGTCAGCGCGCCGCCGCGGCAGCCTAGAGGTTTGGGCTGACGGCGGCTGCGCTGACCCAGGGGAATCCCTGGGCTGCAGGCAGAGGCTCAGAATCCCTCTCCCTCCTAGAGCAGGGGCTCCAGCCTGTGCAATTTTTCTCGTTGCCGGCGGGGGCACCGTCGGCTGGGCAGAGCTGTGCAGCTCTGCTTAGGGCATGTGGCAGGGGCTCTGCGACAGCGGCGCAACACCAAGGCTTCGCTTCTGGAGGAAAGCCGCGGCTACCCCCTGGATCAGCCTCCACGTCAGCCCCAGCGAGGGGCATGGAGAAGAAAAGAGCCTCAGCAGTGGTCTGGTGGAGCGAAGGAAGAAAGAGGACCCCAACACTCATGCATTGGGCAAGATAAGCAAGTGCCTCCCCACAGGTCGGCCTCAGGTGCCTGTGCTCCTGCCCCCTTGGTCCTTGGCTGGTCCCTGCTCCTGCTCCCCTTGTGCCTGGACGGCTGGAGAGAACAGCAGCCTGCAGAGCTGAGCTGCCCCAGTGCCCCCAGGCACCACCCTGACCCCACCTCCCCCACAGCCCTGACCCCGAGCTCCGAGCCTAGTCCTTCTGAGCTGGAAACCCCCTTGACCCCATCCCCCCACAGCCCTTACCCCCAGCTCCGAGCCCAGTCCCTCTGAGCTGGAAACCCCCTCGACCCCATCCCCCCACAGCCCTTACCCCCAGCTCCGAGCCCAGTCCCTCTGAGCTGGAAACCCCCTCGACCTCATCCCCCCCACAGCCCTGACCCCCAGCTCCGAGCCCAGTCCCTCTGAGCTGGAAACCCCCTGACCCCATCCCCCCAACAGCCCTGACCCCCAGCTCTGAGCCCAGCCCCTCTGACCCTATCTCCCCATATCCCTGAGCCCAGCCCCTGTGAGCTGGGCACCCCTGAACCCAGAGCCCAGCTCCCCACCCAGCCGTGGGCAACAACAGCACCACCTCCAGGCAACGACAGCCCATTGGTACCAACTATCACAATCACCTAGCAACTGCCCATTATGTAATTGCAAATGTATACATACCATTACTGCTTTTAATGTTTTTAAATAATGTATTTAGTTTATTTTCAAATTATTACAAATTAATTTTTGAATGTATTTCACTAGTTATTTTTTACATTTCCTAATACATGTTACTACAGTATTGCAAATGTTTTATGGAAGGGGCCCCCTGAGTCCTCTGGGCAGCCCTGTCTGAGTTTTAAGCCCTGCTGCTGTGTTTTGCCTGCAACAGGCAGGCCTAAGCCTGTGAGTGACCCCCATAGCAGCTGCCTGAAGAAGTGCTTAGGGGAATCATGCAGAAGGAGCGTGATATTTGTTTGAGTTCTCTCCTCATGGAGGCTGTGCTCCACTTGGTGCAGGACAGCAGTCTCAGCAGGACTCTAGGCCCAGCACCTTGCCTCAGTTTGTAGATTTGTAGTGCACGCATCACCGGGCTCAGTCTGGCACCGCTACCCCTCACCAGTGCCCAAGAAGCAGTCAAAGAAGTTGGATGGACTGGTTAGGTGAGTTGTCATGCTGTTGCTTGGCCAGTGTAGAGACCACTGAATGCACAGTATTCCTCTATGATGTTCTGTCCTGAGCAAAATTGGCATGTTATGAGGTAGTGCCTGTGAGGGACAGGTGTCTGTTTATGTATCCAGCCATCATGTCTTAGGTCTTTTGGGGGAGAGCTTTTCCATCCTGCTTTCATTGGTGACATCTGTGATGCTCTGGTAGACATCTATGAAGACAGTACTCTCACAGGATCATCTGGCAATATATCACGAGTTGATGCAAAGGCTCTTACAAAAGCCATTTCTAGTTTCAAGTTTCTTGTTTCTCTTGTTTTGTGGTATGACATATTGTTTGAGATCAACATAACTAGCAAACAACTTCAGGCAAAAGAATTTGATATATGTGATGCCATTAATCAACTTGGAGAAACCAAGAAGTTTCTTGTGGGCCGCAGAAGTGATGCAGCCTTTGAGAAAACATTGGTGAACTTGCGGAGAAGTTGGATGTACCGGCACTTTTTGAACCAGATCCAATCCATATTAGAAAGAAGAGGAAGCAGTTCACATATGAAGCAGATGATGAACCTATTTATGATCCGAAAGAAAAATTCAAAGCGAACTTTTACTTTGCAGTCATTGACACAGCAATACATTCGGTTGAAGAAAGATTCACATTGATGCAGTAAATTAGTTCAGTATTTGGCTTCATATATGATGTTTACAGTTTGCAAAATAAAAAACCAAAGCCAATTATGGAACATTGCTTGAATCTGGAGAAAGCTTTGCAACATGGTGAATCCAAAGATATTGATGCCTTTGACTTGTGCAGTGAGTTGAAAGCTATTGCAAGATGAGTCCAAAAGGAGTTCATCACCGCAAGATGTATTGAACTTCATATGGGAAAATAAGCTGACAGATAGTGTCCCTAACACAGTTATTGCTCTTCGCATCCTCTTGACTCTCACAGTTTCTGTGGCCAGTGGTGAGCGAAGCTTCTCAAAGCTCAAGTTGATAAAAACATATATGTGAACATCAATGTTGCAACAAAGACTTGTTGGGCTATCTACCTTGTCAATAGAACATGACATTGCTCACAGCATTGACTTGGAGGAACTTGTTTCTAAATTTGCTAAACTTAAAGCGCGGAAACATAAATTCTAAATTATAACATGTTACTCTGTGACCGTGTATTGTGTATAATGTATGTGATTTGGGGGGGGGGGGGCAAGATGGAAGTTTTGCCTAGGGCGCAAAATATCCTTGCACTGGCCCTGCAGCCAAGTAGCACTAAATTAAAGATACAAGACAGCAAATCTGCCTTTTTATGATACTCTGTGTCCAAGGTGATACCGGAGAGCTTGAGTGACTCCATTTTGTTTCCTTGCCTCCATTTTGAGTTACGCAAGCACATCACTAAGGTACCATCCCACAGTTAGCTGGAGGCTGACTGGTCACAACCAGAGGCGGCTCTGTTTTTTGCCACCCCAAGTATGGCAGTCAGGCTGCCTTTGGCGGCGTTTCAGAGGGAGGCCTGCCGGTCACGCGGATTCGGCAGCGGTTCTGTGGGTGATCTGCTGGTCACGTGCCTTCGGCATACCCGCCGCTGAATCCGCGGGACTGGCGGACCTCCTGCAGAAACACTGCTGAAGGCTGCCTGACTGCCGCTCTCACAGCAACCGGCAGGCCACCCCCCGTGGCTTGTCGCCCTAGACACACGCTTGCTGGGCTGGTGCCTGGAGCCGACCCTGGTCGCAACTCAAACTGGTGGGGACAGAAACTGGCAGGGAAAAGTGGTGGTGAGGTAATTGTTGATCATGAAACTGGGTACTTTAGAAACAATGTTGTGATGTGGCATAGGCAGAGTGATGGCAGAAAGATGCAAGCAAAACAACTGTCAGTCAAGTCTGTTGAATAAAGTGCCAGAGACACAGAAGCAGATACAAAGCTTAGAGACTAACAAATTTATTTGAGCATAAGCTTTCGTGGGCTAAAACCCACTTCATCGGATGCATGCAGTGGAAAATACAGTAGGAAGATATATATACACAGAGGACATGAAAAAATGGGTGTTGCCATACTAACTATCATGAGAGTATCAGTTAAGGTGGGCTATAATCAGCAGGAGGAAAAAAACTTTTGTAGTGATACTCAGGATGGCCCATTTCCAACAGTTGATAAGAAGGTGTGAGTAACAGTAAGGGGAAAAAATTAACATGGGGAAATAGGTTTTATCTTGTGTAATGACCCATCATTCAAGCCTGATTTAATGGTGCCCAGTTTGCAAATTAATTCCAATTCAGCAGTTTCTCGTTGGAGTCTATTTTTGAAGTTTTTGTTGGAGTATTGCGACTTTAAGGTCTGTAATCGAGTGACCAGGGAGGTTGAAGTGTTCTCCGACTGGTTTTTGAATGTTATAATTCTTGACGTCTGATTTGTGTCCATTTATTCTTTTGCGTCGACTGTCCAGGTTGGCCAATGTACATGGCAGAGGAGCAGTGCTGACACATGATAGCATATATCATGTTGGTAGATGTGCAGGTGAACGAGCCTCTGATAGTATGGCTGATGTGATTAGGTCCTATGAATAGACATGTGGACAGAGTTGGCAATTGGCTTTGTTGCAACGAAAGGTTTCTGGGTTAGTGTTTTTGTTGGGCGGTGTGTGGTTGCTGGTGAGTATTTGCTTCAGCTTGGGGGCTGTCTGTAAGCATGGACTGGCCTATCTCTCAAGATCTATGAGAGTGAGGGATCATCCTTCAGGACAGGCTGTAGATCCTTGATGATGCACTGGAGAGGTTTTAGTTGGGTGCTGAAGGTGACGGCTAGTGGTGTTCTGTTACTTTCTTTGTTGGGTCTGTCCTGGGGTATGTCTACACTATGGGATTATTCCGATTTTACATAAACCGGTTTTGTAAAACAGATTGTATAAAGTCGAGTGCACGCGGCCACACTAGGCACATTAATTCGGCGGTGTGCGTCCATAGTCTGAGGCTAGTGTCGATTTCTGGAGAGTTGCACTGTGGGTAGCTATCCTATAGCTATCCCATAGTTCCCGCAGTCTCCCCTGCCCCTTGGAATTCTGGGTTGAAATCCCAGTGCCTGATGGGGCAAAAATCATTGTTGCGGGTGATTCTGGGTACAGCCTCACCCCTCCCTCCCTGAAAGCAGCAGACAACCATTTCGCGCCTTTTTTTCCTGGGTGAACTGTGCAGACGCCATACTATGGCAAACATGGACCCTGCTCAGATCAATACTGCAATCGTGGACGTTGTAAACACCTCGCGCTTTCTCGTGCAGTCTATGCTGAACCGGGACCTGCAAAGCCAGCCAAGGAGGAGGCGGTGGCTACGGCAGCGTGGTGAGAGTGATGAGGACATGGACACAGAATTCTCTCAAACCGTGGGCCCCTGCGCTTTGGAGATCCTGCTGGTAATGGGGCAGGTTCTAGCTATTGAACGCTGATTTTGGACCCGGGAAACAAGCACAGACTGGTGGGACCGCATAGTTTTGCAGGTGTGGGACGATTTGCAGTGGCTGCGAAACTTTCGCATGCGTAATGGCACTTTCATGGAAGTTTGTGACTTGCTTTCCCCTGCCCTAAAATGCCATAATACCAAGATGAGAGCAGCCCTCACAGTTGAGAAGCGAGTGGCAATAGCCCTCTGGAAGCTTGCAACGCCAGACAGGTACTGGTCAGTCAGGAATCAAATTGGAGTGGGAAAATCTACTGTGGGGACTGCTGTGATGCAAGTAGCCAAAGCAATCATTAAGCTGCTGCTACGAAAGGTTGTGACTCTGGGAAACATGCAGGTCATAGTGGATGGTTTTGCAGCAATGGGATTCCCTAACTGGGGGGGGGGGCGATAGATGGAACCCATATCCCTATCTTGGCACCGGAGCACCAGGGCACCCAGTATGTAAACCACAAGGGGTACTTTTCCATGGTGCTGCAAGCACTGGTGGATCACAAGAAACACCAACATCCACGTGGGATGGCCGGGAGGGGTTCATGACGCTCGTGTCTTCAGGAACACTACTCTGTTTAAACGGCTCCAGCAAGGGAATTACTTCCCAGACCAGAAAATAACAGTTGGGGATGTCGAAATGCCTGTAGTTATCCTGGGGGACCCAGCCTACCCCTTGATGACATGGCTCATGAAGCCATACACAGGCAGCCTGGACAGTAGTCAGGAGCTGTTCAACTACAGGCTGAGCAAGTGCAGGATGGTGGTAGAATGTGCATTTGGCCGTTTAAAGCGCTGGCACACATTACTGACTTGCTCAGACCTCAGCCAAACTGATGTCCCCTTTGTTATTGCTGCTTGCTGTGTGCTCCACAATCTGTGTGAGAGTAAGGGGGAGACCTTTATGGCGGGGTGGGAGGCTGAGGCAAATCACCTGGCCGCTGATTACGCACAGCCAGACACCAGGGCGATTAGAAGAGCACACCACGAAGCGGTGCGCATCAGAGAAGCTTTGAAAACGAGTTTCATCACGGGCCAGTGTACGGTGTAACTGTTGTGTTTGTTTCCCCTTGATGAACCCCCCCTTGATTGACTCATTCCCTGTAAGCAACCCACCCTCTCCCTTCGATTACAGCTTGCTTAAGGAAATAAAGTCACTATTGTTTAAAAATCATGTATTCTTTATTAAAAAGTCATTATAAAAAGAGGGAGAGAAATGACAAGGTATCCCGAGTGTGGTTTGGGAGGAGGATAGGAGGGAAGGAAAAGGCCATTAAGCACATTTCAATGTAATGACAGCCTTTTGGTTGGGCTATCCACGGGAGTGGAGTGGGCAGGTGCACGAAGCCTTCCCCCATGCAGTCTTACACGTCTGGGTGAGGAATATATGGAACATGGTGAGAGTGGTTACACATGGGCTGCAGCAGCACTCTGACCCCGCTGCTCTTCCTGAAGCTCCACCAGATATTGGAGGATATCAGTTTGATCACGCAGCAGCCCCAGCGTTGCATCCCGCCACCGCATATCTTCCTGCCTACACCTCTGATCTTCCTGGCGCCAACGCTCATCTCGAGCGTCCCTCCTGTCCTCACGTTCACTGGCATCTTTCCTGTAACTTGATACCACGTCCTTCCACTCATTCATATGAGCTCTTTCATTGCGGGTCACTTCCATGATTTCCGAGAACATTTCGTCTCGCCTCTTTTTCCTCCGCCTTATCTGAGATAGCCTTCGGGATGGAGTAGGGAGACTTGAAAAATGTGCAGCTGCATGAAGGAGGGAAAAAAGGGAGAGAAGTGTTAAAAAAGATACATTTTACAGAACAATGGTTATACTCTTTCACAGTGAACAACACTATTCACCTTACATAGCACATGTGATTTCACTACAAGGTCGCATTTTGCATCTTAATATTGAGTGCCTGCGGCTCTGGTATTACAGATCTCACAGACGCAGGCCCGGGCATCAGAATTCAGCTTGCATGTGGCCATGGTAAGCTATTGTCTTTTGGCTTCTGCAGCCTTCATATACACAGTGCCCTCCTTTCCCAAATACCAAGAAAATCCCGTTCAGTGATGCTTCTTTCCTGTTAACATGCAGCAGCAGAAGCCACCCCCCCCTCCAATTCTGTGGGATGATTGCTTTACCCTTCCCCCCACCATATGGCTGGTATCATGGAAGATCACTGCTAATCAACCCCCTTCCCCCTCCCCCCCCCACCGCGTGGCTGGTATCAGGGAAGATCCCTGATAGCCCAAAGTGAAAAAGCTCAGCGCTATTTCCCTCCCCCCGCTTGGCTACGTGCAAGGAAGGATTTCTTTTAAGCAACAGGCAAACAGCCCAGTAGGAATGGCCATCTCTGTCCCCTTACTTAAATTCCTGAATTTCAACCAGGTTATCATGAACGATATTACTCTGCTGAGGATAACAGAGCAAGATAAAGAATGGATGTTTCTTGAATGCCAGCAATCACCAGGACCATATGCAGCTATGCTTTGTCATGCAATGATACCCGATTACTTGCTACATGCATGGCGTGGTAAAGTGTCCTACCATGGTGGACGGAACAAGCCTGCCTTGCCCAGAAACCTTCTGCAAAGGCTTTTGGAGTACCTCCAGGAGCGCTTCATGGAGATGTCCCTGGAGGATTTCCGCTGCATCCCCAGACATGTTAACAAACTGTTCCAGTAACTTTACTGGCCGTGAATGCACCCCAAGCCCTCATGGCAAATCAATCATTAAAAAATGCTTGCTTTTAAACCATGTTTTATATTTACAAAGGTACACTCACCAGAGGTTGCTTCCATGGCTTCACTGTCTGGGCTAGTGGCTTGGGAGGGCAATTCCGTCTGGGTCACAAAAAGCTCCTGGCTGTTGGGGCTAATGGAGTGCTGTGTGCGCTCTGCAAGGTCGTCCTCCTCTTCCTCCTCCTCATCTTCCCCCTCTGCAGAATCCTCAGCCATGGTTGAGATTACAACCCCCACCTCGGAATCCACGGACAGGGGTGAGGTAATGGTGGCGCAGCCCCCTTAAATTGCATGCAGCTCAGTGTAAAAGTGGCATGTTTTCGGCCCTGACTTGGACCTTCCGTTTGCTTCTTTGGTTTTCTGGTAGGCTTGTCTGAGCTCCTTAACTTTCACTCTGCACTGCACTGAGTCCCTGGTGTGGCCTTTTTCCATCATAGCCTTGGAAATTTTTTCAAATATTTTTTGTCTTTTGGAACGGAGTTCTGTTAGCACTGAATCCTCTCCCCATATAGCGATCAGATCCAGTACCTCCCGTGCGGTCCGTGCTGGAGCTCTTTTTCTATTCTCAGGAGACTGCATTGCTACCTGTGCTGAGCAGCTCTGCGTGGTCACCTGTGCTGATCACAGCTCCATGCTGGCCAAACAAAAATGAAATCCAAAAGTTCGCGGGGCTTTTCCTGTCTACCTGGCCAGCGCATCCGAGTTCAGATTGCTGTCCAGAGCGGTCACAGTGGTGCACTGTGGGATACTGCCCGGAGGCCAATACTGTCGATTTGCGGCCACACTCACCCTAATCCGATATGGTAATACTGATTTTAGCGCTACTCCTCTCGTCGGGGAGGAGTACAGAAATTGATGTAAAGAGCCCTTTATATCGATATAAAGGGCCTCGTAGTGTGGACGGGTGCGGCGTTAAATCAGTTTAACGCTGCTAAAATCGGTTTAAATGCGTAGTGTAGACCAGGCCCTGTAGTAGGTGACTTCTGGGTACTCTTCTGGCTCTGTCAATCTCTTTACCCACTTCAGCCGGTGGGTATTGTAGTTGTAACAATGTTTGATAGAGATCTTGTAGGTGTTTTTCTGAGAGGTTGGAGCAAATGCTGTTGTATCTTAGCACTTGGCTGTAGACAATGGATCGTGTGGTGTAGTCTGGATGAAAGCTGGAGGCATGTAAGTAAGTATAGCGGTCAGTAGATTTCCGGCATAGGGTGGTGTTTATGTGACCATCGCTTATTACCTATGTAGTAGTAATCTCTTGTGTGGACTGGTCCAGGCTGAGGTTGATGGTGGGATGAACATTGTTGAAATCATGGTGGAATTCCTCAAGGGCTTCTTTTCCATAGGTCCAGATGATGAAGATGTCACCAGTGTAGCACAAGCAGAGTAGGGGGAAGCTGAGGAAGCGTTGTTCTAAATCAGCCATAAAAATGTTGGCATACTGTGGGACCATGCGGGTACCCATAGCAATGCTGCTGACTTGAAGGTATACATTGTCCCCAAATGTGAAATAGTTGTGGATAAGGACAAAGTCACAAAGTTCAATCACCAGGTTTGCTGTGACATTATCAGGGATACTGTTCCTGACGGTTTGCAGTCCATCTTTGTACGGAATATTAGTGTAGAGGGCTTCTACATCTGTAGTGGCCAGGATGGTGTTTTCTGGAAGGTCACCAACGGATTGTAGTTTCCTCAGGAAGTTAGTGGTGTCTCGAAGATAGCTATGAGTGCTGGTAGCATAGGACCTGAGGAGAGAGTCTACATAGCCAGACAAGCCTGCTGTCAGGGTGCCAATGCCTGAGATGATGGGGCATCCAGGATTTCCAGGTTTATGGATCTTGGGTAGCAGACAGAATACCCCTGGTCAGGATTCTAAGGGCTCGTCTGTGCAGATCTGGAAGAGAAGCGGGAGTGGGTGGAGGAGGAGGAGGAGAAGATCAAGAAAAGGCAGAGCAAGATGAGACTTGACCTAAAGAACATCTAAGAACTATTACTAGAAGTTGTCAGCAACCTTTGGAAGACTGATCAGCTGTGTAGTAAGAGGAGGCCCTGAAACATAAACTCTTGGTTTCAGAGGCCCGGTATGAGGCCTAAGGCCTGAACTAAAGTAATGGTCAAGACTTTGCTAACATAAAGCAAAGTTAAGCTCTGAGCCAGAGGCAGGCCCTGCTCTCAGAAGCTGGCAAGGAAAGGGCTGATGCTGCAAAAAGAGACATAACTAAAAGGTACTGGACACCAGATATCAGAATATTCACATACTTGTACACTCCATACAGATAACAAGGAACAGGCTGACCCGTCCCAATGACAGGACCAAAAGGGTAATATGATGGATAGAGATGTTTTGTTTGAACCAACATGCAAAAGGTGAGAGGTGGCACCTTACTACGTAGAAGGGTTGTACCTTGCTACGTAGAGGGGTTGCACCTCAATACACCAGGAGTGATGTGTAACTTGTTTGTACCTGTGTATAAGACTGCATCCCTGGGCAGTGTCTTTGTCCAGCCTAGGGGGCAGTGGAAAGTCCCGCCACTGACTGAGCTGAGTCCATTGTCAGGGAGCACATGAGTACTAGCTAGCCGCACCTCAGCAGCACCTTGGACTTCTATGCCAGGGAGCTGGAGACTGCGTCTCTCTTCGACAATAAACTCGGCCGACATGCCTTCGTACCTTACTAGAGTCTGTGGTCACTGGGGGTTCTCTCGGGGTCTGCTGTGACAGCTATCTGCACAGAGCTGGGACAGCACACAGAGGGAACACACACACGCAGCCGATTGATATCAACATTGAACAGAGCAGAGCACCACACCAGTAGCGTCTGACAAGCTGAAGCAGGGAGCAGCCACTTAGGATGATCTTAACTATATGCTGTTGCAGTTTGGGTACTTTTAGCTTGTGTGTAGGGATTTGTGTTTGCACCAAGAAAGGATGCTTTGTTTTGGAAAAGATATTACTTGTCAATCACTTATTGGAGGGCTGTATCTGTATCCTTCAAAATATTCCTTAGCCCCCTTGCAGATCCACACCTGATGAGAACAGATTGGTTATAACAGGTGGGCTGTTTTGTGGGAAAACCCTTGGGGGATATTTGAATTCTGTTTTGAGGGTATCAAATGAAAGGATAATGATAATATACATCAAGAGAACATTAAACACTTTGAGTAAACATTTAACACTACTTGTTTTCTAGGGGTCTTCTGCATAATTTTTTCCAATTTTCTCATCTCACTAAGGTTCCACGTCCCAACCACCAACTTTTTACCAGAGGAATACTTCAGACTTTCAGAACAGTTTAAAACTGTTTAAGAAAGTGCATTGACTGGTTTAGATTCAGCTGGATCTAAACCAGGAACTCACGCCGCACATTTATTGTATAAAAGCCTTTTATTAGAAAGCCCATAATGGGATCTGCTATAAGACTAAAGCTACATTTCAGGAAGCTGAAGGCATCATTGCCAAAGAAGTTTTGCCTCACATTCTAAATTAGAGTACACAGACTGGCTTAGCTAGCTTTCGACTACTGCAGTAAATGGAAAAAAAATGACTGCCTAAACAGAAACGTTTGGAAAAATACGAGGATGTCTGGTCACACATGAAACTATTGCATACTTTTGTAGTTTAGTATATATAAGTCCCTGATACTCATAGGTTATGTTCTCATTCATTTACCCATTTTGTCACTTTAATACGTTGTACCCTGCTTGACCTCTACAAGTTCAGGTTTGTTTTTGCTTTCTGTTTAATAATGAACGTTGAATTTTTTTATGCTAATTCCATTTTTTGCATGCATTTATATATGTTCTGTTTCATTACGTATTTCTATTTTATATATAAACAATTAAAATAAAGTATAAAAAATATATTAGGAATGGAGTTTTAGATGGGACGGCAGACAGTTTAAGCCAGTTGTTCACTTATCTCTAAAAGGGATCACTGCTACACACACCCAGACTCTGCTGAATACCTGCCTGACCACTGGCGACTACTGTCATGCATTACTACTACGACTACAACATAGTTGACAAGGTGACTCCGATTGTACAGTTTATTCAGTTCTCCCTATTCCCAGTGACCCACATCAGCACTCCTGTGGCCCTGTTTGGGAAGAGATCCCCACAAAAATTCCAATAATTAGTGCACCATTCCAATAGGACTGCTACACCTCCTCTACATGAAATCATCTTATTTTGTGAGGGATATTGCATCAGTCTAAATGAGTCTAAGCTTTATTGACCTTCACAGCTTAAAATATTTCTGGCATCTCAGTTTGTAGCCAAGTGCATGCAGAAGCATACCAAATTAGAGTCAGATTATGAATTACTCTAGACATGCAAATAGTGAAGACTACTTGGACAACTACAGAGTTCTGCATGCTTTGCTTAAATTTAGTGACAACTTTACAAAAAATTGCAGGATACTCCTAAATGACTATGGCAAATATGACTTTAAACAAATAAAACTGCAGCATGTCCATATTATGGCAAATTATTTTGTCTTTGGCATAGTATTTAAAATATGATATTCCAAGCTCTCTCTTTCTATATCTATATATACTTAGAATATTTATTAATGCATTTTAATTTAACATTGGATTTATTTTTTTAAACACAAAAAAGGTATACATTTTGATTTCCCTACTTGAAAAGGTTTGCATCAGGATGAAATGAATTTGAGTATAAAAAACACATTGCCAAAAATAGGTGACTAAAGGAGTGGGCACAATTTGGCAATTGTGAATGCTGCCACTTGGTTTAAAACTGATGTAACCAACATGCTCAGGAACCTGGCACTGAATCAACCAAACTTTCAGACACCTTCAGTTTCTCAGAGATTAGATGTAACTCAGTGAGGACAGATCAGTCCAAGAATAGGGTAATTCATACAAAGGGAAATTGGTGACCGTACTTATGTAACGTAGTATGTTTCAATTTAAGGTATGAAGTGTAAAAGTGCAAGGCACACAGAATCAGTACATGAACTTTTCTAATGTTTACATGAGTAAAATAATTGTCAGACTGTTTTTGTTCCAAATTCTGGATATCAAAAGTTAATGATGTTTCTCTTTTCTCCATCTTTTTCTTACTTCCAGATTTAGGTTATGTAGGTGAGACAGTGGAAGAATGGGAGTTTTCAAAACTGTAAATGAGCATCAGGGTGAATCCAGAGAGCAATGAACAAACTTTTTCTTCCTTGATCCAATCAGATTTAAATGGTAAAAACCAGCTGTAAATGTAATTCCATTTTGATTTAATAATCTGTTTCAAAAGGACAGATTCTAAACTCACTGCAATCTATCTTTAAGACAGCTGTTGTGGTAAACCAGGTCCAAAAATAACACATCTTGTGCTCCATCTGGGCCTTCAAGACAGTGACCACCAAATGCCAAACCACATAGCTCCAGTCCCTCTCCTCCAGACAGACAATTAAAACGTTAACAATTCCATTCAAATTCTCTGAAAGACATACCTGGCTTTTATCAGGTTTGCTTGCTCCTAATGCAATAAGAAAAGTATGTCAGTGATGTAAAATTTCATAACCTCATTAATATGCAAAATGTTAATGATAATTAGCTCAGGCAGAATTTTTTTAAAATGTAGATGCAATCCTTTATATATTAAGTGAGGGGGGAAAGTACTAATATAGATCCCAAATGCAGCCGCCTGCCTTCTCAGCAACACTTCTGCCCGAGGGTTCATCATCTTAGTGCGCTGCTCATTACACTATAAAATACCACGTCAGATTCAAAGTCTGGATGATTCTTTGTGGCCCTCCAAGAAACTGGCCCAAGGTATTTAAGAGAGCACCCTCTGTACCCACCTTGCTGTCCAAAACAATAATCTTCCTAGGCAACTACTTTCCTCAGGAAATATAAAACTGTCAACTTCAAAGATGAAATTTATGAGATCAGGAGATGGTCAGTAATGAGAAAGCTCTATGTCTAGAGAAATCCCCTCCGACATTGGTAAGAATGACAGCAGATCTCACCATTTTCCAAAGAAAACAAAATTCTTCAAAAAACAGTACATAGAAAGATGATAGAGATAAGAGAGGAGGAGAAAAATCATCCCTTGTTCCCTCAGGGGAAAGTGGGAGGAAACTAAACAATTGGTTGGTCTTTATATTGTGACAATAATTTTGCTAGGAATTCATATACTACATCATAAGTGCAGTAAAAATGCTTAGATACATGAAATAATCATCCTTGACTCTACATTTAGCTTTCTTTGTGTTGTTCACCATTTTTCTTTACTGACAGAACAGGCTAGAGGAGAAAAGAACCATTACATGTCTCTCAACCCCCCAACAGGGGTAGCCAAATATATTCCTTATTTACCAGCATGTCTTGCCCTTAACTACAACTATTATCACGGCTGCCCTACAAACTACATTTCCCAAACTGCTCTGTTCTCCTAGTTCAAAAAAGACTGACTGACTGACACCACCAAATGCCAGTTTGATATGTCATCACAGAGGGGAATGGGGATGGAGAGCTTTTCAATCCACAGTGCTCATGAAACTTCTGTTGTAGGGCCAGATTTTCAAAGGTATTTAGGAGCCTAAAGATGCAGAAAGGTTGCTAAGTAAGTTAGGCACCTAGATGCTTTTGAAAATCCCACTGGGTGCCAAAATTTGGGTCAATCTGCAACCCCAAGGTCACTTCCTCCTCAGAAGCAAGTTAGTGCTGCTCTAGGAGTGTTTCTATCATAACCTTGAGAGGGCTTTGTGGCGGGTCAGGCACCACAGTGCTCCTTTGTGGCAGGGGTAGGATGGGGTGCTGACATCTCACCACTCTCCAGTCACTATGTCCACCTCTCTGCAAGCAGTCAGTGAAGGCCTCTTGGCCTTCCTTTCCACTATCACCCCTGTCGGGTGCGGTAGCATGGCCTAGCAGCCAGAGTCCACAAAACCCCCCTAATGAGCGGGGTAGAATGGCCTAGTGGCCAGAGTCCATATACACCCGCTTACGAGCAGAGTAGCATGGCCTAGCGGCCAGAGTCTATCCAAAATCCCTCACGGTTCGAGGGTGAGGGGATTCAGGCCCGCCCTCTCCACCAAGCCCTGACCCAGGGCCCTTATAGTGGCAAGCTCTCCTTGCCCC
Organism: Gopherus flavomarginatus; assembly: GCF_025201925.1. Lineage (NCBI taxonomy): Eukaryota > Metazoa > Chordata > Testudines > Testudinidae > Gopherus > Gopherus flavomarginatus. The sequence continues at coordinate 110,370,827 of NC_066621.1, forward strand.
TCGCTCGGCGGGGATCCGCCTGCCATACGCCAAGCATCACCACAGCTCTAATGCTGTTTGTCTCTAAATTTTCCCTGGGTCACTTCCCACCGTGAATACTAGCTCATCTGGGGCAGGGGGTCTTCCAGTCTGTTTCTCCCCTGTGACGTCCTCCATCGAGGTCCCAGGTAGTGCCTTGACTTGGCTGACTCCTGGATCCTGGTACGCAAGCTCTCCCTCTTCAGGAGCTGGCAGTGTGTGTCCTTCTCCTCCAGTGGTCAGCCCAGACTGAGCTGATCTGCAGGCTTTTATATCTGCTCTCCACTTGGAGCATGCCCAGCAGAGCTTCCGGGGCATGGCTTCCTCTGCTAGGAAGGAACGGTTAACCCCTGCTGTACCAGTGCGGGGCCGCTCTGCCCCGTCACAGGCTCGTTCACCCCATTATAAGAAGTTTTTTTTAAACTCTCATTGGCCGTTGTTAATTCTGAGTTATTCTATTTGCATTTTTACATCTTATGGTCAATATGCCTATAGAGGTCCTGATAGGGACACTGTATGGATTGGGAATATTAATTAATTAAAATCCAGATTTTTAAATAACTCTAAATAAATGCAAGTCCTTCTATCAGGTAAAATGAAAAACAAACTTGACTGAAGAAAATTATTTATGTGAATTAGAAAAATGAATTGTTAGAATTTTGGTCAAATGGTTAATTCTGTACAATTTACAATAGTATTTACATACAAATCTTATAATAAAATACAGTACATCATGCTCTTTTTGAATCACAGTGTGTTTCTCAGCTCTGTAGATGCTTTTCTTTTCTTGACTAATTTTTAACAAGGAAATACTATACTCATTTTGACAGTATTTGGTTTACTGAGCTAATACTGGCACAAAAGAAAAAAGGCAATACATTAGAAAATACTTTATAGCCATTGCATTTTTAGTAGTTAAGATTTTTTTTCTATATTAAAATATGTGCCTTGATAAAAATACAGTATATTTTTGTACTTTGAGTTTGTTATATTTTGACACAAGACTTCAAACACTTCCACCCTTCCTTGAAAGATATGTATATTAGTAAGAGTCACGTATAGATACCTGATCATTTAAAAATCATGAAATAGATGCAGCCAGATAGATAGATGTCTGAATCAGAGCCACAGTGCATCAAAACTGCTGTCCTTTTCAGGATATGCAAGTTTCAACTGTCTGGCTAGCATAATATAAAGTTAGATCAAAAAGTATATCCTGAAAAGTGAGGCTTTATATCAAGCAGTAAGGCACCAGTCGCGCAAACACTTGCACATGGGCCTTAACTGTAAGCACATTAGTCCCACACTGCATGTTCCTGCGGAACTGGGGCTAAGTGAAAAGGCATTGTGAAGCTGTGATGTAACAGCAAGGGTTATATTGCTATATCTTAGACAGCTCAAGAGCTTTTAGCATTTAATTAAAGCAGTCAATATTACCTTAAATGTAGCTGGATATTACAGCTCAACAATAATTAATCTTAAGGATTACAAGGACATTTAATATATCCAGCTTGTTAAATTAGTACTTAGGAAAGACAATGAACAGCAAGTAAATTTATGCCCCAATTAAATAATAAATCAATAATCACAGTAACTTTTGTTTTAAATGTATTGCCAAAATAATTCAGTTTATTTAATGAATAAGAACTGCTGGCTCCTGAATATATCTAAAGTCTTATTTCTTGTCTGTACTGATATCAAAAATGCACAGTTCTCACAGATTTGTTATTTTATTAATGCAAATATATAGTTTATATTACTTTTGATAAGTTTTACTCCGAGTGCTCAGACAAATGTAAAAAGTCAATTATATTTATTAGAAAGCAAATCTTTAAAGAATGTTTTTAAAAAATTATCTGGATTTCAAGTCAAAACTGAACTGAAACTGAAACCAACCCTTCCTGACTACTGTACTTAGAAATGAAAAGGGACTTTTTTGCAATGTTATCCAAGTGCCTAAGACACTTCAGAAAAAGTTGGTCTTTAATTGAATGCTTGAACTTTTCCCAGGATTCTTTGCCTGTTTAGGTGTTGTCTTGACTTTAATGCTTTCCTGATTGCCTTTTACAGCTGATTCAAGCCTGGCTTTCACAGTGGGAGATGAAGCCATTACTTTTTTAAAAACTGATGAGTACTGTGGACCAATCTGCATCACGTTTTGCAAAGCAAACTCATGTAGATTTCTTGCTGAGTTTGTGGCTGACCCCAAAGAATTCTCATCCAAAAGAAAGGAAATGAGGAGGGGCAGGAGGCAGGCCACCAAATAAGCACCTATAAAAATTAAAAACAATACTTAGATATCAATTTTTTTTAAGTTTTCAAACCCTAATGAGTACTACTAACCTTACATAAAGAGAGTCAACATTTTTCGAAGACATACTGTTAAACAGTGTAATTAATAATTAAATTTTGTTCAAAATTGTAATTATGGAGGAATACATTTTGTTTTAGTTGATTCCCCACAGCCACTTAAGACATTAAAATGGCATTAAAATTGAGGGACTTACGATGCTCTTCCTCAGCAATGGCTATGAGAGCTGCTACCACCTTTATTCCTTCCTGAATGACTTGAAGTTCAGCAGAATTCTCAGGCTTTGTTTTTTCTGTTTCCTGCAATTTCCCCACAATAGATGGTGCCAAAGAATGAATGTAAGGATATGAGACAGCTCTGTTGGGATATTTAAAGATAGAAAGCAGCAGCTGATAGCATTTAAGCTGCACCTAGAGGGGAAAAGTTACAGTTACAATACTGAATGTAAACAACGTCACACTTAAAACTACATGTAAGAATGGCTTAGCACAATTTTAAAGATAAAGCTTTCATAAGAAAAAAGTGTACAAAAGCTTGAAAATTCACATGGCAAGAGAACTTTTCATCATTAGCTAACTGTAAAACATACTTTGAAAAGTTAAATGATGTCAGGAAAGTATCCCAGAATTATTTTAACAAATAACGAAGAAACTATAAAACATGTCTTGCACTCAATTAAAAATGTCTAAATAGAGTTTTAGGCTCATGAACCCACTAGATTTCCTAACCATGTTAAAATGAAATTTTTGGAGAAAATTACACTTGACTAAAAGCAGAGGCATAGAACAGAAATGTCACCTCACTATTAAACTATGGATAACATTTGCAAAAATGCTTAATGCCTTAGGAGTCTATGTGTCTATGGGACTTTTGAAAGGCTGAGGCGCCTAAGTTACTTAGATGCTTTTGAAAATTTCACCCTATGTCACTATTTCTTTTTTTGTAATTACACCTGGCTTTCTGAAATTCTTATTAGTGAAAGCCATCCTGCTAAAAATTGAGATTTCTAAAACTGCACATATAGCAATAGACTTAAAAATTAAATATTTCCATCTTATTCTAGCAGCTGAGTCATCAACTTTGATAATTAAAATTAAATAAAGCTGACTTTCTGATTGATAAATCAGTACAGGAGGAGGAGGAAAAAACTGGTTTATGATGGACTCTTACATTGGCCAAAATAAAGCACACATTTGGGGAACTACTATTTAATTAACAACAGCCCAAGGGAGTATCATCTTTAGAGCCTCCCTTGCAGTGTGATAAAGAGGGAACTGCCGTGACAGTGGTATACTTCCACCATGTAAGAAACAAGCAAAAAATCCTCCTAATGTGCTGTTTCTGTCAAGAGTACAGATAAAGAATCAAAACAGATGACCTGGCAGCATATTGCCTTAAGGTCTAAAATAAGTGCACAGAGAAAATTAAGGAAATGGCTGCAAAACTAGATAACTTTCTTACCCGTTTAGTAAAGTGTAGAGTTCTTATTTCCCAGATGGTGAAACAATAATATAGAAAATACTTCATTTGTATACAGAATATTTTAATGAACAACAGTTAAAAGCAAAGCACAACACAGACCCACTAGCTCTGGCCAACTAGTTTAAAAGTGTACTTTAAAATAAAACAGATCTAAACAGGACAGAATAAAAAAAATTCTTTCAAAATCAACACTTTTAGTTCGGCCCAGTGAAACAGCTCAACAGAAAATGTGCTAGAATGCTTCTAACTGAAATACTCCTCTAGCTAGAAAAGTACTTACTATAGGATCTTTTGAATCAAGCGCTATTTTAAACTTCTCAATACAACGCTTTTGAAGGCACTCTATGGTAGTAACTTCTGGACTTGTAGACAAAATAAACTCTGTTATGCCAGTAAGCAGGCTGACTTCATCAAGTTCTTGTTGAGCTCCATCTACTAAAGATAAAACAGTCTCAGTCTCAAATTCACATTCTAAAAGTAATATTGCAAATTGTAATATTCGAAAGCAGTGGTAGGCAACCTACGGCACGTGTGCCGAAGGTGGCAAACAAGCTGATTTTCAGTGGCACTCACACTGCCCGGGTCCTAACCACCGGTCCAGGAGGCTCTGCATTTTAATTTAATTTTAAATGAAGCTTCTTAAACATTTTAAAAACCTTATTTGCTTTACATACAACAATAGCTGAGTTACATATTATAGACTTATAGAAAGAGACCTTCTAAAAATGTTCAAAATGTATTACTAGCACGCAAAACCTTAAATTACAGTAAATAAATGAAGACTAGGCACACCACTTCTGAAAGCTGCTGACCCCTGTTCTAAAGTGATGGAAAGAATGCTTATGAAGCATCTTTTGGCATGGCATTTTCTATATTATGTCTAAATGGAATTATACAGTGGTGCAAGCACATTAATTTTGTATTAAGAAAATATTTTTTCTTTTGCATTTATTGATACAACTGTTTTCACAAGAATCTAAAACCAATGTCATACATCTGACGAAGTGGGTATTCACCCACGAAAGCTCATGCTCCAAAACGTCTGTTAGCCTACAAGGTGCCACAGGACTCTTTGTCGCTTTTTATTTATAGAGAAGCGATGGCCTCTGGGGACATTACAGTATATCTCACACAAGGCAAACATACCCCATGTATCTAAATATGAGAGAATACGATAATTAAATACAAGAAAAAGTATGTTTGATGCATGTCACACATCTTGCAATAAGTGTTTAGTGAGGTAAAAAATAAAGCTGCATGGTTTCAGCCATGTGAAATGTTTGTGGACTAAATACAGAAACACTCTAGAGTATTGGCTGCAGACACAGATCAATCACTAAAATGATTTATGAAAATTATATTGTAATTTCAAAAATAAATTCAGGATTATGAAGTTTTATAATTAATATAATCATACATATACACACAATTATATTTTTGCATAATTCAGTTAAACTCAAGGAACAAGATTTGCTGAATCTGGCACAGAGTTGCATAAATTACATTTGCCTGCACAAGCAAAACCCCTTGCCTGTCAGAGTTGGATTCATCCAAAGAAAAGCAGGTAGGTCCATTGATGATGAAAGCGTTGTTTTAATTCTGACCAGTGGCCCTGGTGCAGAGGATAAGCATGTAGCCTTCCACACAACATCAGAGTTTGGTGGGGGAGCACCACTGCAGTGGATACATCCTTTAGGTGCATTGTTCCAACACAGGCTGGGGCAGAGGATAGCAATGGGCTGAGGCTGGGTGTAAGCCACAGGTGGAACCATGAAATCTGCCTCCCCACTACACCCCAAAAGAGGCACGGAGAAACTGTAGTGGCTACTCCAACCTATAGACTATAGCAGGGGCTTGGGGGAAGGGATAGCTCAGTGGTTTGAGCACTGGCCTGCTAAACCCAGGGTTGTAAGTTCAATCCTTCAGGGGGCCATTTAGGGATCTGGGGCAAAAATCTGTCTGGAGACTGGTCCTGCTTTCAACAGGGGGTTGGACTAGATAACCTCCTGAGGTCCCTTCCAACCCTGATATTATATGATTCTATCCTTCAGCACCCAGCATGTCAGGGTAAAGCTGCTCGCAGGCCAGGCCAGTTTGTTTATCAGGAGTGTCCGCAGGCACAGAGTCCCGCAGTTCACCATTCCCGGCCAATGAGACCGCGGGAAGTGGTGCATGCCAAGGGACATGCTAGCCATCATAGCTCCCTTTGACCAAGAACGGTGAACAGCAGCCAGTGAGCTGTGGGGCTCCGTGCCTGTGGACGCTCCAGATAAACAAACCAGGCAGGCCCGCCAACAGCTGCCGACCTCTTGACTATAGTAGCAGAAATGGGAGTGGGCTGTACTTAAGAACATTGATGTTGGACTATGTGGGTTAAGTAAGTTTCACCCTTAGACATTAAGTTATCTTAACAAAGGATAGTTCAGTTCTTCCACCATCATCTCAATCTTCTAGAGTTATTTGAATTTTATCTAAGCCAGCATCTTTTCATCCCCCTCTCACTTTTGGTTACCTGGATCCCCACAGTCAAGAACTGTGACTAAAGCACTACGAAGAAGTTCAGTCCAAGCAGTTCGGCTCTTCTCTGCTCGAGCCATAGGAGAAGACAATATCCCCTTAAGAGCTTGTAAAGATGCAGCAACTGTCAAAGGTAACTGGCCATCTGGCAATTTCACAGCAGTTTCTCTGAGGACTCCAATAATTAGGTACAGGATAGTAGGGAGTACTGAAACACTTCCTATGAGACAAAACAAATGCTTGGTATATCACTGTATAAAGCAAAAGATTTCCAGAATTAGTTATTTTATAAATCACTTGTCTTCAATTCTCTTTTTATATACAATGTCTAAACAGTTTTCATTTCTAAAAGTTGCCTATTAATTGTAAGTCTTGGTTCCAGAAAAAAGTATTTAAACTGCATGTGATTTTTAATGTCAAACAGAGGTAGATTGGCTACTTAAAGAGATGCTGGACTCTCTCCTTTTAAGTCAGAAAGTCATTAACTTCACTGGGACTACTCACATACCTAAAGTTTATTATGTAAAAGTCAGAATTAGTGGGGGTTCAGAGAAGGGCAATGATAATGATGTGGAAAAATGCATATGAAGAAAGAATGAAAAGATTTGGATTGTTTCCTGTAGAAATGAGACAAATTAGAAGAGACATAATAAAATGCACAAAATAAAGATGGTAGTTTGGGAGCTTCTGTTGTGTCTGTCTCAGAACACTAGAACAATTTCATTGAATGTCATCCTTAACAGGTGGCAAATTCAAAACTGATAAAAAGAAATACTTTCCCCATGATACATAATTAGACTGTGAAACTCTTTGTTAAAGGAAGTTAGTGAGCTAAGAATTTAGCAAGATTAAAAAAGAAATCAGACACTGAACATGCATAATAATATCTAGCATTGTAATAGTTACAGCTAACAAAAATTTAGGAAAGCATCACACCTAATGTGCAGAGCAGGTTATCCAATATCTGCCTACGGTGTGGTTCTTACATCTCCTTCTGAAACATTTGGCGCTAGCCTCGGCTGGAAACAGAATACTGAACTACACAGAACTTGGGTCTGACCCAATATGGTAGTGCCTATGTTCCAACAAGCTTAAATGTTTAGACTGGGCTTGGCTAGTGCAGACACCTGAATCCCACTGAAGTCAATGGAGTAGAGTCCACACATATATTTTGTACATTATTGTAGGTCCTGATTAAGCAATGCGCACACTTAAAGTCTAAGTGCACACTTAACTTTAATGTGCTTAAGTCCATCGCTATTCAGCAAAACAGATTGAATGGAGATGGACTAAAGCATGTACTTAAATGTCTTACTGTACTGGTGCCTTAGGTTCTTGTTCTGCTTCCTTAAAAGAAAAAAAAAATCTCTGAAGCTTAACTGCAGGAACCTGGGAAGAACAGCTACTGAAGATCAGCAGTGATCTCTCAGAGCCTAACAATATGTCCAAGCTCTTTTCTCGTCATTCTGAAAGATGACAATCACTAGACTGAACGTAACAAAAGACCATCACCACCCAACATTAATCTTTATGATTGAACAGGAGAGCCAATGACTGTTTCCAAAAGGAGATCATCATCCCTTTGGGTGGGCAGGATGGTGACCATGACATAAGGACTCAATAGTAGAGGGCAAATGTGGGAAAAGGGGCTGGTAGATACAAAGGATAGGAATTCTTGGATTTATGTTTTGTACAGTACCATAGGTATGAATAGTATTTTACATAAATACAGTCACAGGGCTCTGATTCAAGGAAATTATTATCTAAATTAGACTTAACTCAGCAACGTATGAAAAAAAGCTGGGTTATGGAAGCATGAAAGTAATAAACAGTGAAAGGTAACAAGATAAGATAGATACATATCTTATGTAATTATATTATTTTAAAAAGAATCTAACAAGGTTTGGTGACTGTGAAAAATGAAGTCGGGGGTGACGGTCAGATGCTCTGAGAGATGAACACTACCTTCCTAGTCTGTGTTTCTGTAGTTTACAAGATGGTTTTTGGACAAAGATGACATGGCACATTTCCCTTTGGAACACATTTTTACAGCTGTATTATAAATTCCTAAATTGAGGCTTTATAAAGGAAGTATGTAGCTATCATACATATACCTCTGTGAAATAAAATGTGTCCATTAATTGGACTTCTTTATGGGGAAAAGATGGGAGAAAAATATTTCGGTCCTGAAAACTACGTTACACTCTCACACTACTGCTCCTGTACCTATCAGCCTTTTTTTTTCTTTTTTTTTCTTTTTTAACTTTTGAGTACAACAAAAACAATTGGAAAATTGTCATAGGTAAATCTCCTAGACCTTGCTCCAGCATTTATCCAACAGATAAAGTTATGCAGTAAGTATATGTTACTCTATGATCATCATCCATCTTTTCATTTAATCTTCCCTTGTAACAAAATCACATATTGGTATCAACCACATCCTACCTTCAGGAGAGCAGACTGACGGAATGTCAGAGAGGATAACTAATGCTGCTGCCACCAATTTACTTCCACTCTCTGACAACAACTGAGGTTTTCCAGCTTTAAGTGCAGGGCTACCAGTTACTTTAGGGTTAAGCTGGGGGAGCTGCCTGACTAGAATGCAAACACACAACTCCAGCGTAGCAAAGACTAATGACTTTCCAGGCACCAGTCCTCCTGTGTCTTTGCCTTCTCCATATTCTGGCAAGGTCTCCTTTTCTGCAGCACCATCATCAACTATAATGAAAAGAAGAAATAAGGACATTAAGCACGTAGTGTTTTGTTGACAAAAGTTTACTTCTTGAAACTTTGTTGTATTGGCAGGGGATAATTTACAGTTCTAAATTCTAATGCAGCACAGTGTTAAAAGTTCTGATAGAGAACAACTGTAGTTTGAAATAAATTTATAAGGATGCACTCATTTCAAATGAATATGGGGTATTTGTCCGGCAGGAGAAAGGGATGTTTCTCTATTAAGGGTCCTTTGGGTTACGAGGGAGGGGAAAGAGGGATGGACTTACCTAAGTAAAGCCTAGGGGGCAACAGGAAGAGGCCAGACCAGCTGGGGACACTGACCACCATGTACACATGGGAGAGGGATATTTATACCTCTGTGCACTCCAGAAGGAATTCTCTCTCTCTCTCATATCAGTCACTGCAGCAGCTAAATTGTCCAAAGATTTCATCCTCACTGAGCATGCCCCAGCCCCTCAGAACTCCTACGTGGGAACAAACTGTGCATTCATCCCCCACAGAATGACTTAACATGCTACAGCCAAAGACTACAGAAGCAAAGCTGGGCTTCCCATAGAACTGCTGGTCCTGGCTGCTGCGGGCTATGGTGGGGCTGAGAGCAGGGAGCTTCTCTCCTCTGTGCTTTCAATTACCCCCCTGCTGGCATTCAGGCAGCACAGAGAAGTAAGCTACCTGACTCAAGTGCAGTGGGGACAAGAGCTGAATCAGAGGGAAGGAAAGGAGTCGATTGGGACAAAGTGTTCAATGAGAGTTGGACTGGAAGGGAGGAGAAGAAATACAAACTATCATGAACAGTTGGGGGAGGAGAAGTGGGAGAGACTGGGAGCCATTGCGGGAAGGGAGGCTGTGATTGGCTGGGCATGGAGACAGGGTGTTAGAGAGGGATACATTTTTTTATTTTTGCGCAGGGGGGGTTCAGGTTGGGGAATGAGAGATTTTACAAGGAATTGCGGGGAGACCAATGGGATTGGTTGGGCAAGGAGACTAGGACAAAGAGTCAGGAAGGGGGGGGGAAATTGGGCCAAGAGCCAGGGAAGGATAGGAACTGAGATGGATGAGGAGCCCAAGGATGGAGCCTGGGACTGGTAGCTAGTGGAGGAGACAGGATGGGAGGGAGAGAGATTAGTTGAAGAGACAGGAGAGGGGAAATGAGACTGGCTAGGTAACAAGACTGGCACTGGACCCCAGATGAGAAGACTAGGACTCGCTGGGCAACATGACTAGGAGAATGGGACTAGGATGAGGAGACAAAGTAGGGAAGAGACAAGACTAGAGACAGAGGCAAGTCTGTGGGGAGAAGGACCAGTAGGTAGTAGCTCTGAAACCACGAGAAAACACTCTTCTCCAGAGTGTGGAATGGAACCCAAGATTCCTGAGTCCCTCTGCTGTCAGCATTGCAAATATCTGTGAAACCCACTGGTAAACTGCACCTCGTCCCCATCTAAAGTAGTCCACAGAGTGAATGCCAACCAACTACTGCTAACAGTTACTCTGTTAACTCAAGTGGCAGAGATCTCGAAGGTGGATCTCAATTTCAACATTGCTGAAGAACCAGCTGGAGAACAGTACGATGCCACGTGATGGAACTGCTGATTTTTCAGATGGCTTTTTAAAAAAAACCTCAGAAATTCTACACAAAAACCTCCTAAAATCATCAAAGTAGCAAAATCAAGCACCTCAGCAAGTCTTTTTACAACCACGAGTGGTCTACCCCTCCAGATGTAATAAACAATATCTTCCAGTTGTGGGGAGTTATTGATATCGGCCGTTGGTTGTAATTCTTGCCAATTTCATGGCTCCATGCTGGAGATAGCTCCAGCTAGAGCCCAGCTGCCCCGCCGGGCTCCCTGTTAGGCTGCACCCACCCCACTTGGACCACAGCTGCCCCCAGCTCCCCATTCCCGGCTCCCAGCCCAGCTGCTGCCCAAGCTGCCTGCTCTGAGCTGGGCTGTGTCTACCCAACTCCCTGTACCCCACTGTCAGATCCGGAGGTTCCTGGCTCCCCATGGAGAGTCCCAGTGCTGTACAGGGGCTCCCCACCACAGCCGGGCTCCTGGCAGGGAGCTCTGCGCCTGGAGTCCAGGTGGTTCCCAAGCTCCCAGTGAGGAGCTGGGATCCTTGGAGCAGCTGCCAGGCTCTCCATGGGGAGTGGAGAGCCCAGGGCACAGTCTGGATAGGAGCGAGGAGCTGTGTGTGGAGCTGAGAGACAAGGCTCTCTATTTCCCCACCCCCAGCCTGTCTTAAGTTGGTGGAAGTGCTTCTGCTGAAGATGCGCATGGTGCCAAGTCTGTTGTCGCTGCTGGGCCTGGTACCAATTGCGGCGGTAGCGGTGGCTAATGCCTGGGAAAAATCCCTGGCCCTAGATGCAGTCCTTCTCTCAGACACAACTGAAAAGGAGCATACTGAAGTAGACCCCTCGGACTGGTGGTAAGCCCATGGGTTCTAAAAGGGCCACTGGGTCAGCATCTGAGCCAGTACCTGCCACTGTTGTGGCCACGGTACTGTGGGGAAAGTTTGGGTCATCCCTGCTGACTGGAAGTGCCAGCGACTACAGTGTCGGCTTCTCTGGGACACGTATGAGTTAGTGCCCGTCAGTGCTAGGAATTGGTGCCAGGATGATGTAGAACATTGCCAAGCCATAGCTGGCTTGCCACTGGCCTCCGAGTCATTTGGGGCCTTGGGACTGGTGCTATGACACCGTGATCGGGGGGAGTGTGGACCTGTCAATGTGATCAGGTCCCGCACCGCCTCATAAGTCTTGGGTGTAGAAGGGAGGTCCAAATCTCCACCTGGGTCTCCTCTGGTGGCACCAGACTCAACGGTCTCTCTCATAGCCTGGAGTCGATGGTGCTGGCTGTTGAGCTGGAGGGGAGGTGCGGGCTCCCTCCCTTAGGTTCACGTTCCTATGCACGGGAAGGGGAGCGCCCTCTATCAGTCTTCCTGTGCTGCTTCTTCGGGACGGGAGACTGCGAGCAGTGCCAAGATTGATCCCGTGCCATGCTCAGCGCCGGGAAGTGCCGGTGCCGAGGGTCTCTGATCCCAGAGTCCTTCCTAGAACCTCCAAGATCGAAACCCGCGTTCTGTGCACTGATGCTGAGGAGCCTGGTGCCAAATCCATTGGGCTTGACTAAGACTGAGGGCGGAGAGCTGCTTCCATTAGCAGCAACTTTAGTTTCTGATCCCTCTCCTTCTTCGTGCAGGGGCGAAAGCTCTGACAGATCTAACACCTGTCTGCTTCAAGAGACTCCCCCAGGCACTTTAGACAAGCTGAGTGTGGGTCGCCCTTGGGCATAGGCTTCTGGCAAACCCCGCAAGGCTTAAACCCCTGGGTCTGAGGCATGCCCCGGGCCCGGGAGAGGGATGTGGAAGCAGGGGAGGGAAACAACCCCCACTGCCCCAAGTCCAGATGTCTGTCTAACAAAACAAATTTTTAAACTATCTTTAACTATTTACAGAAAATACGCTAGAGGATCCCTCGTTGAAGTCGAGACGAAATGCTCCAATAACTATCACTGACTGTAAGAAGGAATTGGAGACGGCGAGTTGGCAGGGCCCTATATGCGGTGCCATGAAGGCGTGACTCCATGGGGCTCCAGAGCCAACCCGATGGGTGCTACTAGGGGAAAAACCTTCCAGCGAACTGTGCATGCGGCATGCACACACTTAACTGAAATCAATATGAGCAAGCACTCAAAGAAGAAAAAATGTTTTGGTACAAAATTCTGTGCATATGTACTATTTTTATAGGAAATAAAATTTGGTTTCATTCTACATCTTCTAAACAGAAGAAAAACCTGTTATTTAATTATAATGACTGTTAAAGGGTATAACTAATCCAGGAGAAAATGCTTAATTCAATGGCTATACTCAATGCTGTTAGGAACTGGATGAGTAACTTGATCACAGTTGCTTTATTTAAAAACTCTACTTTATATTGCCACACAAGGAAAAAGCTAATGCTCTTGTGTTGCAATTCCACAACTGGCCTACTTAGTCTTGCGTGGCCTGATTTTCTGAAGTACCGAATATCTTTAGCTCCCAGTGAAGTCAATCAGATTAGTGACTTAGCACCTCTGACAAAAAAGCCACTAATCTACAGCTTACAGATGGAATAAGTTTGGTCATAAAAAGTTTATACAGTATATTGTATACCTTCTGCACTTCTCCGTTTCTCTCTCACATGCTCCTGAGCTGCGAAAAGAATCTGTCGGACTACTTCAAGAGTAGCAAGCTGAATATCAGATGATTCTCTGGTTAGTATCAGTCGATGCAGAACATTCAACAACTCCACACCAAGCTCCTGTAGAAAGAGAAATGTTCAAAGTCTTGATATTCACATCCATTTACTTATTACCCACAAGCATCAGAGGTTCAGTATTCTAATGTAAATTTATATAATGCTTTGAAAATGTAACACACTACATAAACTGAACATAAACAACAGCTTGGACTGCAGAATACTCTAGCTATTCACCTCAGAGTGAGACAGAAGATATAAAATGAAGCTTCAAAGTAGTAGTAAGCTATTATTGTATTCTCTTTCTAGCTTCAGACTTTCCTTTCTATGTCTTTACATAATGTCTTCAAAATACCTATGTGGACTGTGTCTACACTGCCCATTCTACAGAGTCATTGTTTAAGATGTGAGTACAAAGTCATCCGTGATAAACAGATTGAGAACAACTGTGTAAATATAAAACTGTAATAAGATGGTACACATTTTTGTCAGAGTCTTGTGAACTATATTCTCATTAAAGACTAACAGATGTATTGGAGCATAAGCTTTTGTGGGTGAATACCCACTTCGTCAGACACATGGGTACGGGGGTATTCACCCACGAAAGCTTATGCTCCAATACATCTGTTAGTTTTTAAGGTGCCACAGGACTCGTTGCTTTTTACAGATCCAGACTAACATGGCTACCCCTCTGATACTATATTCTCATTGCCTTTATTTGCTCATTTCTAATTAGGAGCAGCTGAAAATTATTGCTTTTTTTTCTTCTTTTTATCTATCTAATGTTTTTGCCAAAGCGCAGATGCATCCCTACTGTCACAGAGTGTGGGGGAGTCTGGGCCCTGCAACCCCTACTTCCTGCGATTTACCATGACTCTCAGCCAGCCAGTAAAACAGAAGGTTTTCTAGACAACAGGAACACAGTCCCAAGCAGGGCTTGTAGGTACAACCAGGACCCTCAGTCAGGTCCCTCTGGGGGGCAAGGATCTTAGACCCCAGACTCAAGGTTCCCTGCCTCTTCCCAGCCAGCCCAAAACTGAAACTAAAAACCTCTCCAGCAGGCTCTCTTCCTTTGTCCAGCTTCCCGGGCTTTGACTCCCCCCACCCCCACACCCTGCCGCCTCTTCCTGGCTCAGGTTACAGGCTCAGGTCCTGTCCCTCACCTGAAGTCATCCTCTGCTCTCCCATTTCCCATGCAGACAGCCCCTACTGCGTCACACCTATATATTAATTTTTTAACCTCAAATACTTGATGTCTGAAATGTTACTGTTTCAATGTATAAAATTAAAACAGAAGGAATTAATGACTTTTTTTTTTAACTCCACACAGTCATTTTACTGAAAGCCTCCCTCCACTTTCATCTAAGTGGAAAAGCTAAGTTCTGTTCCTAATTACTTCTGTGCACATGCAACCCCACTGCCTTCACACAGAAGATCGGAAGTTGAAGCTAAGAAAAACCAACCTACCAATCTACACTTCTAAAATTTGGAGCATATGGTGAGAAGGAACTTTCCCCCCTCAATGTTCCCCAAAATCTTAAAGGAAGGATAGGCCTCATTGCTTACACCAAACATATATTAGTTTCCAACCTGTCAAGCTCCAAACATAGGATCAGAAAGAAAGTAAAGTAGGAAAATTAAAACAATGATTCATGAAACTGAAGATGTAAGCAGTATTATTTAAGCTACACAAGTTATTGAATGTTCTGTATGATACAAAACCATAAAGTGATAAGAATTCCCAATAGCAAAAGTGGAAGACAAGGTTTTCACAAGGAAGAGGTAAATTGGGGTCTAAAAAGCAGACAGTTTTCCTTGCTTTAAGGGGCAACTGAAATGTAGAATTCCAATTAAAACGGTATGAGGAGTTCAGTTGTGCCAGCAAAAGCCTTGATTCTGGTCACAAATGTATCAGCCTTGATGCCTTCTTCAAACAAATACTTTTTGTCACGCTGTGTGCTAGGTAAACATTTTGTATGCATTCAATTCTTTGTTAAAAAAAATCACAAGTATTACTTCACACAAATGAAGGGAGACTTCTATATCTGCTTTGCTTCCTGAGGATATATTTTTAATTTAAACTGTGCTGTACATAAACAAAGATTACAATGAGGCCAGGGTGGGATACTCTGAGTAGTTTGTGGATTTGTCATATGGCAACTAAAACATGACATGTCCCTTTAATTAAACAGGGTTGGGTTTTTTAAAGGAGTATTAGTTATAATCAGAAATAATACGATACATATGATTTACCCTTTCGGAAGTAAATATCCAATTATAGTACTTTGAAAGATACAGTACAGCAGTTTGCTCTTGAAATGGAAGAGGCCTTATTTTATAATGTCGTTTTGGAAACAATGGCCCAGAACAGTCAGGACCTGCCCAGGTAACATGTTCAGGCAGGCCTCAAAAGATGTCATTTTTAAAGTTTCATTCAGAACAATAAAATAATGACTGGGTTAATACGTACGCAATGCCTGACAGATAAAAGAGCAACACTTTTTTGATGGGTGGGTAGAATTTGTACTTTAAAGGATACAATAAAAATGTATACTTACAGAGAATATTATTCCCCTAGATTGTAGATATCAGAACTAGTGAAAGATGATCCCTCACTCACAGATCTTGGGAGACAGGCCAGATCTCGCTTACAGACAGCCTCTCAACCTGAAGCAAATACTCACCAGCAACCGCACACCATACAACATAAACACTAACCCAGGAACCTATCCTTGCAACAAAGCCCGATGCCAGCTCTGTCCATATATCGATTCAAGTGACACCATCATAGGACCTAATCACATCAGCCACACCATCAGGGGCTGGTTCACCTGCACATCTACCAACATGATATATGCCATCATATACCAGCAATGCCCCTCTGCCATGTACATTGGCCAAACCGGACAGTCTCTAAGCAAAAGAATAAATGGACACAAATCTGGCATCAGGAATCATAACATTCAAAAACTAGTGGGAGAACACTTCAACCTCTCTAACCACTCAGTGACAGACTTGAAGGTGGCAATTTTGCAACAAAAAAACTTCAAAAACAGACTGCAAAGAGAGACTGCTGAACTCGAATTAATATGCAAATTAGATACAATTAACTTAGGTTTAAACAGAGACTGGGAATGGCTGGGTCATTACACTAATTGTATCTATTTCCCTATGTTAAGTTCTCCTCACATCTTCTATAGGTCATCTCAATTATCACTTCAAAGGTTTTTTTTCTCCTGCTGATGATAGCTCATCTCAATTGATTGGCCTCTTCCAGTTGGTGTGCATACTTCCACCTTTTCATGTTCTCTGTATGTATAAATATCTCCTGTCTGTGTGTTCCATTCTATGCATCTGAAGAAGTGAGCTGTAGCCCACGAAAGCTCATGCTGAAATAAATTTGTTAGTCTCTAAGGTGCCACAAGTACTCCGGTTCTTTTTGCGGATACAGACTAACACGGCTGCTACTTTGAGAACTAGGATGAAGTGTGAATTTTTGTAAAAAGAAAACCTAAATGTGGTCCTGTAATAATCAAACATTTTTCATATTTAAACTTTTTTAAAAAAAGAGATTATATATAGGGCATGTCTTCAATGCAAAATTAGCCCGGGCTATAGCTTAGGCCAGGGGTCAGCAACAGGTGACACACAGGCTGCATGTTTTGGGTTGCACGCTGCTGCCAACCAGGATCCCGGCCTCTGGCCCTGCTCAGCCTGCTGCTGGCCTGGATGGACGAAACCCGGGCTGGTGGCTGGGACCCCAGAACAGCAGTGGGATGAGCCACTCAGCCTGCAGCAGGTCTCGGGTCCCAGCTGCCGTCCCCTTGCCAGCCGGGGTCCCAGCCGCTGGCCCCGTTCAGTCCACTGTCGGCCTAGATGGATGGAACCTGGGCAGCAGCAGGCTGAGCGAGGCCGGTGGCCGGGACCTTGACTGGCAGGGGCCACCAGACAGACCCCCAGACTGGCATCAGGCTCAGCCCGCTGCCGATCTGTGGTTCCATCTGCCGCACATGCTGCCGGTCTCGCACGCAAAACCTTTTACTGGCACACAAAACCTTAAATTAATGAAGACTTGGCACACTACTTCTCAAAGGTTGCCGACCCCTAGCTTAGGCATTGCCCCAACCCCAGATCCATCTACACAGAAAAACTTCTAACCCAGGCTCAAAGGCGCTTTAAACTCAGGTAAGCAGGCATGACTGAGGGTGAAGGCTTGGGCTCAGGGGTTTTGCTCACTGCCTACCTTGCAGTGAGAATACAGGCTAATCAAGCGCTGTTAATCTTCCAATCTCATAATTTTGCCCTGGCTATACTTTCTCATCTAATTTCTCCCTTCTTCTGCACTGCTTAATATACTTCTACTGCTCTTCCACACCATTTGAGCAGAGATGCCATCCAAGAAGTCCTCTCCCATGCTGCCAGTTGGACAGAAGCGGACACTAGCCTTCTAGTAAAGCTGTGGTGTGATATCAGTAAGAAACACAAGAGCACTTCCATGAATTCATAGAGGGGCTCAGTTTAATGTACCACTAAGACCCATGGAATACTTAGCTAGAAGTAGAACCCAGCAAACAGGTTAGTATAACACTATTGTGCACGCATCCACATAGGTCTGGCATGAATAGGGCTATGTAGTGGGGATGCCCACCCATGCTAGCCTAGCCCAGGCTAACTCTGTAGTGAAGACATATCCTCTGAAAGGATGGTTTATCTGATTAGTTTTCCAAGTTACATTAACTTATACCCTGAGAGCTTCCTTTCTTCCAGAGACTGACATGCTGTTCCCTGATTGGAGTCAGAGAAATGACAACCTGCCATGCTACACATCTAAGTCATCTTTCAACAAACTATAAGTTGCAGTCTAGCAATGATTTCTATAGCATTCACATAGGCGGGTTTCTTTTTAATTAACTTTTAGCTTATTATTTCTTTCCAGTTCTATAAAATTTTCAATAAAACGTTTGAAGTGCAAAATCTGAACTTTAAGGTGAGGTCAATGTAGCAACACATTCGAAGAGAGCCAAAAAGTCTCAGGATCTACAAGAGAGAGAAATAACTAACTGCCACATTTCTTACCAGACAACAGTGTTTACAATCAGTGCCACAGAACAGCAAATGAAAAATCATTGTAGATTGAAGGACAGCTGAGAGATCTAAGTCATAGCAGACACTGTCACAATACCCTGCTGTAGTAAGATGAGACCCTGAAACATAAACTCATGTTAGAGGCCCAAAGCCTGAATCAAAGTACTTCCAGGCATTGCTAAGCAAAAGCTGGGCTGTGAGCCAGAGGCAGGCCCCACTCATAGAAGAGGGCTGCTAGATGCAGATGCATCCTCACATAAGTGCTAATAAGAGGAACTTGTGCCAAGATGGCATCAGAACACTCCACAGAGATAACAAGGAAAAAGCAGGTTCATATTAAAGATAGGATCAAAAGGACAACATGATGGATAGATTTGTTTGAACCGACATAATCAAAAATGGAGACAGCCCTCAATGAGTCAAGAGGCTGTACTTCAATACATCAATAGGGATGAATAATCTGTCCTGTAACTGTATAAAACTAGGTCCCAGAGTGCACATGTTTGTCTGGCCTATGGGGCAGTTGAAAGTCCTGCCACTGACTGAGCCGGTCCATTGCCAGGGGGCACAAATTCGTAGCATGTCTTGTAGAGTCTACGGAAAACTATTACTGTGCTTCGTTTGACAATAAACCTGGCTTGGGTTCCTTCATACCTGACTAGAGTCTGTGGTCTTTGGGAGTTCTCTTGGGGTCTGCTGTGTCAGCTATCTGAGCAGATCTGGGGCAGCACACAGAGGGAACACGCACACAGTCGACTGTTATCATTGAACAAGAGCAAAGCACCACACCGACAGCTACTGAAAATATCAGGAATTCTAACTCATATTTTCTAAATTAGCATGTTACCTGATCACCACCTATTTTAGACCGAGGCCAAGGCACATCAAGAAATGCTTGCAGAGCATGTAGGCAAGCAGTAATGTTTTCCATTGCTGAATCTGAGCGAGGTGAGCAGAGAAATTCCACACTAATTCCTGTAAACAGCAGGACAAAAACAAAAACAGGTTTTACTGAAAACCTATTTAAAGTAATTTTGTAAATCAAAACAAGTACGCTGTCAATGTGCTGAAAAGATATGGAAATCGCATATGCATCTTTTATATTCCTGCATGCCTAAGCAAATAAATCTTCAATTGTAAACATTTTAGGCAGGTGTTTGTTGTAACAATTAGGCCAATAACTATAATCACGATAAGTAGGTCGAGTTATTTTTAACAAAGAATTTATAATAGGTGCAAGAAAACCAGAACAAACCCCCCCCCCTGGGAGTAGTCCAAACAAAAAGGCCCTCTGATATAATTCAACGACCACACTGTGATCATGCATGGTAAACAAGAAAATGTGGGTCTGGAAATTAATGAACTAAAATAAAAGTGTGTCAGAAACTTGGCCTAACTGATGGACAAAATAAGAAAATGGGTTATCCCACCAATTACTCCCTTTTGGGTCATTAAAGAAAGACTTTGGGGGAAGTATGGAAGAAAAGACGGGGGCGACTAAAGTGAGCTTCATCATCATGACAGCCACCTCCAACATCTCCTGGAACACCAGGCCTTTTTAACATTGTTTAATGATGGACAGTGACTGTGTTAGGGTAACATCTTTGGGCCCCTATATTCCATCTAAATTAACATTATAGACCTTGTCTTCCTTTATCTAAGTATCCAGTATCTAAGAGTATGTCTACTACCTGCTGGATCAGCGGGCAGCAATCCATCTAGCGGGGGTCGATTTATCGAGTCTACCTAAACACGATAAATCGACCCCTCCGCGCTCTCCTGTTGACTCCTGTACTCCGCCGCTGCGAGAGGCGCAGGCAGAGTCGACGGGGGAGCGGCAGCAGTTGACTCACCACAGTGAAGACACTGCAGTGAATAGGTCTAAGTACATCAACTTCAGCATAACATAGCTGAAGTTGTGTAACTTAGATCGATCCCCTACCCCCGAGTGTAGACCAGGCATAAGATAATGAACAGACTGAAACTTCTGGGCAATAGAAAAGAAATAAATAATAATCAGCTTCAAAAATCACAGAAATAGAAGATGAAGATGTTGAGATCTGGATCCACTAATTAGGAAGAAAATTCTTATAGGCACCCCACAGAATTTTTGCCTTAATATGAAATTGAGAACCTGGAATGTAGTATGTGAACTCTTGACATAGTGATTTACATGACAGGATGAGTTTACAGAGAAACTATAATAGCAGCGTAGAAACTTAAAGGCTATCTGAGACTTAATATTTTTATTTCACAAAAAGGCTGAAGTTTTTAGTTAATCATGTATTTACCAACCCCACCTCACTAGCTAAATGGGGCAAAGAAGTCTATATGAACCCTGGGCCTGCTAACCCTAGACCTGAAGGAAATAACTGAACTTTTCTGTTGGGCCTCAGATGCCAAGTCTATGTTTTGCCAGGTTAAACAAAAACGTATTTAAAACTGTGGTCATATTCCAGAGTAACTCCAATCAAGTCAGTAATGTCACCTTGTAATTACACTGGTGTAACCAAAATTGAATCTGTTCTTAAGCTCAAAGCAGAAGCAATAGTAGGTTTCTGAGCATAGTAGTAAATTGGCATGTGTTCTGTTTACCTTGCATTGGATATTTTTTCCCAGCATAATCAGAAAGACAGGAAGCAATTCTGTCTCCAACATAGAAACCAACTCTTGCCATAAGTACTTCCAACATATCAATTCTTCACCAACACAATTAAGAGCAGACAACCAAAGCATTATAGCGTGTCAACAGTATTATTTATACTAAAGTGACTGTTTATAATTTAAAATCCAGACAGATTACATGCTCATCAACCAACCCAAGATAAGATGAAATATGTCAGTATTCACATCCTCAGGAGATTTCACTGCAGCCCTAGAGGAGGAATCTTGACACATTGTAGTTGGGGTAACAGGTCTAGAGAGATTAGTTACTCCTTCATCTGGATCAACCACAAGGAAACCTGTGCTGGTAAGCCATAATGCTGTAGCATAAAGAATTAGAGCCCAGGAGTTGTGATAGTGTGGTCTTGCATTTTCAATTGTCTCTGCAGTATAGAATGCACCACCTACAAAAAAATATCAGTCAGAGTTTTAAATGATGCAATTATTTTCAGTTGTAAATAATTTCTCTTACAGGTATGGGATTCCTTTCTGTTATTATAATGGTATTTGTGTTTAATGACATTTCATTGTCTTTCTTAACTGTTTAACAGCCAGAGCTGACCTGGTGGTTTGTGGTTAACAAATAAAATTATCAACAACAAAGCAAATAGAATCAAATACATTTCTTTAAGTCTTTTTTCTTCCTTTCATCTTAAAAATCCACTACTGCTCCATTCCAGTGAAACCTCTATCCCAAACTTAGTCATTGATTTTGTGGTAAATAGCTGCAAATTATAGGGTGCTGGTTCTGTATCAACTACATCTTATTTTGTGAAAAAGTTATGTACTGTGAGTGGGCACAATTCAGCTGAGATGTTATTAAGCACATACAACCAAATTATATCAAACACGAATAAAAGTATACAGTTGCCTTCATACCTTCAACTGGAAGTTGAGAGGCATATTCTGAAGGCAAAGTTAAGAGAGCAAAATCCTGAAGTGCAGCAAGCCAGAGTTTGCTTAGGATCCCAAGGTCTGCCTGGACTAGGTCCAAAAGTCCATCGGCTGATGAGGTTAAATCTCCGTAGCTTTCATCTGTAGAGTTTGTGATCATCAAAGTTTGCTTGTGTGGATCACTTTGGTTTTTTTCTCCTTCAGCTGCAACTATGTAAACCTGTTCAAAGTTTGAGAGACAGAGCAACAGTTATAGATTTTTAAAGCCAGAAGGCACTACTGTGATCACCTAGTCTGACCTTCTGCACGACACAGGGCATAGAGCTTCCTTGAATTAATTCCTGCTTCAAGTCTAATAGCCATGGTTGAACTAGGACACACCTTCCAGCAAAATACCCAGTCTTGATTTAAAGATGATCAGTGATGGAGAATCCACCACAATCCTTGTTAAGTGGTTCCAGTTGTTAGGGACTCTCACTATTAAAAATTCGCACTTTATTTCTATTCTGAATTCATTTAGCTTCAACTTCCAACCATTGGATCTTGTTATTGATTGAAGAGCCCTCTAATATCAAATTTCTATCCTCCTGTAGGTACTTGTACATTGTGATCAAGTTACCTCTCACCTTCTCTTTGAGAACCTAAATCAATTGAGCTGCTTGAGTCTTTCACTGTAAGCAAAAGCCCTGTGTAAATCAAGATTTCACAGACTGCACAGAAATAATGAAATTAGCCCACTACTGTGATTTTTCGGGGGGGGAGATGCCTGGTTCCAACTCCTTTCTATTGGAAAAAAAATCATGGTTTGGGGCTAATTTGGCTGCTTGTGGGAGGTTAGCTTCCTGCTCAGCTGGCTGGCAGGGAGGAAGATGACCATAATGTGTGGTAATTAGGAGCCTTGGCTGACCCACCCCTGCCCCCAGGCAGGCCAGGGGGAGGCAATGCAGCATCAGCTGTCAAAGAGCAGTGACCAGGATCTGGAGCACAAACAAGTGTGCGAGGGATCCATGACCTGGCAGAGAGATTGGGGCATGAGGATGATGGATCCTGGTCTCTTCCCAATTCTCCCACACTAGGACAGGTCTCCCTCCACTGACACCATTTCAGGGCAGGACGCCATCCCCTACTCCACACACACTTGCTCATGTTCCAAGTGGTGATCCTGGGCTCAGCTTTCTGGACTCAGCTCCTTGCTGACTGGTGCTGCAGTGTCTCCCCCAGGCCTGTTGGTGAGGGGATGGGCCTGGGGCTCCTAATAGCTACACATTGCGAGTACTGCCCCACTCTCTCTTGAAAAAGAGATGACTAAGGGGGAATATGACAGCCTCATAGACTTTAGATGATCATAATGGTCCCTTCTGACCTTAGTCTTACCTCCTGCACAATGCAGGCCACAGAATCTCACCTACCCACTCCTGCAACAAACCCCTAACCTATGTCTGAGTTATTGAAGTCCTCAAATTGTGGTTTGAAGACTTCAAGCTGCAGAGAATCCTCCAGCAAGTGACTCGTGCCCCATGCTGCAGAGGAAGGCGAAAAACCTCCAGGATCTCTGACAATCTGCCCTGGAGGAAAATTCCTTCCCGACCCCAAATATGGCGATCAGTTAAACCCTGAGCATGTGGGTAAGATTCACCAGCCAGACACCCAGGAAAGAATTCTCTGTAGTAACTCAGATCCCACCCCATCTAACATCCCATCACAGACCACTGGGCATACTTACCTGCTGATAATCAAAGATCAATTGCAAAATTAATTGCCAAAATTAGGCTATCCCACCATACCATCCCCTCCAAAAACTTATCAAGCTTAGTCTTAAAGCCAGATATGTCTTTTGCCCCCACTACTCCCCTTGAAGGCTGTTCCAGAACTTCACTCCTCTAATGGTTAGAAGCCTTCGTCTAATTTCAAGTCTAACTTCCTAGTGTCCAGTTTATATCCATTTGTTCTTGCGTCCACATTGGTACCAAGCTTAAATAATTCCTCTCCCTCCCTAATATTTATCCCTTTGATATATCTATAAAGAGCAATCTTATCCCCCCTCAACCTTCTTTTGGTTAGGCTAAACAAGCCAGGCTCTTTGAGTCTCCTTTCATAAGATAGATTTTCCATTCCTTGGATCATCCCAGTAGCCCTCCTCACTATCTGTTCCAGTTTGAATTCATCCTTCTTAAACATGGGAAACCAGAACTGCACACAATATTCCAGATGAGGTCTCACCAGTGCCTTTTATAAGGGTACTAACAACTCCTTATCTTTGCTGGAAATACCTTGCCTGATGCATCCTAAAACCGCATTAGCTTTTTTCACGTCCGTATCACATTGGCAGCTCATAGTCATTCTGTGATCAACCAATACTCCGAGGTCCTTCTCCTCCTCTGTTACTTCCAACTGATGTGTCCCCAGTTTATAACTAAAATTCTTGTTATTAATCCCTAAACGCATGACCTTGCACTTTTCACTATCAAATTTCATCCTATTACTATTACTCTAGTTTACAAGGCTATCCAGATTTTCCTGAATGATATCCCGGTCCTTCTCTATGTTAGCAATACCTCCCAGCTTTGTGTCATCCACAAACTTTATTAGCACATTCCCACTTTTTGTGCCAAGGTCAGTAATAAAAAGATTAAATAAGATTGGTACCAAAACTGATCCCTGAGGAACTCCACTAGTAACCTCCTTCCAACCTGACAGTTCGCCTTTCAGTACGACCCGTTGGAGTCTCCCCTTTAACCAGTTCCTTATCCACCTTTCAATTTTCATATTGATCCCCATCTTTTCCAATTTAACTAATAATTCCCCATGTGGAACTGTATCAAATGCCTTACTGACATCGAGGTAAGTGAGATCCACTACATTTCCTTTGTCTAAAAAATCTGTTACCTTCTCAAAGAAGGAGATCAGGTTGGTTTGGCACGATCTACCTTTTGTAAAACCATGTTGTATTTTGTCCCAATTACCACTGACTTCAATGTCCTTAACTACTTTCTCCTTCAGAAATTTTTCCAAGACCTTACATATTATACATGTCAAACTAACAGGCCTATAGTTACATGGATCACCTTTTTTCCCTTTCATAAAAATAAGAACTATGTTAGTAATTCTCCAGTCGTACTGTACAACTCCTGAATTTACTGTTTCATTAAAAATTCTTGCTAATGGGCTTGCAATTTCATGTGCCAGTTCCTTTAATATTCTTGGAAGAAGATTAGCTGGGTGCCTCGATTTTGTCCCATTAAGCTGTCTGAGTTTGGCTTCTACCTTGGATGTGGTAATAGCTACCTCCATATCCTCATTCCCATTTGTCATCGTACCATTATCCCTAAGCTCCTCATTAGCCTCATTAAAGACTGAGGCAAAATATTTGTTTAGATATTGGGCCATGCCTAGATTATCCTTAACCTCCACTCCATCCTGTGGAGAAATTGGAGAGGGTCCAGAGAAGAGCAACAATAATTAAAGGTCTTGAGAACATGACCTATGAAGGAAAGCTGAAAGAATTGGGTTTATTTAGTTTGGAAAAGAGAAGACTGAGAAGGGACATGATAGCAGTTTTCAGGTATCTAAAAGGGTGTCATCAGGAGGAGGGAGAAAACTTGTTCACCTTAACCTCTAATGATAGAACAAGAAGCAATGGGCTTAAACTGCAGCAAGGGAGATTTAGGTTGGACATTAGGAAAAAGTTCCTAACTGTAAGGGCAGTTAAACACTGGAATAAATTGCCTAGGGAGGTTGTGGAATCTCCATCTCTGGAGATATTTAAGAGTAGGTTAGATAAATGTCTCAGGAATGGTCTAGACAGTATTTGGTCCTGCCATGAGGGCAGGGGACTGGACTCCATGACCTCTTGAGGTCCCTTCCAGTCCTAGAGTCTATAAATCTATGAATCCTCAGTGTTCAGAGATCCCATTTCTTCTTTCTTCGTTTTCTTCTTATTTATATGGCTATAGAACCTTTTACTATTGGTTTTACTTCCCTTTGCAAGGTTCAACTCTACATGGCTTTTGGCCTTTCTCACTTTATCTCTACATGTTCTGACCTCAATGAGGTAGCTTTCCTTGCTAATCCCTCCTATCTTCCACTCCTTGTAGGCTTTCTGCTTTTTCTTAATCACCTCTCTGAGACGCTTGCTCATCCAGCTTGGTCTTCAATTCCTGCCTATGATTTTTTCCCCCCCTTTCTTGGGATGCAGGCTTCTGATACTTTCTGCAACTTTGACTTGAAGTAATTCCAGGCCTCCTCTGCCTTTAGAGGTCTATAAAGTCATGAATGGTGTGGAGAAAGCGAATAGGAAGTGTTATATACCCCTTCACATTACACAAGAATCAGAGGTTACCCAATGAAATTAATAAGCAGTAGGTTTAAAACAAACCAAAAGAAGTACTCCTTCGCATAACACACAGTTAACCTGTGGAACTCATTGCCAATGGATGTTGTGAAGGCCAGAAGCATAACTGGATTCAAAAAAGAATAAGATATGTTCATGAGAGGATAGATCTATCAATGATTATTAGCTGAGATGATCAGGAATGCAACCCATGCTCTGGGTGTCCCTAAACTTCTGACTGCTAGCATCTGGAACTGGATAATAGTGGATGGATCATTCAGTAAATTGCCCTTTCCTATTCACTCCTTTTGAAGCATCTGGCACTGGCCACTGTTTAAAGACAAGATGGACCATTGGTCTGACCCAGTTTGGCCCTTCTTACATCTAGTTTCAGCTTCTAACCACTGGATTTTATTAATCCTTTTTCCAGACAGATTTAAGAGCTGTGTATTATCAACTCTCTTCCCCATGTAGTTTCTAGTAGACCAGTATCAAACCACCTCTTACTCTACTCTTGGATAAATTGAACAGACTGACCTGCTTGGGTCTCTCACTATATGACATGTTTTCCAGACCTGTAGTCATTCATGTAGCTGTTTTTGAACCCTTTCTAGTTTTCTGACATCTTTTTTCAAGTATGGACACCAGAATTGGAGACCGCATTCCAGCAATGGTCTCAATAATCCGTGTATGGAGGTAATACCATCCCCCTGCTTCTACTCAATATTCTCCCGCTTCTATATCCAATTATTGTATTTATCCTTAGCTACGTTGTTCTGAGAGCCCATGTTCAACTGGTTATCCACTATTACCCCTAAATTCTTTTCAGTATCACTGTACTGCAGGACATAGTCCCCCACCTTGTAAGTGTGAGCTATATTTCTTCATTCTCAGCTGTATGTCCTCGCTTTTGGCTGTATTAAAAAGTATGTTGTTCAAATGAGCCCATCTTACCAACTCACTGAGATCACATGCATAAGTCCTTACTGCCTAACTGAACTTGCAGGCAGTCACACAATGAGAAATGCGTATATTTTGCCTGAGACATGTTTGCCTACAGAGCCTCCCTGTGAGAAATTAAATG
Source organism: Gopherus flavomarginatus (assembly GCF_025201925.1). Lineage (NCBI taxonomy): Eukaryota > Metazoa > Chordata > Testudines > Testudinidae > Gopherus > Gopherus flavomarginatus. The sequence continues at coordinate 110,398,185 of NC_066621.1, forward strand.
CCAATTAAATTTACAACTTCACTGGTGAATGATGTATATCCAATATAGATAACTACAGTGGACAACCACAAGTATCCAAGCCATCTCAATTTAAAATTGACATTGAATCACTATGGAATCTTAACAAGTTTACTACTTTATAAGGTTTAAAATGCACCTCTGTGACCACATTTAATTTTTATTTTAAAGCATGTTTTGCTATCACAAACTGAGTGTATTGGTGTTCATGCTTTTGGTTGTGTGTAAATTCAGTAGAGAATAGCAAATTTAACTTTATACAAATTATGATGATATTTCATTACACTTGAAAGTACAGTTCAATACTCTCATCACACAGTTGCCAAGAGTCTTGTTATAGATCTAATTTACTAACCTCTGCCCAAGCTTTGAGCACAGCCAATATCTCCATAGTTGAGGCACTTTCATTGTACAACTGACTTTGTGCTTCTTTTCCAGCTTGTACTTTGGTCAAGGATGATATGAGCAACTGATGAACCCTTCGAAGGTCATTAAGGTCACTGACTATACCACTTGCTATCCAGGCACTGCAAACCTAGTGTTGTACGATAGAAAGTGTGATCACGTGAAAAAATGTAATTTAGATAGTTCAACTTTATCAGTAAAGTTACTAAACAAGTTTTTTTTTCCAGTCAGGTACAGTCTTTTTAATTTGGGACTAATGATAATGTTAACTGGAATTAATGTGAATAACTCTGGTTACTGTATCCAACTCAGGGACCATGGAAATCAGCCAGAACACGCTGGCTAGTTTCCTCCACTTCTACACCTCCCTCCTGTGACCTCAACATTTCCAACACACTCACAGTTCCTTCTCCCTCCTATTCTCCAATTTTGCCTATGCGTCAGCAGAGTTACTCCGTCTCACCCTCCTGGCTGAATGGATCCAGAGTAAGTGATAGTTTTGGAAAATAATTTGTTAGAATAATGGTAACTTTTGGACATTATTCTTCATAAATGACAATCTTCTTCAGCACAGGCTGATGAATAATATTTTGACACACAGAATTCAAAAAAGAATTGCTATTCTCAAAATGGCTGCCATCTTCCATTGTTTTCACGGAGTGACGTTAAAGGCTCACTTGGCAAAAGGTGATATATAATTTGCTCAGCAGAACTTTTAAGAAAATGCATACAGTTATTGGGCTCAAAACAGGAGTAACTGGGTGAAATCCTTTTGCTTGTGATGTACAGGATAAGACTAGTCTTCTGGGTTTAAAAATCATTGTATGTATCCATTAGACGAGATTAATTTTTAGAGAGGGTCTCACTTGAAAGTGTTAGCTTTAAACACTTGCCTGACATGCTTTTGCTGTGACATCAGGCGGGGTTTCTGGAGCAAACGCAGGTCGAAGTGCAGCTCCAACCTAAAGAGAAATCATTCAACACTTAACGAAATAATGGTCTGTTTCAAATTTTCTTATAAATTATACAGTTCCCTTCTATTTACACTATGATTTGATTGGGAAAATGATTAGAAATTAATTATGTCCCTGCTGGAGAACTGTATTGTTCTCTCTAGTAGCTAATTGCCAGGTATTACTTGGAATCCCAAGATGCTGCTGTCTTACAGATATAGCCTGGTTCTGTGGCCAGATACCTCAGTGATGGGTATAAAGAGTCTTTGTTTGGAGGAGGGTAGAAAAAGGGGAGACTGAGGAACAATCTGACAGAACAGTTATGCTTTTTCCATAAAAGAGATGGTTTCCTCTTTGAGACAGGGACATTAAGGCTTGTTTCCCCTGTTTGCTAGGGTCTTAAAACCAGAACAAAGAAAGCTTTTTCCTCCCTGAACTCTTGACCTGATAAAAAGTTTCCCAACCCTAAAAAAACATTACTCCAAACCTCGACAGGCCTGAAGACACTTAATAAGAAGGGGAAGTTGGGTTTAAGGAAAAGAAAGCAGCACAATATTAATAATTAGCACAAACAGATTTTAACTTGTGTACCTGTGGGAGTAGAGACAGAACACAAACCCCACCCATTTCACGAACAACGACGTATGGAGTGACACTGATCAAGGCACATTGATTTCACCAATCCTTAGTGCTGAGGGCCGCTTTCACTGAAGGCAACTCAAGAGAAATTTTCCCTGATGATTCAAAAGGTTCTTGTAGAAGAACTTAAGATACATTGCGCTTAAGTTTGCGTATGAGAACTTAAACTTAAGATGCACTGCTCTTTGGGGCAGGGAATGTATATATGAACTTGTACAGCACCTAGCACATGGAGGGAGGCTCACTAGGGCCTCTGGGTGCTGCTGTAAGAAAATTATTAAACAGATAAAACCTGATCTAAACACTGGTCTCTGTAGTTAGGAAATTCTTCTTCAAATTTCTGCCTTACACTAGATCTTTCGAAAGCTGATACTTTGATCCTAAAGGTGCTCATCTTAACTCCCTCCCGCTCCCCAAAGGAACGGAAACATTTATGAAACTGTGCAAATTTTTCAAAATTTCCTTTTAAAAGAATCACTTATTTTATAGACCAGATTCCTATTGAAAAAGTATCCTGCTAGTTGCTTAAACCATTCATTCTATAGACCCAGAGACTGAAATGCTTCTTGCAGTCAAAGATCAAATTTCACTATAAATTTTGCCACGCAGATCTCATGCTGAATGACTAATCGTGTCAAAGATTTTTTTTGAAGTCTTAAGTAATGCTGTGCAGGATACAAATGAGCATTAATTTGTTTCCAGGGTATCGGTAAAGTTTCTATCTTCAAATTTTTTGTGGACAGATAATCCAGATGGAGTTTCTGCTAGTTTAACTTTCTGTGGTAGCAGATATATGGGGAGTACTTCAGGCCAGAGCCTGTGTGTTTTAGACCTACACCCACCTTGGCTGGTGCAGACCAACAGAGAGGAGCTGGATTTATAACAAGTAGAAATGGGTAACTCCTTCCTGAATGGGGGCAAGCTGCTGGTTTCCTTTAAAGAATTCTGTGTGGGCTTTGCTCAAGAAGCCATTGTTTGATGTTGAAAATCTTGCCAAATGGTTGTCCTATATCTATCTTCTTTTCTTTCTGGTTAAATATTATTGAACAGGTTGTGGTGACACAACTCTAAGGGTATCTCATTGTTTCGGATCTCCTGCATGCCTATCATTTTATGAGGAGGCCGGAGTACAGCAAAACGCTAAAGCTGGTTACATCATTAGATGAAATCCTCAGCATATTAAATGAAGACCAGGTGCCCATACCAATATTATCAGATCCATCAGTGGTCACTGATATCATTGATCAAAAAAGTATTGTTGACTTGTCTTACGTGGCAGGAACAGATGGCCAATTTCTTTTCTTGCTGCCTGTTGCTAGACATGTCAACGTGAGATTTTACGGGGTCTCTCACCACTCATCCAGAGGACTATCAGGGCACATTAGGAAGGAGAAATGGGCTACACAGCCTTAAGTTTTCTGGTAACCCAAAGTTGTGTGTGTTCATTTCTACCAGCCCAGATGGTGTAGTTAAGTGCCCTATGTAATGTCTGTTAGAGATGAGTATGGAAGCTGGCCAAGGATTGACCCAGATAAAATTAAAGTGATGCTGGTGGATTGGGATATAAACTGAAAAATATGGCAGAAGTTATATCTGTGCCTTAATATAGAATACATGTCTGTTATTTTTGATGTGAGTGTGCAGTGTAGTGTGAGGGTTTAATTAGATTAGTTGGCCAGAGAAATGACCATGACAGCGTTTTTCATCAACAACAGGTAGAAGGTTTCAACTTTCTCTTTCATAAATGGACCTTGTTATTGCAGCCAACACTTTTGTCACCTTGAGAGTAGATGACTGCAAGGGTCTCTTTGTGAAACTAAACCATAAAATATTTTAGGAAACCAAAACTCAAGCAACAATACAGCAATCTATTTATAAGTGGGATATCTCATTATGACAACATTTACACTAGTGCTTTGTTATCTAGAGTGGCTTATTTATTGATTACCAAGTGGAGCTTAAAGGGGTTAGTTATAGCTTACAAAGCCCTAAATGACTTCCTATCTGCCTCCCTCTCCATGCAACACTAACTCAACAGAGGTCCTTTGATTGGAGATCCCTCAGTTTAAAGGAGAAGAGAGGCTGCTGGGAGGAGAGTACCTTTGGAACTTACTCTCACATCCTCGATGTAGCCCGAATCTGCTGATCTTCAGGTCACTGTGAAGCCTGTCTATTTTCACAGGCTTTTGGAGAAATGAGGATTGTGAGGGTTAGCACTGATAGGGAGGGTTGAATACTCATTTGCTTGTGTTATGGTTGGATAATAAGGATTTAAGGGACACTGCAAGACTTATTAGTTATGTCTATCAGATCCATCCAATGACTTTTCCTCATCGAGGACTATGTTCATTAAGTTTGAAGTTGTAAAAATTTGGAACCTGAATTACTTGAGCACAGTTTTTGGTTTTTACCATTTCCTTAGATTTGAAATGCACCTCTCTCTTGTATTGTAGACACACCTATAAATGTTATTTTAAAAAATTATTATGTAACGTCTTCACTTTTTCATTTGCCATGTTCAAAAACAAAACAGACTTTGCTTTCAAACCCAAAATCTCTGGTTGAAACAAGCACAGAAAGTTTCAACCCTAAAGTGAAAATAAATACAACCGTTTTAGTGACATACTGAACCTTGATTACAGAATTAGCTACTGAATATTTTCTCTTCATTATCAAAGTGTCCATTTTGTATATAGAATTCTATAATCAATGGGTGCTTACATTGGCTTGATATTGCTCCAGAATTACATGACCAGGAAACTCTGGTTCTGGAACAGAAGCAAACCTCCGAACAACAACTAACAATGTCTGAAGCCCAGAAAGACGGAGCTGGTCACTGTGATCTGTGGCAGCCATGAAAGCCATGCGGATCAAGTCAGCTAAATGCAATACCAAAAAGTCATCTGGGGACAAAAGAAAAAAACATTTAATAAAAACAAACTTGTTCTAAAGTCTAATTTATATTAAAGATGGTGCAATTGTTTCTATTTTTACATAGTTGGGCCCCAAAGCATTCAAATTTATTTTCTACTTTACCATATGCATTTCCTTTAAGGGGTTGTTTATATCCAGGAGCACGTGACTTGTGAGTACTACCGTATAATGAATCCTAAACAGGAGCCCTTACTCCCCCAGAGAATCTATAGAGGAGTTCCCTTTGCTTTCAAATGAGCACTTTTTGTCTATTCCACAATCATGTAATGGTATCAGCTGATATTTTTCCATTTTAAGATAAAATTTTGAAGGAAATAAAAACTTCTATATCTGAGGCAGATTTCCATAGAGATTTTGAGGCATCAACATCTTCAGATCAGCATGGGGAAGCACAGAAAATTAATGGTGTGTTCATTGGTAATTATGCAGATTACGGAATAAACAGAGCACTGACACTAGTTTTCTTGGATATTTCTAGATTACAAAATTGTGTTGCAGTACAGGCACCAGTTATTGCTTCTAGCTACCAATGTTTTCTGTAGGAACAATGGCACCCCATTTGCATGTCACGCTACAACAGCTGGGTAAGTGTGTGTCAACACTGCAATTATATCCTAATATTATGACTAATTCACCATTGCTCTGTACCTGAATGAATACAGGCTTCTAATCATTTTAATTGAAGGCTGCAATAGAAGTTATGAAGAAATATATAATGAATTTCCCTTAAGTAACCAAATGTTAAAACATAAATGTTAAGTATTCTTTGCACTCTATAAAATTCTTTTGGTATCTCAGTTAGCATAACACATACCTCTTGAATCCCTTTGTTTCCTTTCCTGAGCCAGTGTTATGTCAAAATGTGCCCTGCCTGCATTTGCACAGTGGCTGATAATTTTACAAACACACTCTGCAGCAAAAACTCTAGTGGGCCATTTTGGATTAGTGAAAGGATGGGATCTCTCATCAGTTTCAGAGGTTAACACATCATCATCCTCTTTAGTTCCCTCCTCTTCTTGGGTAGTATCCACTGAAGCTACTGAGGTGAAATCTATATTTTTAAAAACACCGAAAAGGGAAAGAATACAACTGATTACTGAAGGAATTCAAACACATTACTGCCCTGTAAGTGATAGCCTTTAACAGCTTAATGGGTCTAGAAACTGTAGAAAGTATGCAGTGGCTTTTAAGATTCCTGCAGCACCTAATCTCACTAGCCCTCGAAGATGACCAGGCCGCTACTTCCATTGTTTACTTATTCCAGTTAGTACCATAAGGTGGTCAATAATTTTGTCTCAAGATATTCTGCAGTCATGGCTTGATCATGTTACTAGACTCAAGGCAGATTACATGTTACTGAGCTTTAGGGTTAAAGTAGTCCTGATGATATTAGTACATGTTGGTATCTGCACCAAAAGCTATTTTGTAGGACATCTCCATGAAGAAACTAAATATTCCTTATTACTATTACGATTATTCACTTGAAAAGTTACAGTAGATTTTGCAAGATAACTTTTTAACAAGTTTATCTCTCTCCTCAGAATCACCACTGCCCACTTCAGTTGGAGAACCTAGAGCTAGAATAAAAAGGCAAATGGCCCAAAACTATCTTCTGTTTCTTAAATAATCTTTTTAGGACGGCCAAAGTCAGTATTATGAAAGCAAACCCAAATCACATTGATTTATGAATGAAACAAAACAAATCCTAGGAAAGAGTTAAGACCCAACAGAAACTATCAGTGTCCCAGACTGCAGGTTGTTCTCTTCATGTACAACTAGCCAGCATAAAATAAACCAAAATAAAAGTCAAAATGGTTTAAATCAAAACTGATTCTTTCGGGGGGCATAGCTTTTACCTGAACCCAATATTCCCCAAGAGCTTATCTTTGTAGTTCCTCCTCCTCATTTGTTCTCCATTCTTAGAATTCAGTCCTTTCAGAATATTCAGCAGGGTAACTCATTCAACCTGCTCTGAATTATTCATTTAGGAGCATAGCTCTGCATCATTTCCTCCATTAATAACAGAGAGCCAATAGCTTAAGGGAATTTTCTTCAGGACCCAGAAGGGCCTCACAGCCCCAGTGTTTACTGCATTTTAATTTCTGCTATGAGAATAAATAAAATCTAGGACCAGAGGTAAACCCCAAATTTCTGAACATTATCTTTTCCAAACCTCCATGTTGCCAAAAACTCATTCTTGTCCTATATCCAAAATTCAATACTGAAAACTAAAATCTATTATGAAACCTTGATTTCATAAATTTATTGTTATCAGTTATTATCCTTTATAAAAACAAGGATTGACTTGCTATTGAATTATGGTTGAAAAATTATTTTTATTGAATGTTCTGAATACCAGAATGCCATTAAAGCATAACAGAAAAAGACAGCAGACAATTTTTGTATGAGTACATTTCAGCAGATCATTTCAAAGACTGTAGGTTTTCAAGATTTTAGTTGCTCTTATTTATTTACTGAGAACAGCCACTGATTGACAACACAGCAGAATCAAGACCGAAGCAAAAGGGCCTGTCAAGATTAATTTTATATCACACATTTCAGGAAGCAGTCTTGCTACTGATGTATAATTTTCTCTGTTTGTTTAGAGCTAACCCAGCCTCTACTAATTGTATGGGTGTGGACTACAAATTTCATTATGTACAAGCACAGCTGCATAACATGCACATGACCAATACCACAAGATCCTCAGCATATGTTGCTTTATAGCAACTAAAGATTAATTGAAAAGGAATCCACACACTATACACTAGTATTAATGACTAGCCTGAAAAATTATCTCAGATGTGACGATATGTTCCATTCCAAAGTCTGTGGAAATTTGAACTTTGTGGCTCAAGCCTTTCATCAAGTAGGATATGACTAGTCATGGAAAGAGTTACTGTTCACCAGCCCTTTTCAGAATGCAAAAGGCAGTCAGGAAAGATCAAGTAATTTCCCATTCTAGGGGAAAAACTTTAAGTGTCAAATAATTTAAAATAAATAGCAGTAATACACTTTTTCACTATCTGTACACTTCTAAGAGATGAGACTGATTATTTCTCTCCTGTAAAGCAGAGATCATATTTGTAGGCCTTGTTTTTATTACATTCCCAGCTAGAATATGTTAGCACTTACCAGCTGAGGCAGCAAGAACATCGTTACAAAGCTTCAGCCAGAACGAGAGCTTTTCCACTGCCACTGATGTGAGCATATGATTTAGGGTCTCTCTGATATCTTGGCAAAGTCTTTGATCCAATTCTTTGTCCAGCAAGCTCAGCAATGCTCCCTCCAGGCCAACTTCTCTGATGTTAATGTCTGTTACGAATACAGTCTATCATCTGAGTGGTATGCATCACAAAATTGCCATAATACAGGAGTGTAGAAATTCAGTTACAGTACTTAATATTTACATAAGTCATATATTGCAAACAAAAAATATCTGGTCTTGAAACACTTAAAATGATTGCTTAAAGTTCTCATGCCATGCCGCCTGGGTACAAAACCAACTTTAAGAACACCACATTATTCAATATTGCCCCAATTGAACTGCACTCCAGTAATTTTTCTAGCTTTTCCCAGGGTCATGAAATGCCTGTCCAATGTGAATGTTGCTCTGTGTTAAGCTGATTTACTAGAATCCACTCCAGTGGGGACGTTAATGTTTAGCTCTAGCTGCTTGGTTAAAATCCCTATATCCATATTAATGTTTTACTTTCTGAATAATTCTTCATTGTCTGTTAACCCTTGTTATTAGCTTTTGAATATGTAGCAGGTTATTAAGGTTTTTTTAATGTAATTAGTCATTCAATAGTTTGCTTAGAATTTACTGTAATGATTACAAAAGTACAAGATTGAAAATGGCCTTAGACATCAATAACATCCAGTAAGAGAGTTATGGTGAGGCTCTGTAGTCAGAAACTCATGCCACCAATACAGCCAGGAGGGGAAGGAGCAAAGAGAAGTAGCAGTGATTTCAAGTTATCGCATTTTTAATTAATTGTAAATTGAATCCATGACCAACAGGAAATGCTTCTTCTGACAGCATTCTATTCTACTCTGGTTCTCATACTGTGCCTATCCCTTTGGTATCTAAACACTCAAAAAAACTTTGAAGTTGCTGACCTATGACCCTGTTTCAACTTTGAATTTGTATTGGTAGAGATCATAGGGTATCAAGTTCACAATTTATATTTTAATGCTGCTAATGCTAACAGTTTTATATTGATTAGTAGAGTGCAATGTGCTGAACACAAGTAGGGGAATTTAAATAATGAGAATTAGGATTTGCTATGCTAAAAAGGCAACATTTATTTATTGTGAGGCCAAATGTGGCAGGCCTGATTTTTAGTCAAAGTAGGTCCAGAGGCTTAACCCAAGGTCATATATTTGTGTCTTCTCATGCTGTGTGACAGACAAGCATAGAAAGACGAGTACACCACATACAGTGAAACCCCACTACAACGTGCCCCACGATAACGCGAATTCGGATACAACGCGATCATAAGATGGCTCCGGCTGCCCTAAACCAAAAAAAGCTTCAGAACTCCACTTTCCCTTTTGGTGAGAAGAGCCATTCTCCTCCCCAGGTGCTCCTCACTCTTCCTCTGGCCCTTGCACGTCTCTCCTACTCTCCCCAAGTGTTTCCTTCTTTCGCTGCATGTCTGAGAGCCCCTGCTGCTGGAGCAGGCTGACAGCTGGGAGGGAGGCTACAGAAACAGTGGCACGAACTCCGAACTCCGCTCTGAATATCAGCAACTCCTCAGTGTCAAACACTGCAATCAGCTCTCCCTCACCTCCACACTTCTTGAGATCCACTCCAGCCCCACTCTGCCAGGTCCCAAAACTCCGGTTTTCAAAGTCCAAACCCAGCCACTCTCAGGCTGGTGCTGGTTCATTTAATAGGTTGATTAGCTTGTGCTGTCACTATTTATTGCTACACCCTTTCAGTTACCATTATGGGCAGTTCACAAATGCAAGTCGTTTTCTGCCCAAGAGAAACTGATCGGCTTGAAATGGTAAATTTCCATAACCCTGCTATAACGTGACCCCACATTTATTGTGATCGAATTTTTTGGACCCCAATCATGGCATTATAGCGGGGTTTCACTGTAGTTGCATAAATAAGCCTAAAATGGAGTGGGAGGGGGGAAAGAGGATTTTTGCAACTATGTAACTATAGAGATAACCACTTTATTTATTAAGAAATTAATTGATGTGAATAGCTTGTCTGTAGTTCAAAGCCTAAGTATGTCACCCAGAACACCACACACAGAAAAATGGGCAGGCCTAAGTTTCTTATGGTAATAGAAATGGGAAAATATGGCCATAGATCCATGTGGGTTATATAATCCAAAGGTACACACTCCCCCCCGCCCAAAAAACCCGAATACTGGATACTTTCCTGTACTCTAGGTACATCAGGTTTCTGAAACACTGTCAACTGGATCAGGACCTGTTCTCTGATATGCTCCACTTACTGATTCTATATTTGTTTTCCCATATCTTAGGAGTATGTGAGTAAGTTTACAATCCTAAGAGCTCTTTATGTTGTTTAGTTATATTAATGAGTGGACTTGTTCTGATGTTAAGTAAAGTATTTATCTATATATCCCCTATTGATTCCGTACTCAACAGCTATCATCTGTGTAGCTGCCAGAAGGGAAGAACCTGTGATGATGATAATTACCAGAGCAAAAATTGTTCAGGCTACAAAGTTAAGGTTAAATGATTCTCCATCTACAAAAACAGCTCTGAAAGAACATTATAGTAACAAAATACACAGTCGTCTGAAAATCCTCAGTTATTACCGACATTTGATTATTCTTATTTGCTTAATATCACTAAATTTACAAATCACCACTTAAAGTGGGCCTTGAACTAAATTCACCTATGGTGTAATCCTGTACTGCACAAAAAGATGCTTGCTAAATGTTAAAATAACATTATCACATAATCTCTCTGAGATGGGTACAGTAAATATTAGTGTGCACCAGCAGCGTCTATTTGGACCAATTAACGCACAACATGTTAGCCTGCTTTAGAAATCACACCCCTGTATTACACACAGACACACTATGTTGACAAGCCCTTAGTGTAAGGGAGGCTGCTGTGGTGTACATTTACATCTCAACTTGCCACAAACTAAATATTCATACAGATAAGCCCATGGTCCAATTAACAAATAAAAATAATGTAAAACTTCTTTAGGTCTCTTTCGGGGCTTCCTCCTTTTCCACCAAAACTTCAAAGATTGCAATGGAAGCTGGCTGACGAACTTGCACATATGCAGTACATACGACATCTGGTGCTTAGCACTTATGTAAACCAGACCCTTTACTGTATTTACATGCTCAAGTAAATTGTAGGTTTTGGAGGGGCAAGAACTGACTTTGTGTGCGTAGATAGCACCAAGCACAATGGAATATGGAACCCCTTTTTAAAAACCTTGACCTAAAGTTGTTGGCACATTTATATTAATTCACTATTGCAGTGTTACAGTACTGTCAACCTAAAGCTTTCAAAAACCATGAGTAAGGTTCCAGAAAATCAGGAGATTAAGTTAAAGATCACAATTTTAAAAAATGTTTTTATCATCTACTATTTGGTTGTGGTCACAGTTAGGGTGCACTCAGGACACATTTTCTAGCTCTTCTCTGCAATGATGGGGGCTAGAAACATTTTTTTTTAAATGAAAATTGAGATTTTGCTCTCTTGGATGGCTCCAGGAGTTGGGGCTTTAAGAAAAACACCAAGTATTATGACACTTATGACAAAATTGTGAAGCTTGGCAACACTGCTGTTAGCATTGTTTTATCACTGGGAAATGCCTAAAAAGCTTCAACAAAAATAACCATATAAATATCATGTTTTAGTAGAAATAAATATTTTGAGTTAAAGGTTTTTAAAAATGCTACAGAACAAATAATCTGCCATCTCAGTTTAATTTAGAAGGGAGGATGCGTAACAATCCAAGTTCAGCACGAGTCCAGCACTGCACTCTCAAGGACATACATTACCTGGAGTGAAGTCTTCTCTGCAGTCTTTAACAAAGGCAACAGCATGTTCTGATACCTCAGCTGCTTCTCTTTGCACTAGCTGACGCAAACAAGCTAGTACTGCTCGTCTCAACAACAAGTAGGAGCTACAGAGATTCACCTGAAATATGCAAACAAAGAGAGTAAGATGGCTCACAACCTCTGTAGCAGCTACCCAATACAGCAATAGTCCAGTGCTTTCTGATTGATCACTGTTATGAAGTAGACTGTGAAGACCATCACCAAATAACTGTCCTATTTTGCGTACCTTTGTAGATCTAAAATTAAAAGTTTACAATATTGTAAATGCTTTGGTAACCACAGTAATTTTAAAGTTCTCTCAGTGAAATTATCCAACAGAGCCAGTCATATCCATCTTTCACTGAAGTCAGTGAAAAAAATTCCACTGACTTGAAGGAAAGTTGAATAGTGATCTAAATGAAGGACTATTTTACTCTTATCCAGAGTACAAAATTACAGTGTGGTACGAAAACTCAGTCCAAAGGAACTCCACTCATATCACCATCATAGAGAGCTAGGAGTGATGAAAGAAAATTACGACTCAACTAAGGACGGGAAAACCAAGCTCAAATAATTCCAAGGTCTGTGCATGAAAGTGAGATTGTAAGAGAGAGGGCAAAGAGAATAATAAATGGATGCTGAACAAGGTTTCTTTTGAAAATATAGTCCAACTAAATTGTAGTTGTTTGTTTTGGGGAAGGTCAGGGTTAGGGATGGGCATGTCGTGTGGAGACAAGTCAGCTCTCCTGAACCATTCTCCAACATGGCTGTTTAGAGCATCATTACTTCAACATCACAAGATCAGACTCTGCCTTTTGTGTTAAAAACCAATGCCAACATAAATATTGTTCCTGGAGCAAGGAAACAACTTTAAAGAAACCAAGTCTTGCACCTGAGGTTCTTCTCCCCCCTCCCCAAATTTTAAGACAATCCTGAAAGTAATCCATAGATACACTACACTTGTCAAGTGGCTAGACAGGGTAACTAGACTAATGTTTATACAATTTACTGTAATCCAAGTTTAGGTTATAACGAGTAAACAACCAAAATGAGCATGTGTCTAAGTATATGGAAGGTAAAGAGGTTATCCTTTACAATTAAGTAACCTTCTACCCTTATGTGTCACCTAAATGCAGTGGTTTTCAACCTTTTTTTCCATTTACGGACCCCTAAAAAATTTTCAATGGAGGTGCAGACCCCTTGGAAATCTTAGGCATAGTCTGTGGACTCCCAAGGGTCTGCAGACCACAGGCCGAAAACCACTGTTCTGTTGTAACGACCTTTTTGTGGACCGCTTAGACATAGTCTGCGGACCGATCACAGGTTGAAAACCTCTGTTCTAAGGTAACTGAAAAAGGACAGAGCTGAGTCTTCTGCAGAGAACCTTTGCTGAGGGGTCATGCTCCTCATTTCTCATTGATAAGCCAGTCACTCAAAATGAGATTAAAAATAAAATTAAAGACACAAAGAATAAGTGATATGGAATCTCAGTTTCATTACATTTAAAACTAATTTGTCTCTCCTGCTTTCGTATGCTTATGCATGCGAATCTGCAAAACTCATTATGAATTATATACTTAATAGATACAAAGATTTGCTCTGAATAACAATTCTTTTGTAAAAGAAATGAGTCAATTAGTATCTCTGCAAGATACTTTAACTGAAATTTTAAAGGGTACAACTGAATCTTTAATGCAACACTTATTTATGCAGGCCACATCTTCTGGAAATCTGGCATGCTTAAAATTGCAGCTCACCAGATATTTTTTATAGGGAAGGACAGAGCACTCAAGTCAGGCTACTGGGAAATGTGAGAGACACATTCTTCATATCTCTCATTCTCCCACATTTTAAGTAGGGAAAAAGGGAACACACACAATGCAAGCAACACACAAAAATTAACTTAAACCATTTCTGCATTGGACATGTTAAAGTCAAACAGATGCAAAATTAAGTGCACAAAATGAAACACATGTGCCAGCTGCCGAAGGTTAGAAGGGATTTGGTTAGGATGATACCAGATGAACATCATTTGACATGCTAAAGATATTTTACTTTACATTAATGGTTAAACAGACAGAGAGACAGGAGGAAATAAAAAACGCCACTGCAAACTGCTGAAATTTTAGGATTAACAAGGCACAGGGACCTACCAACACAGAATTATCCAACAAGATCTCCTGCACAAAAACAAATGACAAACCAGTCATGACAAAATCAAAATACAGTTACCACAATGATACTCACTACAGCAAGGAAACCATAAAATGTAAATTCAGAATATTAAATTCAGAGTCTTATCACAAACATTCCACAAAAACTTCATTTGCATAGTCCAGATACCTCATCAAATAATGTTGAACATCTTTAAAATGTATGCCCACAGCCCATAAAACTCGTTGGTTAAAATAAATGTAAAAGCAGCTCTTGAAAGAGGTCATTGAAACTATTATATATCTTTGTATTTGAACATGTTTTCTTTTGGGTCCTATAGCTGAAAACCTGAGCATCCACCCTATGCAGCCATCCTATGTATATGAGATGCATAAATAAGAACGTAGTGTGTACCTGTAAAGTTAGCTGTAAAATTAATATTAGTCATCACTAGATACAAAAGGTTATTTCCACAACCAAGTATTTAATTGCCAGAACTTGATGGAGAATGTTAAGTACCATGCAGTTAGATGCTAAGCCCTGGGTAAGAAAATCCTCTTTCTAAAGGAAGAAAATTCTAAGACGCCGTTTTTTTATTTTGTTTTGGGGTAGGGGTGGGGACTAGGGGAGAAGGGGGAAATGAAGATGAAGGTGGGATGATGATGTTCTTTTTATATAACTTTTTTTATAAGAAGTCCTCTTTTAATTATTCATTATTTTAAGAACATTCTAAAATAAAGTTTGAACTCATAAATTTTCAATATATTGGCAACAGCCTTGGAGAAATAGGAAAAAAATCCTCCAAATAATTATTCGTAATTAGAATTGGTAATTAACGTAACCACTCTCAGCAACAGTGTTTTCAGCTCTCTCCTCACTAGCGTGTCTCAATGGACATCAGTAATACAGTCTGTTTCTCTGACAAGAGCCTCTTTACCTTCCTCCCTGTCTGTTACAAATAATTGCTCAGCACAGAATGGTGGTATTAAAACTAAAATATAATACCACCTAGCTCTTACTTAGCATTTTTCATCTTTAGAGCTTAAAGTGCTTTACAGAAGGTCAGTATCATCCTTCTTCTATAGATGGGGAAACTGAGGCACAGGGAGACATACTTGCCCAAACTCACCCAGCAAGCCAGTGGCAGAACTGGGAATTGTACTTATGTCTCCCACATCCCAAAACAGTGCCCTGTCCATGCCTTCTATTAAGACAACAAGGGTAATTTTTCAGGCAGACCGCATGCCCTACAAAGTTCTACTGAGTTCAATGAGGCTTCAACACAGGTGCAGGGTCCACCTGCATGGTGACTTCTGCCAGAATGTGGTCTAAATAAGAAAAGTATAAATCAAACCCCACTTATTCATAGTTATGACAGAGACCTACTGCCAATTACTAAACTGTATGTATTAGTGTGGAGGGCTTTGATTCTGCAATGAGCTCCTCGCAGACAGAAATCTACAACTGTGTGGAGTCCCGGATTTCACTAGAACTCGGTGTAGGCACAAGAATCTACCCATGTAAAACTGCTTGTTGGGTTGGGACTTAAAGGAGTACATACACATCCCCCCCCGCCCCAAATATACTTTGCTTTTTAATTGACAAGTGTAGGTAAGTTTTAATTTACAAAGTATTCCATAATTTACTGTAACAATTTCACAAGTATATTGAAGTATTATTCTGTAAAAACAATGAAGTCTTCGTAATACAAAACCTCACTACAAACACATTATTATTAAATCTTTGCTGAGAAATCTTTGCTGAAAGACCAATTTTTTATGCAGTTTAGAGAGGTACTACTGTAAACAGAAGCAGACAAAACGTTCATTCCATAATTTGCAAATAGATGGAAATTCTAATGAGTTGGCTGATCAACAGGACAGCAACTCCTAAGTCTGGAGTGCTTTCATAAAAGATGAGTGGAAATGCTTTTTACCTATTGAAAGGAAGATCAAGGATAAAATACAGTGGAAGGGGAGAAGAAAAAAGAATCCCCAAAAGGTAGCATTCTCCCAAAATAAACAGGCTCATGCTTAAACCCAATAGTAGTGTGGGGCTCTCTCTGAATCTTGCAGATACATTTCTATGAAAACCTCAAACATATATGCAAGAAATGTGAACTCCATAAGAAACCAAAATTTATATCTACTAATGATATGCAACAGCTGCTCAGACAAAAGAACACTTAAAAACTCCAAGACCGACAAGGCAGAGATACAAGAAAATCCAGAACATTTACTCTGTTTTTGACTTCTGAGAAAAAAACTTTTACAGGGAAACCAGCTAAATCATGTATACATAATGAGGGTAGATCAAATCTTTCTAAAACCTTCTCTTGCTACAGTACGTTCTTATGGAAGCAGGCATTTTATTGTGTGGGAAACAGCTTGAGATATAAGAATAATAGGCAAAGTGGAATAAATTGACTAGGGCAGTTGTGGAATCTCCATCATTGGGGATTTTTAAGAGCAGGTTAGACAAACACATGTCAGGGATGATCTAGATAATACTTAGTCCTGCTATGAGTGCAAGGAACTTGACTAGATGATCTCTTGAGGTCCCTTCCAGTCCTATGATTCTAGTACAGGATCAAAGAAAAAAAAAATAGAACTAAGACACCCAATACTTGTGGAAGTAGAGGTTGTATTTGGTGCTGTGGACGTGACCTTAGTGGAAAGTACGCCCTGTTTTGCTTATGAAGAACTGACCAGTCATGTTAGCATTAGAATTGCTTTCTTGGATTTAACAAATTCTGGGGACATGGCAACTACCATGGCAATTAAAAGGTAATATATAATATTTTACAAATGAGATGACAGACCTGAAAAGTGGCCTATCACTCAGGCCTGCAAACTGAAGTGAGAGGGGGCAGCTGTCTTGAGTACCAGAACCACATCAACAACTGCTCACTAGCAGTACAGAACTGAAGGGGAAGGTAAACTAATATAGACGTCTTTAAAAGTATAAATAATTATATTACTTATACTGAATATTGAGAAGTAATCAGTTACTTCAACAAACCTTAACCTCGCATAGGCGAGAAGAAATACTGGCCAGAATTAAGAAGTGGACAAAACCCAAAACTCATACATTTTGTCAACAAAAGTTTGGCTTGTGTAAGAATGACAGCACATATTCTCAGTAACGGGTATGCTCTTGGGAGAGATACAGAAGGAAGGAAACAGAAGGAAGGAAAATGGATAAATAGAAAGGGGAGAGGAGAGAATGACCATGTGCAGATGAAAGACACAACACCTCACCCTATTAAAGAATGACTGATTGCTAAAACACAGTATTAAATGTATTTTAACAACTGATAACAGGCTGGTTTAAGGAAAATTTATTTAAATGTTTTATGTTTCAAGGCAAAGGTTGAAAATTTTAAAAACAGGGAAAAATACATTTTCACAGCTGTACTTACACATAGGCTGCTTACAAGGCTAGACAAGTTGACATGTCGTGGAGCAAACATATGAAGCTGCTGTAGGCAAGAGATGGCTTGAGCCTGAACAAGGCAGTCAGGGTTATCCTGCATCACCGCACAGCCCAGGAGGCAAGAAGATCTTAAGGTTGAAACTGCAGTATTACTGCCTACAGTTAGAAAAACAGTGTTTTAATACTTCCAACATATTAATTTTCCTCTATTTTTTTTAAAATAGGTACAAATATGAATAATTACACAAAGCATTCACTCTTAATAAAATGATTCACATAGGAGTTTCTGCAAGCGATTCAGTCAAGTAGAATAATCATCATCATACTTAGCAGTTCTACTGCACCTTTAAACAGACAGTCACAGTCAACTTAGTCCTGCCTCAGTGCAGGGGACTGGGCTAGAAGGAAAGGTTCCTTCCTACCTTTCTATGATTCTAAGCTTACAAACAAGCAAGAAGACCTCAAAATACCACTGAGAGGTAGGCAGGCATTATAACCAGTTAACAGAGGGGGACAATAAGGCACAGAGAGGTCACACAGTGAGTCAGTGGTAAACTTAGAAGACCTGACAATTCTCTTCTCTAGCCTCTAGATCCCACTCCCCACTTTTTGGACTACTGGCACACTTATTCAGTAGAATTTTCCATACCAATACAAAAGGTGTGTTTTCTTTTTTAAGGTAATATTTCAGGGGTGGGGGAGAAGGACTAAATGATTAATCAAGCCTGGGATTGGCAGGCAGGTAAAATGTATCAAGGTAGTACATGCACATCATATGAAGGACTGGGTAAATTTATCATCAATGACAGAGTACACAAATAATAAATAAAAGGAATACACTTGCAGGTGAGTAAGTGGGATGGAAGTGGACTTAGGCAGTGAAACAGCTACAGATGCAGGAAACTAAGGTTCTGATCTTATAAGTTGTCTTACACAACCCTGCATCCATACAAAACCTAATGAAAATCAATGAGGTCTGCACACATGAAGCAGTCTGCAGGACCCGGGCCTCAACAGAAGAAATTGATAGCGCCTGACTTGACATTCCCTATTAACCCCCCAGTGAAAGGCCAGATATAATGTCTTCCCTGAAATCTTTCAGTTGCTTTTCCTGTCAAGTCACTGTACCTGCCTTGTTTCCCCAGGCTCCATAGATCTCTGGTGTCGTTGCCATTTCAAATAATGCTGGAGATTTGTGTACATGCTATTAGTGTGGCTTTCATATTGCACATTATCTGATGGGCTCAAAAAGCAATGGATTAACCTCCTTCTGTAGACAAGTACTAGAATGCCTGTATTGAGCTCTGAACTCAATGGGTATTGTGAGTGCAGAGCTCCACTGAAAAATCAGACCATTTTTGTTTAGGTGCCTGAATCTGGATTTTGTTCTCCATTTTTCAAATAAAATTCCCTACGTCTTGACACTAAGTATAAGGACTTTCAACTCAATGAGAAGCTTTTAGGACTACATTCTGGTAAGGGTATTTAAAAAAAATAGCTTATCCTGGAAGGGTAATTATCGCCATGTCTTGGCCCCATAAAGGCATAGCCTATGAAAAACTACTTCACAGTTCATTCACAAGAAAAAAAGTCTGAATGATTCCTGAAAGTTCCTAGAACACATTCAATGTTTGTCTGCAATGTTTCCAGTTATGTTTAAGTGTTCTAATTACCTAATCAAACAAATATGACAATATTGTTTATGCATACCTTGCAGCTCTGGCCCCAACATAGTGATAAGTGCATTTAAACAGCGACCAAGGCTCTGGTGAACTTCAGCATAAGCAGGAGGCACAGTCAACAACAACATGACAACAAGAGATAGGGTAGGTTCCACATGCACATGATATAGCGGGCCAGCTGAATCTATTATCAGTGACAGAGAATGCAGGGCCCAAGTCTGTAAAATAAAAGATGTAGGCATGTCACACCTATATGTAATAAGCTAAATCCTAGAGCTGCTTTGTGAAGTCTGTGATTAAAATAAAAATTAATATATGGGTACAAATAGTGCTCTGAAGTGGAAAGGGAGTGGATGGATGAAGACACTGCAGACAATTTGTTCTTCATAACAAAATATCTGGAAACTGGCTCTTCTTTGATAAATATTGTAAGAAAAATTCTACATTTTGGAGTGGCACAATTGGTTAACACTGTCATCATTAGTACCTCAATGACAACCAATTTTTTAGATTAAGTGTAATGTTAGTCCCCCACTAAGTGCGGTAATTTGCAGATATAGATTTTTTTCTTAATTGTTTCATGAGCAAGAATAATGGAGTTACAGCAAGTATGAAGGCAGAACTGCTGAAGAGTATATTACATAAGGGCTTGTCTACACTTACCGGGGGATTGATGTGTGGTGATCAATGCATCAGTGGTCCATTTAGCAGATCTAGTGAAGACCCGCTAAATCAACCGCAGATCGATCTTCCGTTGACTCCTGTATTCCACCAGATTGAGAAGTGTAACGGAAGTGGATGGGAGAGCATCTCCCATCGACATTGCACAGTGTGGACCCTGTGGTAAGTAGACCTAAACTAGGTCGATGTGAGTTACGCTATTCAAGTAACTCAAATTGCGGAGCTTAGATTGACTTTTCCCTTTAGTGTAGACAAGGCCTTAATCTCAGTCACTTTGCCCTACATTCAAACCCATTACATGTTACTTTTGTAGTGATCTTCTGTTTATGGAGGATAGTAGATAGAGGTGATAAATTTAAGCCTACTATTCAGTCTATTTAAAAGGGCACGTAGGGGTTTTTAATCACCCCTCACTTTAACTTTAAGGAGTTTTGATGTATACTCCTTTTTATTTCAACATGTGATTAAAATATCTTTCCCAGAGGGACCATGGCATAAGAAGTGTTAGCTCAGAATGAACCATGTGACTTCACCTTCACAACGGTTTGACTCATGCAAGCAAGCTTTCAACTGACCAAGCTGGTCCCTGTAGCTAACGCAGCACACTAGCTTCAAGCTATTTACTACATCATCTTTATAAAAGAAAAGTGCTAGGAAACAGACAGCTTTGCAGACATAAAAAATGATATACATATGAAAAGAAAACACAGGCACTATCTAATCAAACAAGATTTAGGTGAATGTACATCAAATTCAAAACAATAGTATGAATTCAGGAATTCTGCTGAAGGAATTGTTGTCTAATATCCTCTTACATGTAAGAAGAACTTTTACTCCCAAAAAACAATTGGTTCTGTTTTAATATCTACAGAGAGGGCAGATTTTTTGAATTATGTGATGAAGTACCTGTACATCAGGAGAAGTACTGTCCTGAGATAAGGTATAAAGGATTCCAACACATGCATTCAGGTGCTGAGTAGAGCCTATTCCTCCTAAATATCTATACAGTGATCCCAGAGCCAAAGAATGTCCTGTTCTTGACACCACATCCCTAGCAGATTTCAGCCTGTTAATTTCAAGGAGAAAAAAAGTTGTTAGATAGCTAATACTGGCAGGTAATCTTTATACATAGTAGATTTCAGTGCTTTGGTTGCAGAATGCAATCAGCAAAAGATTTTGTTAATCATTATGTTGCCAGAATATGTAAAGACATTTTAGTACTGCTTATCTCCTACCCCAGAGTTGCCCCAAAATAACAAAGGGGCATTTCTCAATTTAAACAGAGGGTTGTGAAAAACTGGTACTAGCTAGGATATGCTGACAATCTTTTAACTCTGCCCGTTGAGCCTATAAACAGTAATATACAAGATTATTTTCTGTAGGGTAAAAACCCACTAAAAAAACTACAAAAGATTTATTAAATTTAGGACAAAACACACACTATGTTATTCACTTCATAATCATGTTATTTCTTCAAACATGACAAAAGCAGAAACATTGTCCAAACTAAGAAGATTGCAAATTTCTAAGCTTACAAAAAAAAAAAAAAAGAGTACAATAGCAAGACCTCATTCTACTCCATAGACAGGATTACCTCTCTTTTCTATGTGCAGTTAGGGACTGACACCCTTTTACGAACTTAATGCTTTTCAACATTTAGCCTATTACAAAGTTTCAACCAAACCAATCCAATCTTCTTGACACACATACACTCAGCTGAACTGGCTGGACAGGATTATAGGTCTTTTAAAATTGACAACATTTTTAATGCAACAGCCCTGCCTTCTGAATTCTTCCTCCATATTCTTCCACCATTTTGATGCAACTGTGATGCAAACTCTTCTGTAAATACAGGATAGATCAAATTAATCTGGATCTTAAATTTTACATTCAAAAAGATAAGGAACAAATTCAGGATTATATTTCAGTCTCTTTTTCCTGCTCTGAATTCAGCCAGTAAACTAATGATACTCAGACCTCAGTGGTTCAGGAGCCAAATTAGTGATCAACATTACTCAAAAGAGCCACAGTAGTGCGATCCATGAACATAAGAACGGCTATACTGGGTCAGACCAAAGGTCCATCAAGCCCAGTATCCTGTCCTCTGACAGTGGCCAATGGCTGGTGCCCTAAAGGGAATGAACAGACAGGTTATCATCAAGTGATCCATGCCCTGTCACCCAATCCCAGCTTCCGGTAAACAGATGCTAGGGACACCATTTCTACCCATCCTGGCTAAGAGCCATTGATGGCCTATCTTCCATGAATCTATCTAGCTCCCTTTTGAATCCTGTTATAGTATTGGCCTTCACAACACCTTCTGGCAAGGAGTTCCAGAGATTGACAGTGCGTTGCATGAAAAAAATATTTTCTTGTGTTTGTTTTAAACCTGCTACCTATTAATTTCATTTGGTGGCCCCTTGTTCTTTTATTATGAGACGCAGTAACACTTCCTTATTTACTTTCTCCACACCAGTCATCATTTTATAGACCTCTATCATATCCCCCCTTAGTCGCCTCTTTTCCAAGCTGAAATGTCCCAGTCTTATTGATCTCTCCTCATACAGAAACCATTCCATACCCCTAATAATTTTTGTTGCCCTTTTCTGAACCTTTTCCAATTCTAGTATATCTTTTTTGAGACGGGGCAACCACATCCACATGCAGTATTCAAGGTGTGGGCCTACCATGAATTTATATACAGGCAATATGACATGATATTTTCTGTCTAATTCTGAATTCTGTGTGAATTCATTGTTTCATTTACTATAGTACTAAATATTCATATTTAAATAGTATGTCTAGAGAAATATATAATTATTATTATTCTCACAGCAAAATGAATAAGTACTATTATTTTATAAACTACAATTGTTTAACAACATAGTAAAAGCATTCTGATCGGTTAATTAAATTACAGTGTTTTAATATCATATGCTGTAAAGAGCCACAGTCTGAGTATCCACGCTGCAAACTCTGTACTTGGAATCAATCATGTTAGCTAAGTAAGGGAAAGGTTTCTTAGCTTCTCAGAATCACTTTTTCAATTATTGCCCTTATGTGGTTCCATTTTATTGTTGTTAATTATCTAGCCAGTTTTCCAGTTTGAGACTGTGACAATAGTGTCATCAGACTCTAGTCTGCTGAGTCACTAAAAAGTTCCTTCAAGTGTTTTCCAGTTAACCAGCTTCCCAAATGTGCTTTAGCACTCTGTTAGGCGTTACTTTTTAAACCAGAACATTTTAAATAGTACGCTGAATACCCACCCATACATTAGAAGTTTAGGATGACTGCATCTGAAAAGTTATCTTGTACATATTTATTGTTTGAACAAATGGAAGAGAACTAATTTGTCATTTTTCTTTATACATTATATGGCACCTTCAACAGCCTGCTACCACATTCTGTGGTTTTCTTTTTGGACAAAGAATCAATGTGCCTTGTGTGGGCACGTGAAGCTATCATCAAGTCATTTTTCATATATGACTGACCATCTTGTATTAACAAACCTCTATTTTTATTTCTCCAACTGCAATATCTAGCAGTGCATGCAGGAGTTCAAAATCTTTCAGGAAATTATATGCAGGGTGAAATGCTTCAATCATTCCTTTAAATTCTCATTTTGTGCTACACTGTAAGTGATACCAGTAGCACAAAACAAGTGCAATTTTTTGTTTCCCAAGTATTTTTATGGCATGGTCACACATTGATTTTTGCCATTTTGAGATGAACAGAGATTGCTCCTGAATTACACTGTTGAAGAGCTGCTGGAAGGCCTAGAATAGGGACTTAAATGGTCATCACTGCTGCATTTTAACAATAAAAGTAGCATAAAATTGTCTCACTTGCCAAACTCAATGTTCTGCTCTTATCACTCTAATAAAATTTCATTTAATGTCCAAATAAACAAGGAAACCTGTTTTCAGCATTTTGAAATGAGAAGAAATCCTTTCCATCTTCCTCCTCAACAAATTGGTTTATATCTTAGTGTAAAAGAATTATCTGCTTTCCTTACTTCACTCCTTTCAATCCTGGTTTCCTTCTATTTGAGGCATATTGTCTCCAATAAATTCACACGTTATTGGTAAATCAATAAACTGTAACCACTGGCTGTGACAGAATATAACCGTGTTCACACCCAACACACTGTTGTAATAATTTTGTACAAGGCATGTCTTGTGAGGTATCATTTAAAAACTCGTAATTTGCTCATCTATAATATCACAGCAAAATGCAAATAGCAGCATTATATGTGAAGTTATAAACATAAGCTGAAATCAAAACTAAAGGTATGTTTTCCAGATAAGCCTAGGGAGAGGCTAAACCAGTTCCTCAGAAACAATGGTCAAATGGACACCTCAGCCAGCTGTAAACAAGGCTGATGGACCATTGCCTATAAGTGGCCATTCTTTGGCAGGAAGGGGGACAAAAGCATCTTAGCAAAGAAACAGCATGGAGTTTCCTTCCACACAGGCTATTTGTTGCCTTGCTCCCAGCTGGAAATGCTTCTCAAAAGGGGGGACAGAATTATAAAAAAACGAGGCAGACACCTCAAGAGAGCCCTCTCTTTCTCCCTGCCCATCACATTCATTGCACCAGAAGACACAAAGAAAAGAGATGTTGGACTCTGGGGGAGGGGTCGTGACCTGAGAGTTTGGTCAGTTATCTGCTGAAACATGTGGTGAGAAAACTTTGCTTTAAATCTAACATCGTTTGTTAAGTTAGGCACCAATAAGTGTTTTATCTTTATTTTTCTTATAATACCCCATATCCCCTCCTGCACCCCAACACTCTGCTCGAGCCCAGAGCCCCCTCCTGTACCCAAACTCCCTCCCAGAGCTTGCACCCTTTGCTCTCTCATCAACCTCAACCCCCTGTCCCAGGCTCAGCCTTGAGCCCCCTCCAATACTGCAAACCCCTCGGCCCCAGCCCAGAGCCCACACCCCTCCCAAACTCTAACCCCCTACCCCAGCAGTGAATGTGAGTGAGGATGGGGGAGAGTGAGCGATGGGGGGAGGGTGGGGTGGAGTGAGCGGGCAGGGCCTTGGGGAAGGGGCAGAGTAGATCCTGGGTTGCCCTTAAATTCAAAACATGATCTTGGGCATAAAAAGGTTAGAGACCACTGTCCTAATAGGTATAACAAGAACCTAGATAGTTTCATAATCAGTATGGTCTTATTTATTTGTGGTAGCATTCATTATATGCTAGGCACTCTCCAGACATATTAGGACAGTCCCTACACTTAGAGGATTCAAAATCTAAGCATTTCCTTTTAACTTTACAATACTTAAAATTTCCAATTATAGAATGAAATCAGAGCCTAAATGTTTCCATTATCACAGAAAAACAAAAACAAAAACCAACACTTGAAAGCATTTATTTGGAGAGATCAACATTTTAAAGTAACAGAAATTTAAAATGAAAAAGTCTGAGAAAAAAACCCTTGGTTTTTAAAAAATATATATTCTTCCCTGCCACACCTAGCCATGACATACAACAAAACATGTTATATAAATGCATGGATTTCAAGCCTCTGAAGTGCAGCTATAATGAAACAAGTCAGCCAGAAAGTTTCAGCTTCAACCCTGTATTTCCTTATTTTTGTCAGAAATATCTCACAAATATTAAAACCATTTCTGTATATAAATTACCTTCAAATCAGGCTGACTTTTGGTAATTTTTTTTAAAGATTTGCTAAATCTTATTTATACCATTTAATAAAAAAATATGTTGACAGAAAATGGTGTGTCTATTTTGTCCTTACAAATTTAACTTTTTACAAGTTTACTCTAGTGCAGATAACCTGTATAAAGCCTTCTGCAGCACCTAAGCTTTGTGGTGGGGTTGAGCTGGTGGAGCTGTTGGTAGAATGAACACCCAAGTAGGCCTCCACACATCTTCCATGCTGTCTCCTTGCCACTACTGCATAAGCCAACACAGAAATCTTTTTCCTTCATAGATCAGAGTTCCAGTATAGCAGAAGCTGCACTGAGATGAATGCTGTGGCCCTGGGTTTAAGGGTGGATTTCACCTATCTGGTTTCCCTCAGTACTTGACCTCCATAACGACCAAGTGCTCGTGCTTTAAGTGAGTGAAGTGATTTTTACCCATGTGAATGTGACACACACACACAGTTACCATGCTATTACAGTGATGTGTTATAATGATATACAGCAGAACCACAAAGTTACAAAAAATAGAGAGTTACAAACTGACCAGTCAACCAGAGACCTCATTTGGAACTGAAAATGTTCAAATAAGCAGCAGCAGAGACCACCCCCCGCCCTGCCAAAAAGAGGCAAATATAGAGTACAGTACTGTATTAAATGCAAACTAATTAAAAAAAAAAGATTTAACAGAGTCAGGAAACTGTTTCTGTGCTTATTTCATTTAAATTAAGATGGTTAAAAGCTGCATTTTTCCTCTGCATAGTAAAGTTTAAAGCTGTATTAAGTCAACGTTCAGTTATAAACTTTTGAAAGAACCATTATAATGTTTTGTTTAGAGTTATGAACTCTATTCCCAAAGTGTTTGTAACTCTGAGGTTCTACTGTGTTAAAAATGGTGCAGCAGCCAATTTTCAAGTATTTAGATTGAACGTACTCAACTTCCATGGATGCCTGCATTTTTCTCTTTCTTTCTTTAACAGGTCTTTTTATAGTAACAGAAGCACAAACTATGTGCCTAAATTTGGCAATACTTTTGCCATACATTTAAAGGTATCCAAGATTCAACCACAGATATGTTATTTTATAGGAATTAATTTCCTTTAAAATATTATGAATATCGAAGCCATGCTGCGTTTACACAAATACAATACATGTCAAGTTTATACAAATACTTGCAATGACAACTTAATACAAACATTTTTTAAGTGACTTACTTGTCAAAACTAAGTTGGGCCAATCCAGCAGTGAAGGCACTGTCAGCAACCACTTGTGCCAGTCTGGCCAGAGATTCTGCAGCAGCACATCTTAAAAGCGGGTTATTGCTTTCCAAGGCACCCATTACTAAAGTCAGTGCAGGTCTTCTAACTTCTTCGGGACCTAAACTTCCCTTGCAGCTAGCCAAGTGCTAAAAAGAAATTATTTAATCATTGAATTGGTAATACTGCATAATAAA
This sequence comes from Gopherus flavomarginatus, assembly GCF_025201925.1. Lineage (NCBI taxonomy): Eukaryota > Metazoa > Chordata > Testudines > Testudinidae > Gopherus > Gopherus flavomarginatus. Next base: position 110,425,263 of record NC_066621.1, read on the forward strand.
GATCATTTTTCCCTTTTAAATATTATGACTCAGCAATAAAAACAAACATACATAAATAATTTGGTTTCCTCAGTGAGCACACTCTATTTAATATCACTCAACTGTGGGGCAACTATACTTGTACGCCTCCTTCTTTGCGACTAACATGTATCACTTCCAGGGAAGTACAGACTGATAAGCAACATAATATACTCAAAGGCATGACACTTCCACCATTTCAAAAATAATCCTGATAAAAGAATTAATGAATGGGCTTTTCTCCTGTGGTAGTCTACAATAAGTAAATGCTTGTAGCAGAAAACCTGGGAAAGAACATTAGGATGAAAAACACTTAAGGAAAATAAAATATAGATTTTAAAAGTTCTAATGAGAGCACATGCATGTGATTGAGATTGATGGAGAGCATCTAATAAAAACACTAAAATTTATTCAAGCAGTGTTCAATGGAAATAGGAATTGTCAAACTTTCTGTGGTCTGGGACCTGGCTATTTTAGAAGCCAGCTAAGTCTCTGCAACTCTCCTAACAGAGCTGTATTCCAGTGATAATGCAGATAGACAGATCCAGGCATAGACTACCTGCTGCTCTATTTAAAGTGTTCCATGGAACTATATAATTTCTTTGCCAGATCATACTAAACCCAAACCTAATAGCATTCAGATTGAAAAGTACAACGTACCTTTAAAATAAAGAAATGATGATCATTTAAAAAAAAAATCGGAGCTAGTCTACACTAGGAAATTAAGTCGCATAACTGTGTCAAAACCAGAGATTTGAAAAATCCATACCCATAAGTTAAACTGACCTAACTCCTGGTCCAGACAGTGCCAGACAAAATTCTTTTGTCAACCTAGCTACTGCCTCTTTTGGAAGTAGATCAGCTAAGCTGATGGGAGAAATCCTCCTGTCAGCATAGGTAGCATCTTCACTGAAGCATTACAGCAGCACCAGTGCAGTATTTTAAGTGTAGACAAACCCTCATTATGAACAGATACCCTCCTCTGAAATTTAGCAAAGCCGGAAGATCATGTCCACGCAGAATTTTGAGGACATCTCCACCTATTGTTGTAGCATCTGAGTTTTACCATCACACTGTTCAAATTTGACTGGGCCGATTCTGGCGAATACCAGTGAAACTGCACAGATGTGAGATGTCTCTAAAACTCTGTGTAGATGCAGCCAGAGAGGAAAGCATAATGTTCACCTTCTATAATTTTCCATAATTCTGGTTGCCACTTAACATAGGTAAGGTGCTTATCACCACAGTATCCAAGGGCAGACTAGATAACGCTAATGCAGAAAATATACCAGGTCCCTTTATGATGACAATGGCTGATCTTACCTAATATCAGCACATCTAGAGACAGAAAACATTCCACATTATATTTACAGATAGAAGGAAACCGGAAAGTTACACAAGAGCTAGGCATAAAAGCATCTAACAGCCAAAAGATTTGTTAGAAAAGAAAAGTGGCAATCAACTCCAGAGAGTTCTACCTAAAGTATTACAATGTTACAGAGAATTATCTATTTACTATTTTTAATTTTTTTATTTTGCATTTGTAATGGAAAAGCTGTTAATCTTGGTAGACCTTGGGTAATAGCACTCTTGGTTTCTCCCTAAATCTGGAGAAACACTGTTACAGAAATACAACATATCCTTAAGAAACATATCAATCATTTGGTTCTGCTTAATTGCTTTTAAGAGCTAAGTTTGCTCAAGTCTAAACGTCAAGAGGGAAAGAGAGAACAACCTTTCTTGAAGCTCAGACAATAACAAACAAAGCCGCCAAACAATAAGACATTAAAATATAGAATTCCTGGAAACTGGGTGTTGTGAAACAAATATATATAAAAGGCAGTCCATAGTATTTTGGTATACTACTCTGAAACACCGAACAGAGGAAGGAAAAAAGAATGATGAATTGACCAAAGGGAAACATTTTTATCAAAATATAATGCTCTTTCAGGAAACATCAGTGAGATTTTAAGGGGAAAAGTAAAAATGACCCTTTGTACATTCACATATTTGGAAAGGTGTTTTGACAAGCAGTCATTTCCAAATGAACAACATGTTATACACCTACAATGACCACTACTCATGCTGCTAGAGGAGAGACAGGTTTCAGTTAGCCTTTGAAATGTACATAAAAGTATACTCGGCCTATTTTTCTTCTCACTTTCACCAGTATACCTTCACTGTAGTTACTCCACTTTTACACCAAAATCAGGTATTGTGTTTCCAGGCTTTGTTTGTTTATTTGTTTAAGAGAAAGTTTTACCAGACATTTTACCATACTGGTGGTTTCTTTCTGAATGAGACAACCACTTGCACTGGCAATATTAGTTGACCAGTGCCTCTGACTTCTCTGTTCTGTGCTGGTGTACTGCCTCCTGCTCCACCATTTCCATCATCCTTCCTCATGGAACACCTTCCTTCCTTAGTGCTGCTATCTACATTTCCTGACATCCAAGATGACCATGCCTATTCCCATAGTTCCAACTGTGAACAGGGTGTTCCTAGAGCACTGTTATGGAATAATCTGTTTTCATGGATAGGAGCACTACAGGACTGGTTTCATCATCTCCACTCTTTTCTCCACAGGGCACTCCAGATAGGACGGTGAGCAGGAATGCTATAGAGTTGCTCCAGGTGCCAAAGAAAGAGAGCAAGATCCCTGCATCCATACCAATGGAGTCCAAACTAGCACTTCATGCAGTTTGGTGAGTGTAAGGAAAGCATATGGCTAGAGTTGAGACACTAGATGGGGAGGGTTCCAAGTTACTACAGAAATTTTTTCCTCTCACTGTCTGGCTGGGATGTGCTCATGGTCTAACTGGTTGCCATATTTGGGGTTGGTAAGGAATTTTTCCCCAAGTCACACTGGCAAAAAATCAAACTTTTTTTTTCTGCCTCTCTCTGCACTTGCTGGTTTGACCTAAACTAAATGGTGGATTCTTTGTAACTTTAAAGTTACATTTTAAATGTTGAATCCTTAAATCAAGATTTGATTACTTCAGTAACAGCCAGAGGTTATGAGCCTATTACAGGAGTAGGCAGGTTGGCCTGCAACGTGCAGAAGGTCAAACTAGATGATCATGATGGTCCCTTCTGGCCTTAAAGTTTATGAGATAAAAGGATCCCCCACTGCATCAATTTTCCCTCTGGCATAGTAGAGCCCTACTAGCTCCTTTTCAAAATGAAGTATAAACCCTGCCCTCCCCTACTAACTGGGCATTAGAAGAGTTTGCAAAGGATTCCTCTCTCTTTCATTGCAGGAGCTAAAAAATGGTCACTGAGACTTCACTGGTGGAGAAAATGCCACCAACGTTTTCAGAGAGAAAGGAGTGGGAAGATCAATATGAAGAACTCCACTTCCACAAAAAAGATAATCTTCTGATGGGAGAGAGAGAGAAAAAGGAGGCTACAGAGTCAGTAGTAAGGACGCAAGAGATAGAAAATAACAGAGGAAAAAAACAGAAGGAGAGATCGATGGCAGGGATGAAGGCTACAAAGAAAACACGGGAAAAGAATGAGATGCTGAAAGGACAACCTTAATGATAAAAATCAATAGGGCAAAAAGGGGAGAGGATATTTCTCCTCAAAGATAAAATCAGAGTGAGAGTCAGAATGGACCAATATGATCGTCTAGTCTGACCTCCTGCACAATGCAAGCCACAGAATCTCACCCACTCACTCCCGCAACAAACCCCTAACTACATATGAGCCACGGAAGTCCTCAAATTATGATTTAAATCAAGATGCAGAGAATCCTCCAGCAAGTGACCCAGGCCCCATGCTGCAGAGGAAGGCGAAAAACCTCCAGGACCTCTGACAATCTGCCCTGGAGGAAAATTCCTTCCCAATCCCAAATACAGCGATCAGCTAAACCCTGACCATGTGGGCAAGACTCACCAGCCAGACACCCAGGAAAGAATTCTCTGTAGTAACTCAGATCCCACCCTATCTAACATCCCATCACAGGCCATTGGGCATATTTACTGCTAACAGTCAAAGATCAGTTAATTGCCAAAATTAGGCTATCCCATCTTACCATCCCCTCCATAAACTTATCAAGTTTAGTCTTGAAGCCAGGTATGTCTTTTGCCCACTGCTTCGTCTAATTTCAAGTCTGATGGCCAGTTTATATCCATTTGTTCTTGTGTTCACATTGGTAATAAGCTTAAATAATTCCTCTTCCTCCCTGGTATTTATCCCATTGATATATTTATAGAGAGCAATCATATCTCCACTCAGCCTTCTTTTGGTTAGGTTAAACAAGCCGAGTTCTTTGAGTCTCCTTTCATAAGGCAGGTTTTCCATTCTTCGGATCATCCTCATAGCCCTTAACTGTACCTGTTCCAGTTAGAATTCATCCTTCTTAAACATGGGAGACCAGAACTGTACACAGTACTCCAGATGAAGTCTCACCAGTACCTTGTATATCAGTACTAACACCTCCTTATCTCTACAGGAAATACCTCGCCTAATGCATCCCAAGACCGCATTAGCTTTTTTCACGGCCATATCACATTGGCGGCGCATAGTCATCCTGTGATCAACCAATACTCTGAGGTCCTTCTCCTCCTCTGTTACTTTTAACTGATGAGTCTACAGCTTACAACAAAGATTCTTGTTATTAATCCCTAAATGCATGATCTTGCACTTTTCACTATTAAATTGCATCCTATTACTATTACTCCAGTTTACAAGGTCATCTAGATCTTCAAGAAAATTCAGAGTCAAGAAAATTAAAGGAGAGAAATCTCTAGACAGCAAGGAGAAAAGAAATACACCTGGTCTAGACTAACATTTTAGACAAACACTTTCTGTACTACTTGAAAGAAAACCAAAGAAGGGAAGAATGAAAGTGAGAGATGGACAGAGATAAGGAAATGTGAATAAAAAATGAAGGAAGGCAGAATAAACAAAACAGTCATATAGCTGCTAGGCTACTTTATTTTACTTCCAGTCTAGTATTTTATTTCTCTGCTAGAGGAGGGGAGATAAGAAATAAGGGAAAGTCCAATTGTGATCCCCAGGGGTTCAGAAGGTGGGAATCTTCAAGCAGATACTCAGTCTGAGAGGCTGTTAGGGATGTGGGCTCCACTAATACTTTATTTTTAATATTTGAAGAGTGATCCTCAGATTGGTTGATAAATTAAAGCTGGTTACTGGAAAGGATTACAGAAATGTTCCCATGGTAGGGTAAAATATGCACTTAAACTGAATAACATCGAGTTTTAGCATCAAAACCAATATTTATAAAAAGAGCAGATTTACCTTCAGAAAACTAGAAAATGCTGATACAATGTTTAGTTGTACGGTCTGCTGTCGTGCTCCTTTTGTTTGTTTTATGGAAGCCAACAATTTTTCTAACACTTGGAGCCTTAAACCAAAATAAGAAAAACATATTGGTCAAGCCATTTTTTTAGAAAAACATCAAACAAAATCTCTAGATTATGGAAGCATTTGAGTAGCAAATGCAATGATCTAAGCCTCACGTGACTTCCCATATCTTACCATTACCATACAGTGGTGGCTTCTCATCAACTCATTTACATGCCGATTGTTTGAGGTCAGCAAAGAAGCATTTTAATTCAGATTCTTGTCATTTGTTTTCTAGATAAAAAGAATATTATCCACTCTATAAGCTCTGTCTGGTATACTTCAGGGCAAAGACTGCTATATTTGGGCAACACGTTTAGCTTTTTATGAAGCCTTGTACATACATAAAACAACATAATGCTGAAGATGGGTTCAAGGAAGTGACAAAGCTCTAGAAGGGAGCTTTAGAGAAATACATCATCACCAAAACAAATTAAGATAGAACTGTCTTTCTAAGCTCCTTTTCTTAAGTAATATTCTCCAGATTTTCTCTTATTCCTCTCCCATCCTACTCTTTTTTCTTATCATTTACTTTGCTAATCCTCCTGCGTGCACACACAGAGATCCCTGTCTTGCCTCTGCTTGACATCTCTGCCTACAACAAGACTTTTTTGTAGTCCATATCAGCACACGTACTTCCACTATCCTTATGTACTTTTTTTGTCCTTGCTTCTATAACAGGATATTTATTTATAGATCATATTTCATTATCTGATTACCTATGAGTGTTCCTATTAAAGAGGACTGTGTGTCTAGGAATAGTATAGTTTGGGATGCCCTGTGGGCACAGAACTATAAGCACTACCAGTGGAGATCATGAGAAACAGATGAAGGAAAAAACAAGACAAAAATAGCAAGAAGAAAAAGAGAGAGAGAGAGACCAGACACGGAGAAAAGAACAAAACATAGAAGAGTAAAGTTACTGAAGCGAGAACAAGGAGAGAGATGGTGGTAACTGCACAGGAAAGTATTTTGCAAAGAAATGTTGCAATGGTGCGAGGAAGGATATGTGAATGTAAGTATTTGGGGATGGTGTGGGCAGGAAAGGATAATGAGATATCAGATGGGTCATTGGAATGGAGGGAGAGAGAGTGGCACTTTCTTTCTTTCTACACAAAATACTGCGTTAATTGGTTGATTCTTGCTGAAGCTCAGAGAATCAGCCAATTCCTATCTTATACCATACCATTTGAAAGACCATATCACACACTACCATCTTTTTTTCTGATTTAATAATCCTGGATAAGATTTCCTTCAGATCCTTCAATGCTTGCTGCTTAGTCAGCCAGAGCAGCTGCCCTATAGTGACTCAAAGCAGGGCTACATTCAACAGTACTGCAGCATTCCCAATTTATGCTGGCCAAGACAGTGAGATTCAGGACCCCTAAAATGAGCTCTCCCCTTTACACAGAATTACAGAACATAGTCACTAGCAATCATGCTCATTTCAGGATTAATTGTACAGTACTTTGAAAATGCAAAACAACATAAGTGATACCATTTATCCTCAATCAAATCTTATATATTCTAAGTAAATATTTTATTGTTGTTATATTTTTGTATTTAAAAAATGGAGAACAACCAACAGCACAAAAACTTGATGTTTTTCCATCATTCAACAATCAATACCATCATAAAGCTGAATCAAAACAACTTTTTAAAAACCGGAACAAAGCTTTGTTGCTTCCGTTACGTTCTCCTGTGGTTGCAAATTACTGTTTTTGGGTACGTATTCTTGTTTATTTTAGACTTTTCAAACTACTTTATTTTCCTTATTACTTTTCTAATTACAGTCTTAGAAATATTTTTAGCCTGTCATTGTCAAGGATAGAGCATATTTTACTGTGATTTCCCACCCTTTCCCCCCTGATGTTCAAGAGCCCTTATAACAATGAGTATGCCATAAAATCCTCTCAAGACAAATTTTATATCTATCTGAAAAAAGAACTGTTAATGTACAATGTTCAGTATTAAAAGATTTCTACTAAGCGTGGAAAGAAAACAGACATTAAGAATCGTCCTCCTAAGACTTTTATAATACTTTCTCCATCAATTAAACATGGACGGAAAACTTATTAACACTATATCTCATTCACGTGCTATGTAGCTGTGACACTGAGAACCCTTCCCAGACCTGAAGAACCCTGTGTAAACTTGAAAACTTGTCTCTTTCACAACATAAGCTGGTCCAACAAAAGATATTACATCGCCTATCTTGTCTATGCAATATAATGGTCCATTTTACTGGTTCTTTCTTTTCATCAATATCAGGAACTGCAGATTGAGAGCTGAAATTTTCAGATTGTACATAAACTTCCAGCCATAAATCTATCTTTTCAGCTCATGAAAATTCCCTTCATAATTCATACCTTCTATATTAACGTACCTTTAGTCTATATTTTCCATAAGATTTTAAACATACTAACTCTCTTTAGGCTCTGTTTAACTAATGGTGAATTTAAGTAAACACTTTACCTTTGAGATTCTGCTACATGGGAAAATATAACTCCAAAGAGACGGACTGCAGCATTGATAACAGATAGTGCAGGAGGTAGAGGTTTAGGCACTGAATCACCTTCTGCAGCTTTCTCATAAATTGAGTAAGGGTCATACTCCAGGCTTCCTCCAGCTATACTGCTACCTAAGAGGAGCTGCAAAGGCAGAAATATGACAGTAACGTTTCCTGACTAAGTCACAAATCACTGCTAACCCTACAGTTAACTAATTGTTATACTAGTACTGCAAATACCTGCTCTTCAATAAATCTGTGGTCAGTCTCCTGCAAGAAAGGACCAAGTAAAAGAAGATCATCCTGGTGACAGAGAGGTGGAAGCAAGAACGTAGAGGCAGCCATTTGGTTATCAGTGGCAGTGAAGTCAGCCACTAGCTCCTTGAGAATAGCACAGAATTTTCCTGCAAATTACAGGGACAAAGAAAATAACTTTTATTCAAAATAGTGATTAATTACTTGCCCACTTGCAGTTTTGTGAACAAAGCATTTATACAGAAAAGCTGATGTACAAACTATTTCCTAAGACTTCCAATGCTGCAACTTCTTGTGTGTGACAGACTACTGCATTCACATGGAGAACCACTGACTTCACTGGAGCTCGATGTGGGCAAACCAATCCATCCGCACACAAAAAGCTGTGAGATTGCGGGTCTTAGTTTTTATATAAGGCTAAATAGAATAAAATGCATCCTTTTCAAGTGACTCTAAGCCACTATTCTTCAATACAAGTTACTTGGTGGGCAACAGAGCAGTTAGCCAGGCTTGTGTTGATAGACAAATGCAAGTCCATGAAGAGAGACCAATTTCTCCTATCAATTTTCTAGAAGTTAGTGTGGGATACATTACATGTCCAAATATGAATTGAAATATCTGGGAATTAGATGTTACTTAAAATACTCACCCTGTATTGACTGGGAGGAGAAAATGAAGAGAGACAATAGAAGCAGAGGAGAAAGGAAGAGCAGTGAGGAGGAGAATGAACATGAAGAGGAAAAACAGTGCCAATACCAATGAAGCTAACAGTTAGGTAGGTGATACTGGCAGTAACACAGTAGTCCCCAAACTTTCTACCTCGCACTCACCCCTTATCCATTCATCCCCCACTCCCCAGAGCCAGGGCCAGGAGTGGGGCTCTGGCTCTGGGAGGGGAGGATCTGGATAGGGATAAGGGGGCTGAAGCTGGGGCCACAGCAGAGGGCAGGCACAGAGCCTCAGCCAGGGGCCAGGACCAATGGCCAGGGCCAGGACCCCAGGCACGGGGCTGGCAGCTGGGGCCAGGACCAAGACCAAGAGCAGAGCCGGACAGCGCCCCCACAAGCCCCAGTCATGCCGCCCCAAATGTTTCTCTGTGCCCTCTTAGAGGGGTGCGTCCCACGGTTTGGGGACCTCTGCAGGTGAATGACAGTGTGAGTGTTTGACAGAGACACAATGTGTGTGTTTGACACAGAGACTGTGTGTGATGGTGTGTCTTTGACACAGAGAGAGAGAGAGAGAGAGAGACACACACACACACACACACAGTGAGTGTGCAGGCTGCTGGGAAAGTTTCTGAGTGCTCTCCTGGTCTCCGCTCTCTGAAAGCTCTCCTGGTCTGTCCTGAACCATTGTCTCCCCTCCCTTGCTCAGCAGAGATGGGCAGTGGGAGAGAGAGAGACAGACAGACAGAGAGACTGTGTGAGTTGGCTGCTGGGGAAATCTCAGAAACACTGCACTGTATCTTTAAGAAAGGCATTCAGCCACTCACCCTTCCCCACAGCAGCTCGAGTCCTGAGTCGGGCTGTGTCCCCTGAGATGGGGTACATTGGGGGGGAGACCCTAACATCAGCATTCTCCTCCTGGCCGCGACCACACAGCCAGCAGGATAGTCCCAGGAGCAGCTGCAGGGCGGCACAACGTAGGGGGAGGGGAACCTGAATACATGCTGCTGGCTGTGCAGCTGTCCTAATCAGGAACATTGTATGTTAATGATGAGGTAGATTGTAAAGAAATCAGAAGTGATGGGATGGATAAAACAGTTTGTTTGGGTCAAAATCACTTTGGGGAAGAAAGCTACCAGCGGCTCTCCTCGGATAGTACTTGGGGTATGCTACAGACCCCCAGGATCTGATTTGGATATCGACAGAGACTTCTTTAATGTTTTTAATGAAATAAATATTACTGGGAATTGCGTGATTATGTGAGACTAACTTCCCAGATATAGATTGGAGGACAAGTGCTACCAATAATAGTAGGGCCTAGATTTTCCTGGATATGATAGCTAACAGATTTCTTCACCAAATTGTCACCAAACATAAAAGAGGTGATGCCATTTTAGGTTTGGTATTGGTGAGTGGCGGAGTACTGCACTCCAGTATGGACTCACTTGTCTCACACAAGGATTATCAATGCACAGTTTAATTTCACCATGTTATTTCAGGCACACTCAAATCTACTCCTCTACCATGCTTACCAGTTCTCTGCAATATTGCTCCACCCAGTCTGCAGAGAGGAAAGCATAGCAAAGATTGTGATGAAATTGCATGATGTGTCACATCTACCGTTAACTAAAGAGTTGTTTAATTCACTACATGGTCATCTGCCCTCACGATGCCCATTGTGGGCAAGTTTACTGGGTGAGGGATTTATGATTGCGGATCAATGAAGCTCTGATAAAGTGACAAATAATCATCTTATCTGGGCCCCTACTCCACATCAACCTGGGTTTTATTTACCAGGAGGGCAATGGAGCCTTCTCAACTGGCTTCGTACCAGAGATGGAATCTGTGCTGCAGCACAATTTCGGTGGTGTTTTAGAGACAGTCCACTATGTCAATGTGAGCAGCCACAAACCATGACACACACTGTTGAGGACTGCAAAATGACTCAATTTCTTGGAGGTTTTCATGCCTAGAACACTGTTGATAAGAATGCTGTGGCTTGTCTTGACCGGATTGCATACACCAAATAAAAAATAAATACATTTGTGAGTAGTGAGAACATCATAGAAGAACTGGTTGTAGGGGGACTACCTTGGTACAAGTGATCATGAGCTAATTCAGCTCAAGCTAACTGGAAGGATGAACAAAAATATATCTGCAGCTAGGGTCCTTGACTTCAAAAGAGCAAACTCTAAAAAAAATTAAGGGAATTAATTAGGGACGTGGACTAGAGTAAAGAACTCAAGGATCTGAATGTGGAGGAGGCTTGGAATTACTTTAAGTCAAAGTTGCAGAAACTATCTGAAGCAAGGGGAAAAATGTGTAGGAAAGGGCTGCAGATCAAGCTGGATGAGCAAGCATCTCAAACAGGTTATTAAGGGCATGGCTACACTTGCAGAGGTAGAGTGCTGTGAGTTAAATCCGCCTTCAGAGAGCGCAGTAGGGAAAGTGCTGCAGTCTGTCCACACTGACAATGTGGCATTGGGAACAGTGCATTATGTGAGCTATCCCAGCATGCAAGTGACTGCAACGTGCTTTTCAAATGGGGTGAGGGGCATGGAGTGTGACAAGGAGTGTGTTGTGTGGGGGGAGAGAGTGGGTTTTTGGGGTGCTGAGAGTGTGTCAGCATGCTGTCTTGTAAGTTCAGACCCCCCTTCCTCGCCCTCCGCCTCTCTCTCTCACTCACTCAAAGCAAACAGTAAATGTTTGCTTTTTCTCGGAGCTGATACATAGCTGGCTTCTCCAACACGGAGCTTTGAAAGGGCACTTCCGGATTCCTGCAGCCGATTTTACAACAATGACAAGAGTGGCCACTTGACTTAAGAGGATTATGGGACGTTTCTGGAGGCTGATCACAACGCAGTAATGCAAAACCTTGTTCACACTGGCGCTGTGGCCCTCCAGCAAGGGTGCAGCAAACATTATTCCACTTGCAGAGGTGGAGTACCAGCAGCGCTGTAGCTGCGGAGTCAGAGTGCTCTACATGCCTTGCCAGTGTAGACGGGGAGTGAGCTGGAGCACCTGGGGCTGCTTTATTGCGCTGTAACTCGCAAGTGTGGCCAAGGCCTAAGAGAAAGCAGAAAGCCTACACGGAATGAAAGATGGGAAGAATTGGCAAGGAAAGCTACCTCTTAGAGGTCAGAAACTGTAGGGAAAAGTGAGAACTGCCAAAACCCTGCAAAAGAAATTAAAATCAATAGTAAACATTTCTATAGTGATACAAATAAACAACAAAACCACCACCAAGGAAAGAAAAAGTGGGACTGCTAAGCAGTGAGGATGGGCTGGCGGTTAAAAATATTTTAGGTCAGGAATTCTCAAACTTCATTGCACCGTGATCCCCTTCTGACAACAAGAATTACTATACAACCCCAGGAAGGGGGACTGACGCCTGAGCCCACCGAAGCAGAGGAGGTGGGGATTAGCCAAAAGTCCAAGCCCTACCGTCGCAAGGAGGAGGAGGCACCAAAGACCAAGACCAAGGGCTTCAGCCCTGTACGGCAAGCTTGTAACCTGAGCTGTAATCCCCAGGGCTGAAGTCTTTGTGCTTTGGCCCCACGGATGCAGCTTGGGCTTTGGTTTTGGCTCCAGGTGGCAGGGCTCTGGCCCCACACCCCAGGAAGTCTAAAGATCAGCCCTGGTGACCCCATTAAAACGGGGTTGTGACCCACTTTGGGGTTCTGACCCACAGTCTGAGAACTGCTGATCTAGGTCCAACACCTAAATGAATACTTTGCCTCAGTTATTAATAACAGTCATGAGGAGCTTAGGGGTAATGCCACAGTGGCTAATGGAAATGAAGATATGGAAGTCGAAATTACCACATCTGATGTGAAAGTCAAACTCAAACTGCTTAACAGGACCAAATCGGAGGGCCAGATAATCTCCATCCACGGACTATAAAAGGAACTGGCACATGAAATTGAAAGCCCAATAGCATGGATTTTTAATGAATCCATAAACTCAAGGGTTATACCCTATGACAGGTATCAGCAATTCTCCATTTTTTAAAAAAGGGGGGAAATGATCTGGGAAACTACAAGCCCGTTAGTTTGACCTCACTTGCATGCAAGACCATGGAACAAATTTTGAAAAAAGAAAGTAGTTAAGGACACCGAGGTAAAAAGTAATTGGGATAAAATATAACAGTTTTACAAAAGGTAGATCATGCCAGACCAATCTGATCTTTCTTTGAGAAGATAACTGACTTTTTAGACAAAGGAAATGCAACAGATCTAATCTACCTGGATTTCAGAAAGGTATTTGATACAATTCCACATGGGAAATTATTAGTAAATTGAAAAAGATAAGAAGTAATATGAGAATTGAAAGGTGGATAAGGAACTAGTTAAAGGGGAGGCTACAGTGGGTCATACTGAAAGGTGAACTGTCAGGCTGGAAGGAGATTACTAGCATAGTTCCTCAGAAATAGGTCTTGGGACCAGTTTTATTTAACACTTTCATGCATGCCCTTGGCACAAAAAGTGGGTGTGCTCTAATAAAATCTGTGGATAACACAAAGTTGGGAGGTTTTGCCCATACAAAGGAGGACCAGAATATCACACCAGAAGAACTGAAGAACCTTGAAAACTGGAGTAATGGAAATGGAATGAAATTTAACAGTGCAAAGTGCAAGGTCATGCACTTAGGGACTAACAACGAGAATTTTTGCTAGCAATTGGAGACATATTAGCTGGAAGAGACTGAGGAGAAAAGCCTCGGTATACTGGTTGATCACAAGATGACTATGAGCCGCCAGTGTGACACTAATGAAATCCTAGGATCATCAGGTGAGGTATTTCCAGAAGAAGTAGGGAAGTGTTAATACCATTATACAAGGCACCGGTGAGACCTCATCTGGAATACTGTGTGCAATTCTGGTGTCTCATATTTAAGAAAGATTAATTCAAACTGGAACAGGTGTAGAAAAGGGATATTAAGATGATCAGAGGAGTGGAAAACCTGCCTTATGAGAAGAGACTCAAAGAGCTTGGCTTGTTTAACCTAACCCAGGGGTGGCCAACCTGTGGTTCCAGAGCCACATGCGGCTCTTCAGAAGTTAATATGTGGCTCCTCGTATAGGCACTGCCTCCAGGGTTGGAGCTACAGGGACCAACTTTCCAATGTGTTGGGAGGTGCTCACTGCTCAACCCCTGGCGGGTAAGGTTCTGTGGCCTAAAATGTGCAGGAAGTCAAACTCGATGTTTATGATGGTCCCTTCAAGCCTTAAAGTCGATGAGTGTGGTGATCAACTGTCTGTCCTGCAGTAATATAAATTGCCAAGAAGGGTAGCATATTCCCTCATATTTCAGGAGTTTGCCCTCATCAAGCAGAGCATGAACAGACTACAGCAGCAAGTAGTATAACAATATTCTGACCAGTAATTTAACCTTTAGGGCATTAAATTAATTTTCTTCATTTTATCAGATTAACGTTTAGACAGGTCTTAGCCTCACTGTACATAAAGCACAATGGCACTAAGTATTTAGAGTCAGAATATTTTAAGCTATTATAGTGGTGACACTTGAAGAGTATGATTTGGAATAAATTTTCTGGTACAATATTATAAAGCCAGAATTATGTCCGCTATAGCTACTGCGTTGACAAACACTACCCCAAGTTATCTTAAAGAGATACTTGACAAAGATCAAGTTTATACATACATATATATACACCCCCCCCCTTATAAAGATTACTCCTGAAGCAATTCCGTGCCAAAAAATACAAATTAGGCACCAAAAATATTAGAATTCTGCAGAATTCTGCATATTTTGTCAATATACAAATGTGGAGGCTCCAGCATGGCAGTGAGGAGCACAGGCCAGGGGCTGCACAGAGGTGGGAAATCACCTTGTAGGCCCCTTCCCCGCTGGGACATGGGCTCAGTGAGGCTGCACCTGACCGTGACAAGTCAAGCACTGGGCCTGCCCCAGAAACACCCCAGGGCCCTGACCGTCCATGCCAGATGCACCAAGATAGCAAGTGAGAGGGACAGTCTCACATGCACACCCAGCCCAGCAGACAGGCTCAGCCTGGCAGGATCCAAGTGTGGAGGGGATCCAGGTGTGGGGTGAGAGGGTTCTGTGTGGGGCAATCTGGGTGCAGGACACTTAGTAAGGGGTCTGAATGTGGGGGATCTGGATGCACAGGGGCTCATCGAGGAGTTCCGGATGCAGCGGGAATAGGATTCTGCAGAAGGATCCAGGTGAAGGTGGTTGGGGCTCAATAGGGGTGGTTTGGGTGTGTGTAGGGGGGGTGGGGCTCAATGGGGGGCTTAGCAGGGGTATCCAGGTGCTGGGAGAGTGGGGCTAAGTGGGGTGGGGGTCAGAGTGTGGAGGGCTTATTGGAGTGATCCAGGTGCAGAGGGGGTGCGGCTCATTGAGGTGGGGGTTCATGTGTGGGGGGTGGTCTGGGTGCAGGGTTGGTGGTCTAGAGAGGGAATCTGGATGTGGGGCGGAGCTTGGAGTGAGGGGCTCCAGATGCAGGGAGTTAGGCAGTCTGGATATGGCTCGGTCCAGCTGCACGGGGATTGGTCAGACAGGAGAGCAGGTCCCTGCACATGGACTCCTCTCCCCGCGGCTGAGGAGGAATAGGGGAAGGAAGTGTATGGGAGGGGGTGCAGCTTTCTGAAGCTGTGGAAGGTTTCTGGGGGTGGGTCTGATCCGGCCCCCATTGCTCCTTGCAGGGGAAGAGCAAGTCCCATCCTCCCCAGCCCAGCAGGGACTAGCAGCTGAGCCCAGTGGACGGTAGGAGCCACTGGCCAGGGCGTCCACAGCCCCATCCCCAGGGTGATTTACCTTTTAGCCAGCTGCTCCAGGCACCCAAAACAATGTGCTTGCACTGCTGGGGAGGGGTGTGTGTGTGATCGTTCTTGCGGCATCTCCTTGCTTCCCTGCCAGAAGTCATTTTTTTTTGCGGTGAAGCAAAGAAATCTGCGGGGGATATGAATTCTGCATGCATGCAGTGGAACAGAATTCCCTCAGGAGTAACAGATATTACATACAGCCCTCCCCCAATTTAAGAGAGAATTAGAGTTGCAAAGTCAAACATGCAAAAATTAGGAAATATGTTTTCCTGTGCAACCCTAATGATACAGTCTCTAATTAAATGATCACATACAGTTATTACTCATTCAGTGGCACTGAACTTTCTTAAGTTTTTAAAAAAGCAAACTGAGGAAAAACTCCACCATATGGAACTATATTGATGCCTACATAGTTCATTAGTATGGTTGAGACCTTCAGAGTAACTGGTAGCAGCAGTAGACTGTTATCCTCTATGTGGACCAGCCACAATGGGAAGGCACATACATTTGACTTTTTGATCCTGTTCCCCACTTGTCCCTACCACCCATGCTTTTATTACTTCACCCTGATTCTTCATATATAAACTTCAGTGACTAATTAACAGGGCCGGCTCCAGCACTTTAGCCACCCCAAGCGGTGGGGAAAAAGAAAAAAAAAAAAACCTGCGATCACTGGCACTTTGGTGGCAGCTCTACCACCACCACTTCATTCTTCAGTGGCAATTCGGCAGCAGGTCCTTCCCTCTGAGAGGGACTGAGAGACCTGCTGCAGAATTGCTGCCGAAGAGCCAGAGGTGCCGTCCCTTTCCGTTGACCACCCCAAGCACCTGCTTGCTGCGCTGGTGCCTGGAGTGGGACCTGATAATTAGCATTCTGGATAAATGCCATATTTGTTAACAAAGAATGAAAACCTCCCCGTTTTCAATTAAGGCTTACACTCACAATATACATATTCTGAGACACACAGAAGATCTTCAGTATAACCAGGGAAATTCAGATATAAAAGAAGCAAAAACAAAAAATTAAAAACCAGCACCATAAGCAAAATTCTTTAATAATTTTTTTCAAATCACTTTTTAAAGGGTCACCCTGCATTTTCTAGCCCCAACCACCTGTCCACATATTGTCTTTTAAACATTATTATACCAATGCAGAACAACTGAAAATTGAAAGAGAGGAGAAAAGGTTGATCCATTTCTAGTTGTTTGTCTCATTAAGAAAAACCAGAACTGAATGAATGCCTCCCAATTTCACAACTGGTTTAGACAGCACTACACAGGAAGCATAAAAAGGAGGATAAGAAGTGCCATTATGGGCTGCTTGACAAAAAGTATTGTTTTCAGACCAACAAAATATACGAAATATAAAAAACAAAAAGGAAACTATGAATTGCTACAAGTTGCTCATCCTCCATGCTTGCCTGAGCCACGAAAAAAGCAACACAATGCAAAACAAAAGTAAAATATCACCCAGGACTTTCCAACACATAAAATTGGTCTAACCAGAAAATATTATGTATTACACAATCACATTGTTTTCAGATCTATTTAATTAAAAAAAAATCTCTAACATTTCTATCAGGAAATATTAAACAAGCAGCATTTGCAGAGAGGTATTACAGAGAAAAATCTATCAGAAAGAGAAGTGTCTCTGTAGTTACAGCAAAGAATCCTATGGCACCTTATAGACTAACAGACGTTTTGGAGCATGAGCTTTCGTGGGTGGATACCCACTGACGAAGTGGGTATCCACCCACGAAAGCTCATGCTCCAAAACGTCTGTTAGTCTATAAGGTGCCACAGGATTCTTTGCTGCTTTTACAGATCCAGACTAACACGGCTATCCATCTGATACTCTCTGTAGTTAGCGTCTCCACAAAACATATTTTGCTTCATTAGATAAAAATATAGTTAACTGTATTAAAAACTAAAGGACTTGGAAAATAAACTACTCCATATCCTAACCTTTATATTCCCATATTCTTGTGTTCCAAGTGGATGAACAGCTTCAGGACAACAACTGTCAGGAAGAATTACTTTTATATATTTCTTCTGTGTGAGCTCAAGACATAATAGGTTTCGGGCCGTTTGCAGTGTCTTTAGCAATGTGACTATGGATTTGAATATGTCTTTCGATGTGTTTTGCTTGTTAGTTCTAGATTGCTGCAACATCAACGTGGGGTGGGCACTACGCTTGCATCACTCTATGCATGCCTAAACATGCCAGATGCTATTACATTGCCTATTTTTCAGTTGTGTTAAAGAATCTCCAAATATTGCAAAGAAAAATAAAATTTTAATTCTATAAAGTTTTGCTCCTTCAGTAAAAATAATGAAAAGGGAAATAAGTAGCTCATCTTTTGTCTTTTTAACTCCATTCACAGTTGTGTATTATACCATGCCTCCAGTATAATAACTTAAAATGAGATGATGATGATTTATCCTTCTAAAAGTTTGGTTAGCTAGTACCACTCGATGGATTAGATGATATAAAGTGAGAAATCCCTTCAGGGTTTTGAGGTCACAGCAAAATGCAGATGGCAGGGAGATGAATGCTCTCCTCTGCTCTGCAGAAATGTCCCACTCTCCAGCTCTCAGTTGCCAAACACTCCAGGTCTACCTTCTGGGTCACTAAATGACTGTTACAATGAATGTGTGTACTTTCCACACTTAATTCTGTTGCAAACTAAGTTAATGGTACCATTAAAAAACCAAAACAAAAACCCTACACACAACAGAAATAATTCAAAGAGAGAAGTTTTAATTGAATTAATTAAAATGAGCAGTCTAGTACTAAGCTATTCAAGTTTCAGAGGGGTAGCCATGTTAGTCTGGATCTGTAAAAGCAGCAAAGAGTCTTGTGGCACCTAAGAGACATATTGGATCATGAGCTTTCATGGGTGAATATCCACTTCATCGGATGCATGTAGTGGAAATTTCCAGAAGCAGGTTATGCAAGCAAGAATCAGGCTAGAGATAACGAGGTTAGTTCAATCAGGGAGGATGAGGCCCTCTTCTAGCAGTTGAGGTGTGAAAACCAAGGGAGGAGAAACTGCTTTTGTAGCTGGCTAGCCATTCACAGTCTTTGTTTAATCCTGAGCTGATGGTGTCAAATTTGCAGATGAACTGAAGCTCAGCAGTTTCTCTTTGAAGTCTGGTCCTGAAGTTTTTTTGCTGCAGAATAGCTACCTTTAAATCTGCTATTGTGTGTCCAGGGAGATAGAAGTGTTCTCCTACAGGTTTTTGTATCTTGCCATTCCTAATATCTGATTTGTGTCCATTTATCCTTTTACGTAGGGAGCTATTCAAGCTATTATTGACTTTTATCAGGTTAAAATGCTGCTAATTATGACTTGCAATGGAAGAGTCAGTCTGTTTTAAGACTTAGCTATTATACATTTGAGGTAAAATTTAGCTCCAGCAATCTACAAGGTCCAGATTAATATATATTTGTAATGTAATGGTCTAGTAAGAGTAATTCAAAGTAAATTAAACCGATTGTCATAGATGTGCAATTTGTTTATACTTCAATTATTCCTCCTAGATTTACTAATTTTCTGTGATAGGAATCACTGAAAAGTGATTGAACTCTAATGTTAGGCAACCTTTATAATTTTAGTTTATCTTCAATTTTCTAGAAATTCAGGAAAAAATTCCAGCTTTCTAATAGAAGGAAAGGGTGATCATAAACATTTAAGTGTGTTGTAAACAGGAAACTGAAAACAGAGTGCCCTCAATGCAATTCCGTGAAATCTGAACTTGGATGGGCACTTCAGAAAAAAAGGTGAAAATAAATCTTGCCAGTTGTACACTTGTTAAAGTGAAAACTCACAAATGAACCCTTCATATCTTTCACTTAAAACTTGCATTTCTTGATAAGAAAATACATACCTTCATAAGTCTTTGGGGGCAATAAAGCCAATAATTCATAAAGTCTGTGCCTGTAAGTCATTGATGGTGTTTTTAAAGCATTTCCATACATTTTATGTATTGAAGGGAGCCTTGAAAAAATAAAGAAAACACATAACATACGTTAAAGAGAGATAAAGAGTTATGTAACAATTTTCCATTGCAGATTTGCTTTAATTTGTACTGTAATTCATATTCACTACCTTTGAGGCTACATACATTACAGATGCTGCCTAATTTGCAATGAGAGCATACCAACAAGCAGCTTACAGCTATTAGCTCATAAAACTCTCGTTTCCTATTCCCAAGCTGTGTTTTCATGCACTATTATAGAAATAGATAAGCTTTTATATTGTCTTGTACTTCACAGTCTTTCCTGCAGTTAACATTTTTGTAGTTTTGTCCCACCATGGTCTAGCTGACATCCAAAAGATATTAGACATTAATGTTCTAGAGTGACAGAACAGTTAAAATACTGAACACAAAGGAGAGGAAAAGAACAACTCTGATGTTGAACAACAGCATACATACCAAAAAAAAAAGGCCGTTTATAAACCATTTCTGTCTCTAGATTAATTTTACACTGTGTAGATATTTGTTTTACAAAACAGAACAGATGCACACATAAATATTATCCCGCTATGTGTATAAAGAGCACACAAAAATGTTATCGAGGTATGTGCACAAACAGGAAAATGTCACTATTAGTGATTGATTGCAAAAACAATTAAAAAAAAATACTGCAGATAAACATGGTGTCTGATCAAAATTAACCAAAAAAAGAAAAGTTATATCATGTTTTGTTTCTTAGCATGACGTGCAACACAAGACACAGGGCTTGTCTTTAGAGCCCGATGCAGATACAAAATTTGCAAAAATGGTCTGTGGATATCTGCAATTTGTAGGGCTCTACTTGTCCTCATTACAACAGTTATCTTGAGTAATTGGAGTTAGCATAGCTTGAGTGAGAGCATGAGCGACCACAATGAGAAACACTCAAGCTACAAAGTGATTTGATTAGCATCCGAGTCATTGGATTAGCCACTGAAGCGCACCTGTAGCTTGAGTTGCTGCAACCACACTGCATTATTAGCTCCAGCATCAGCTGGACTGGAACTTCATAGAATCATAGAATATCAGGGTTGGAAGGGACCTCCAGAGATCATCTAGTCCAACCCCCTGCTCAAAGCAGGACCAATCCCCAAATCCCTAAATGGCCCCCTCAAGATTTCAACTTCTAACCCTACAGCCCTAACCCTCACCCCCAACAGGAGCTAGAAATGTGTGTGTGTGTGTGTGTGTGTGTGTGTGTACATGAGTCGATTTAGGCGCACAACTTGAATTATAGCTTGAGCTACCAGTGCAGTGAAGGCAAGCCCATAGTACTGTACCAGTTTATTTACATCACTGCTGTAGCTTTTGTACTCTGTAAGATACTACTTTAAAAGTCTATTTATCTGTCTCAACAATCCATTATCAGGAAGATACCAGAGGAATATTCTACAGCAGTTTCTAACATAAAATTACAGCTTACTTTTATTTAAAAACTTAATGATGCATTTACCGTGTCAATAAATCAACAGCACATGGGAGAGGAGGAAGTAGTCTCTGAATAACATCAGTAGTAAGAAGACCACCACAATAGGAAACAAAGGTTTTGATAGCTAAAAAAAAGAAATGGATTTTAACTTAGTAGAATTTATTTTACTGAAAATTACACCCAATTATCTCATGGCTCATTTCAAAATAGAGTAAATAGAGAAAATACTTATAGCACTACTGACCTAGGATTTTAAAGACAAATAGGAAAAAAACTGATAAAAATGGAAACTGCACATTTTTGGAACTTCTAAAAGTCAGGTCACTTATTTTGGTAGCATAAGCTGCATCTCCACTGGGGGCGGTGATAACTGGAAATCCCTTTCTTGTGTAGACAAGGTCTTTCTAACTGTTTCTAACTGACCAAGTCACTTTCAAAAATTATTTTTTACACCTCTTTCAAGTTGATTAGAGAGAGAAAAATGTCCAATATATTAGTATTTAAAAATCCTAAAGTAAATAGCTTCTTCCCCAATGTGTATTACCAAAGATTCTCATTCACTATTTAGCTACATCACTTTGCAATATTAAATTTTTTTATTAATTTTATTTGAAGCAAAGCACCTAATTAAGTAGGCTTACAAACAAATATTCTTTTGTTCTGGGAAAAGATTTTTAAATGATAAGAATAAAATCCAATCAAGAACACACATCTCCCAGGCCATATCTGTATCTTATAGCTTCACTTTGCACAACATTTCCAAGACCTAACCTCTTTTCTGTGCCCATACCACCAAAAATCTTGTCCAAATGTGATCATTTCATGTGTTGACTTCTGTTATCTCCTCCTCTATGTCCTTGATGCCTGCAACCTTGTCTCCCTTCAAGTTCATTCAAAATGCAGCCTCTAGGATAATCTTCCTGGCTTGTCATTTGGACTACATCAGCATTCTCTGTAAGTCCTTCCCTCCACTGCCTCCTTTTCCCACGGCAACACACACAAACTTCTTGCTGTCACTTTCTAAACTTAGTCCTAACTAGTGCTTAAAGTGGTCTGAAATAAGGGGACTTTCACCATCCTCACATCTGCCCATTCCCGTGTCAAGCAATTAATTCTGATCCTCCAGCTCCCCCATCAGTTTTCCTCTCTCTAGTCCCCCATTTGTTCTATCTCCACACTTGTTTTGCCCTCTCCAGTCTGTTCTGCTTCCCAGCCTCACATCCTCTTCCTCCAGGTCTTGGGGTTTTTCATCCCCACCTCCCAGGTCTGTGGGAGCCTGCAGCTGGATCCTCTCTCTCCCTTCCCTAGAAGGATGGATGTTGCCAGAGGGAGCAAGAGGAGAAGCAGAGGTGACATCCCATCACTCACCAGAAGAAGTGAAAAGAAAAGTGGGAATAGCACTGCTCTGAGCTGTTGGGCTCTTTCTATACCCCTCCGGTGATGGGTTGTGGTGGGGGAAAAAGGGCGGGGGTGAAGAGAGCTCCACCTGCTTCTTGTTCCCACAAGGTGGGTAAGTGGGAAAAGCAGTATTAAAAATGTGCACCCTCAGCAATACAGGCTTGCCTCTTAGAATTTTTATATCCTGGGCCTGCAGGTTATTTTGACCTGCTGCACTTTTAAAGCACTGGTCCAAATCTACCGATTCAACTTATTATTTATAATAATCACTCATTATTAATCATTCCTTGCCTTTGCTTTGCTGCCAATGATAGCCTCAATCACTCAACTTCTTCACTTCTCTGACAAGCACTTGCATTGTTTCTCCTATGACTTTCAAGTAGAAGAAACTCCTAGTCAAAATCTGTATGGCCACCACCAAATTCTTCTTCAAAACTTCTCTCTTTAATAAGGCTGTTGATTAATCGCAGTTAACGCACACGATTAACTCAAAAAAATTAATCGCAATTAATCACAGTTTTAATTGCACTGTTAAAACAATAGAACGCCAACTGAAATACATATATCATAGAGGTGGAAGGGACCCTGAAAGGTCATCAAGTCCAGCTCCCTGCCCTCACTAGCAGGACCAAGTACTGATTTTGTCTCAGATCCTTAGGTGGCCCCCTCAAGGACTGAACTCACAATCCTGGGTTTAGCAGGACAATGCTCAAACCACTGAGCTATCCTTCCCCCCCAAGCCTACAGCACCCAGTATTCTCAGGAGGTCTCCCATCCAAGTACTAACTAGGACCGACCCTGCACAGCTATTGCGATCAGATGAGATCGGGCGTGTTCAGGATGTTTTTCTACATTTTCATATATATTATATTGTGTGTTGTAATCGAAATCAAAGTGTATATTATTTTTTATTACAAATATTTGCACTGTAAAAATGATAAAAGAAATAGTATTTCAATTCACCTCATACAAGTACTGTAGTGCAATCTCTGTCGTGAAAGGGCAGCTTAAAAACGTAGATTTTTTTTTTTTGTTACATAACTGCACTCAAAAAGAAAACAATGTAAAACTTCGGGCTAAGAAGTCCACTCAGTCCTACTTCTTGTTCAGCCAATCACTCAGACAAACAAGTTTGTTTACATTTAGAGGAGATAATGCTGTCCTCTTCTTATCTACAATGTCACCAGAAAGGAACAGGCATTTTCATGGCACTTTTGCACTCAGCATTGCAAGGTATTTACGTGCCAGATATGCTAAACATTTGTATGTCCCTTCATGCTCTGGCCACCATTCCAGAGGACATGCTTCCATGTTGATGATGCTCCTTAAAAAATGTGTGTTAATTAAATTTGTGACTGAACTCCTTGCGGGAGAATTTTATGTCCCCTGCTTGTTTTACCCACATCCTGTCATATATTTCATGTTATTGCAGTCTCAGATGATGACCCAGAACATGTTGTTCATTTTAAGAACACTTTCCCTACAGATTTCACAAAACGCAAAGAAGGTACGAATATGAGATTTCTAAAGATAGCTACAGCACTTGACCCAAGGTTTAAGAATCTGAAGTGCCTTCTGAAATCTCAGAGGTCTGAGGTGTGGAGCATGCTTTCAGAAGTCTTAAAAGAGCAACACTCCAATGTCGAAACTATAGAACCTGAACCACCAAAAAAGAAAATCAACGTTCTGCTGGTGGCATCTGACTCAGATAATGAAAATGAACATGCATCGGTTTGCACTGCTTTGGATTGTTATCGAACAGAATCCGTCATCAGCATGGATGCATGTCCCCTAGAATGGTGGTTGAAGCATGAAGGGACATATGAATCTCTAGCGCATCTGGTACATAAATATCTTGCGATGCTGGCTACAACAGTGCCATCAGAATGCCTGTTCTCACTTTTAGGTGACATTGTAAACAAAAAGCAGGCAGCATTATCTCCTGTAAATGTAAACAAACTTGTTTGTCTGAGCAATTGGCTGAACAAGAAGTAGAACTGAGTGGACTTGCAGGCTCTAAAATTTTACATTGTTTTATTTTTGAATGCAGTTATTTTTTGTACATAATTCCACATTGCTAAGTTCAACTTTCACAATAAAGAGATTGCACTACAGTACGTGTATTAGGTGAACTGAAAATACTATTTCTTTTGGTTTTTTTACAGTGCAAATACTTGTAATCAAAAATAAATATAAAGTGAGCACTGTATACTTTGTATTCTGTGTTGTAATTGAAATATATTTGAAAATGTAGAAAACATCCACAAATATTTAAATAAATGGTATTCTATTAACAGTGCAATTAATTTGCTTGATTAATCACGATTATTTTAATCACATGATTAATCGTGATTAATTTTTTTAATTGCTTGATGACCCTAATCTTTAATAACGTGTGTAGAAAACTAACCTGATAAAAAGGTAGGCAGGTGGTAAGTTGTGAACCCTGCTACTCCCTGGCTAAAAAGTGCAACCACCCCATTATATTTGTTACCCCATCCTCCCCATCCCAACCTAGCACACGTTTATCTCATCCACCTATTATATCTTGTCTTGTAGAATATAAGCTATTTAGGGAAGAGACTGTCATTTATCAGATATTTGTAAAGTACCGAGGATAACAAGGTCCGACTTGACTGAGACCATTAGGTGTTATTGCAATATAAACAACAAATAATAAGATTAGCAACAGTTATTACATAGGTTGTTGTTTTGGAAATATAACACAACAGGATGAGGAAAAAACCCACCACCACAAGCGTTACCAATATAATCGTACAGACATACACACATGCAAGAAGAGTCTGTTATGGAGGTAATTAAAAACAAGCATAAATTCTGCATTGACAGTTTTCTGTATGTTGTCTGAAGGACAAATAATCAAAAAGAAAGAATATGCTAAACTTTGCTTACCACAAAGAGCACCAGCACGGCCTTCCAATGTCACTTGCCATGTAAATGAATCTCCCCGACTCCTCTCTGTTTCTAGATCTTTCGGAGATAGCGGAAAGATACACTTCCACAGTAATAGCATTCTTGGGAGATAGTGCTGGACAACAGCAGGACCTGTAAGTTTTAACAACAGTCAACTACAAATCTGAGGAACCATAAAGGCAAAATATTAAATCAGCTCACTTATGTTCAAAAAGGTCTATATTGTTTCCTTCATCCATTCTTGCATTATTCCTTAACCTACTGTCACTGTCCCCCATTTTGTACAAAACATGCCCACTACTATTGTTAAGGTTGTCTCTCCCAAATTCATTATAAACCTGTTATTTAGCTTTAGCCAAGTTTTGTCATATAGGGACTCAGCTGAGGAACAACATAAAAGAAAAAAAATCATTTGGTGGAGATGTTCAGAAATGCAAAATTTCTGGGCACCTCTTGGTATATAGACATCTCTCTCTTATCAAAGGGAAATAGAGGATTGGTGGACAGAAGTAACAGGTTCAAATGCTGAAAGAAGACTAAGAACATGCAAAGAGACACAGAAAGACTTAGTGAGGGCTTGACTAATCATTTAAGTATCAGGGTCAATACTCTGACAATATTAAGCATGATTAGAGTTCAACAACATTTCATGTGCCTGACAGATTCAGTGAGGATCTTGATATTCCCTCTATCTTGTATGTATCATGGTATCCTCCTCATCTTGTGCTGACACACATATTATACCAATCAATTCTGAACATTTACAGTCATGCCAAAATTTTACTGGACTAGTCTTGCAAATTATCTTTAATGTTTAAGTAGTATTGGTCCAATCCTGTCATTGTTCTGAAGGCAGAACTCCCACTGAGTTAATAGTAAGTTTTAAGGTAACAAACAATGCTTTTATGCATCTTTTCTTATCAGAGATTTAAATTTATGTTAATAATTTTTGGATTTTTTTACTAAGAAATATTACAGGCAAATGAAGGACCACAAGTATTAAAGTTAAAGTTAGTCATATGGATTTATCAAAAGACATACTTTAATTTAGTCTTATATGTACTTTTAGAAACCTATTACCTAATGTCATTAGAGAAGCTACCAACAGCCATCCAGCCTGCGTTCGTTGTATTGAAATGCGACTATTTTGAGAAGCAGAACACAATAAATCCTCTGCTACTGTCATGATTACCTATTACAAATTTGAAAAACAAGAAGCATCACTACCTTTGAAATTGTACACAGAAATCGAACACAAAGTAATGAAAAAATGCAAATGATTATTTCTAACAAAAAATTTTGATTTTACCCCTAGTGAAGTTAGGTGCAAATTTCCCTACTTATTTCAATGGGAGCACGTTCACTTCCTTAGCCAACACATTAATAACAAAGCCTTATGAGAAACATAAGCCCCAAAAGAGAGGCTACAGGACTGAACTATTCAGGGGACAGGTTGGCATGGTATGTAAGCAGATGAAGAGAAATTTTGTGCCCTGGTACAGCAAGTTCACTAGGTCCTCGGAACAATGCCCTCCCTCCCACCCCACTGTGTCCAAGGACAAAAACCAAAGTACCAACCACTCTCATCCCACTTCTGTAGGAGTAGTACTACTCCCTATTCCCAGGGAGTCTTTTCCCCACATCTTGGGTTGAGATCACTACTGAGTAAGGGACTGCAAATGAGGGGAACAGTCTTTTTAACCCTCCTCCCCCTGCCCCTGCCTCACAATTATACTCAAATCACCAAGCGAAAGAAATAAAAATCAACAGTGCCTAGCACAATGAGGTCCTGATCCATGACTAGGGATCTTAGGTGCTACAGTACTACAAACAACAAATAAATATAAAGCCATGGGACCAGTCTTCTCCTTGGTTGAGCTCAATTTGAGAGCTATAATTCCCTCTATCCCTCTATCAAGAGATATTTCTAGCATTACTATTTAACTCGCTATATGCTGGTTATTCTCCAAACTCTAAAGAAAGGCAGTCCCTTCTCTGAGGAACTCATACTCTAAAAACAGGCAAGTAGACAGAGGTCATGGAAAGGGGAGTAACAACAGGCAATTTATATACAACGTAAATACATATACATTAGCTTAACTCGCTACAGGCAGCATAACAAAAATGGGGCCTTTAAAAGAGAATTAAATATGGTCATGACAAGGACCTTGCAGATGAGCTCAGAGAGGTTGTACCATGCAGAGGGGGGTTGCATCAAGAAGGCGCACAGAGGACGTGTGAGATTCTGACAAACAGGTGGACAAGGCCTACCCCTATATACCTGTCATAGGAAGGGAATCATTCTGACCTCAGCAGCAAGAGATGAACAAAGACAGGACTTTGGTAGTGACGTGTTACTCCAGATAGAGAACAGTAGTACTGTTCTCACGGCTCTCAGTCTTCACAGGAAGAGTTCAGTGGAGATAGATGCTGTTATTAAATAATTTTTTTCAACACAATTGCTAAAAATACCTAACTCTAGTTCCATGTTCCTGAGTAGGGTGTCATTTTGCTGCTACACTCCAGCAGGATGTCCAATCTCATGAGGTAGAAAGGAGTGCTCGGTGGTTAGGGCACTAGCCTAGAACTTGAGAAATTTGAGTTCAGGTCCCTGCTCTGCCACATACTTTCTGTGGGACCCTGGGCATGTGATTTAGATTCTCTGTGCCCCCAAACATACAACGGGAAACACACCACTTCCTTATCTCACAGGGGTGGTGTTTAATTAAATACATGAAAGTCTGTGAGGTACAACCTATGGTGAAGGGTGTGTGTGTGTGTATCATGTTAGTACCTAGGACAAATACATCGGTAGTTTGACACACAGGAAGTAAAGTTCAGTAAACGGGAAGAATGGGAAAGGTAGGAGATTTTTTGAGATCTGCTGTAAGGTAAATTTTGTTATTTAAATACATCACTGTTAATTTATTAATAGTTTAATATACATAATATTGTATATTTTTAAGCAACCAAATAGAACATATTTTTCCACAGGCCTTTTCAAATTATCTGTGTCACTCATGCTTTCCATATGTTGAATTGCATTTACTGTATTTCACATTATGTCAGACTGCCAAGACAAGACTTCCAAGTACAGTTACAATTAATCAGCATCAAGGTAATCATCATAAAACCTTTAATATACTATAGTTTTCCTTTAATTTGCATATTTTAAAAATATCCATGAAATACTCAATGAAACGAAAACATTAATTCCAATAATACTAATCTGAAGTTATACATCAAGTAAGGTAATCTGACAGAGTGTACATTTAAAACAAAAGAACAACCTTCTAAAAATGACACTATTAAAAAATAACCTCTCATCCCTCACAAACCTCTACTGAAGTTATCAGATGAATGGCTGACAGGGGTCGTACAACTGGCTTCAATTAATTGTGTCTTGATTTCTGACATTATTTCCCTTCATGCCGCAATAGCTGAGACGTATTTTTGAGGTATTTTTACATGAAATATAAGCAATAGTTTGGAATGTTAAATATATGCTAATATGCTACCTGTTTTGCTTCATCTGATCCTGCAGTTTTAACCTCTCTCTCTCTCGCAAGAGGAAAATACATTAATACACTATAGCTGTTATCCAGAATACTAAATATTTGATACTCCCTTTTCCCAACTGCTCTATTTAGACTGATCTCTCTGAAATTTGGCAGCTTTCTTGAGATAGAATGGAAGACAGCTACTGTAACTCTTCTATAACTGGTACAGAATTTTTTTGTTCTGTTCTCCCCCACCTCATCTAGGCCAGGACATCTTACTTTATTTCTTAAAAGAAATCTTTGTTAAAGTGTTGTTTTCCAGATAAATTGCAGTGTCTCTTTTATTCTACTTGGGTACACAGTATTTTAAATGGCATGCTTAACTATTAAGTTATTAAGCTGTTCTGGCAATACTTAGTTTGTCCTCTCTCTTCTCCCCAACCCCAAGCACTTTGAGTAATCAGCAAATGAAGTTTTTAACATCTAAGAATTTCTCCTCCCCAGTCCCAAAAACAATCCCTCCATCACCTAGATTTAGGCTCCTAAGTGCTGAAGGCACCTTTGAAAATGGGACCTAGATTGCTAAGTCACTTAGGAACTTTTGAAAATTTAACCCATTAATACTGTATGCACTACAATACAGCTGTATAGCTAGAGGTCAGTAATACTTAAGAGCTATTTAGGGGTACGTCTACACTACAGGATAAATTCGAATTAGCTTAAACCGATTTTATAAAACAGATATTATAAAGTCGATTGTGCGTGTCCACACTAGGCACATTAATTCGGTGGTATGCGTCCGTGGTCCGAGGCTAGCGTCGATTTCTGGAGCGGTGCACTGTGGGTAGCTACTGTAAAAGAATGAGGCCAATAACGTCGATTTGTGTCCACACTAACCCTAAATCGATATAGTAATATCGATTTCAGCATTATTCCTCTCGTTTTGTAGGAGTACAGAAATCGATTTAAAGAGCCCTTTAAATCGATATAAAGAGCAGTGTAGTGTGGATGGGTACAGCGTTAAATCGATTTAACGCTGTTAAAATCGGTTTAACAGCGTAGTGTGGACCAGGCCTTGGATTAATTTCAGGTGAAGAGGACCATTGCCAATGCAGATAGAACACATTATTGGACACCGGTAATAACAGGAGGGATGAGCTGGGGTGCCGATGAAAAGCGCAGTCAGGAAAGTAACGAATATTTTCCTCATGGACTGTATTTTCTAAATGGACAACCAACTTAATTCTCAATTACTGAGGGACAATCTCCACTCATTGATACATTTTGCTTTCCACAACCAAATCTCTGTACAACTGTTCATGAGTGATGTACCCGAGTATTCAGATTCTAATACCTAAACTGTATTGTTAAATCTACTCACCTACATTTGGGTTATTTATGATTATGTACTCTATGTATCATATTACTTTTAAAAAACACACTCTATTTGTGGATAATCTAAGCACTATACCCAGATGTACAGACACTCTTTTCTCAACCTATGTATTATATAAACCTTTTTAACATAAGATTTAAAATCTTTATTAAAGCCTATCAAAATGTACCCATTATACTGAGGTATAATATCAAGTAAAGCAACATCTCTGCATCTTCATAGGCATGCTCCCTCTCCCTGAGCTTTGAAACAGAGGGCTGAAGAAGGGGGAAAACGAGAAAAATGACTCTCTCAGACGTGAAAAAGAGAAAGCTGACATTGGTGCTGTACCATATTTTTCCATCTGTAGTTCACTAAGAGGACAAAGCCTTTCTTACTGATGCAAAACAGTCTCCATCACAAGATCTTTATTGCCTCCAGGTTAGATGACTGCAATATGTTCTTCTTGGGTCTTCTCATGAAGGCCACTCAGAAACTTCAGCTAATACAAAACAGTATATCCTACCTCCTTAGTGGAGTAGGTTGGTGTGAACATGTTACAGGTATGTTGATATGAGAAAAATTATAGTTTTGTGAAATCCTATCAAATGGCCTGAAAGGATGTAACTGGTGTTGGAATTAGTTAAGGGTCTTAACCATCTTATATAATTTCTACCTTGGACTAGTGTAAGTTTTGGCAGAATGGATATATGGATAAATAAAATTTACTTTGGTTAGTCACCTAAAGGCATAGGAAGCTGTTAATTTAGTCTGTGCTTAGTGAATGTCCATCCAGAAAAACTATAACACAGTGAGCAAGGCAACAGATCTGTGGATGTACTTCCAATTAGTTTTATAAAAGGAGATCATTTTCTTTGGCAAAACCTAATGAGCTTCAGTTGTATTGTGGACTAACACAGCCTTTTCTTACTCAACAATACAGTTGTTGGGAAAGGGGCCAGTAATGGTAGCCTGCCAATTTAAGATACTTGAAAGTCAGGCCAGAAGCTTTAAACTTGAGAGAAAGTTTCACTGGCTTCAAACAGAACCTACTGATTTACAATTCTGACAACATAACTGGTCTCGACAAGTTTACTCTCAAATTACAGTCTCCCTCCTCTTTCCAATTTCTCTTTGCCAAAGCTCTTTAGAATCAACCCTCATTCCCAGAAGCAACAGTGATGTGTGGTGGGCAGACCTCAATCTTAATGCAAAAATATTCATAAAATTATTATAACTTACATTAATATTAGGTTGTTAAAAACGTGTCTGCATCTTTATTGAATGAATATTTATAAATACAAATACGTTATAGACAGGATGCTTGAAAATATAACAGTATCTGTTAGTTTAGTTACTTATATTCAGGCTGGTTAAAGAAATTCGAGGAGGTGTTTGTTTCTGTCTCCCACGGGCAAGCAAACATTCAGAAGATAGCCCCTCCTTAGCCATAAAACCATGCTTATTCGCTCTAAGAGTGTTATTCAAACTCAGGAGAGCTGCATTTTAAACTTGACTTTGCTTTAACTTTTATACTATTTTCCTTTGTACTATGTTTAAAAGATATATTGGTTATTGAAATTTGTGCTTTGTACAAAATATTTAATAGTAGTCTAATTGCTGTAACAAACTGTAACTGTAAGTAGCTTAGGTCAAGAAACAGACATTAAGAGTGTCTTATCTAGACCAGGATGCCAACTAAAATAAAAAAAAAATAAACTGGTGTAAAGTCATTTGTTATTTTTCATCTTAACAGAAAAACTTCTAAGTAAACTCATACAAAGAATTCTAGAAGTATTCTTGCTTAAATGAATTTTATAATCTTTATAAACTTCATTCAGAAAAGCCTTGAGGAAAAACGTAGTTGGAAATATTTGATTTTTTTTGTTTATTTCCTAAATGTTCAAGTGGCAAACACCTGAAATGCATACTTGCAAATTTGTTTGGTAAATGAAAAGCTCTTAATATCATTGCTATTTAAATGGTAAAATGTGTATGTACTAATCTAAAATGTAATGACCTTGCTAAACTGACTGCTAATGAAAGAAGCCATTTGACTATAGAGTATTTATATTAATGGGAATTTAATTAATTTATTACTGACAGTGCTCAAGCAGCTCTCTCACCCAACTCAAGAAGATGAAGAATCATCTCCAGAAAAACTGTTAGAAAAAAATCAACAACTTCTTTCACAGCTATTTAAGCTAAAGACTTTTTATAAAGTAATTTAATTTTAAAAAAGACTGGTTTGAGAACAAAAAACTTTATATAAAAGGAATGATTGTAAATTTTGAAAATAGAATTTCATTTGCTGGTGAACTCTAATACAACTGATATATCTCAGAAAATGAATTGAATAAAAAGAGAAAAAAGTTAAACACTAACTTTTAAGTTATGATGCTTTTCCAAACAAAGGAAGTTAGAAATCTTGCATATTCATTGAACAGACTGCATATCTCAGGAGCTGAAGGTGTCACCTAAGCAAACCCCAGAGGCATGGAGCCAATGAGTGACTGCAACCAAGTTTCAGGCTTGTTTAGACTCAGAGAGGTGTGTTTTCTTATAATTTCATGGAAATAGGAAGGAGAAGAGTATAAAAAAAGAGGAGTACCCCTCACATACACACACTGCTAACCTGCTTAAACAGCAACTTACCCTGTCCATCTCTACTCTGTAATTAGCAAAAGTTAACAGACTGAATATTTACTAAGGTTACCAATGCCATGGATCTTCTTTGGAAAATCTGCAATTCAGAAATGTTACACTACCTGATCAGTGATTTAAATGACTAAATTTATGGAGTAAAGAAAATAGCATTATTAAGTGTGTTCTTAGGGATCCTTTTCTTCCTAATAAAAGAAACTACTCCATCAATATTTTGAGAAAAAAATGTCAGTGTTCCAATCATGAGATTTATGAAAGAAAAAAAAATCAGCATGGTAATATCACAACTAAATAAGAAATACATTTGAGACACTTCAGGAAGGAGCACAACAGAACTGCTTACAAGTAAATGAATAGGATCATTACCTTCCCTTTTCCATGTGGAATTCCTAATGGGCAGTGTTTTACTGCTCCCAACAAAGCAGCAACAGCAAAACTATATCCAGTCACTGCTTCAGGGGAGGTCTTAAGGGCACTAAGCCGCTCGATGCAGCGATCCAAGAGTGGAGACACATAGGATGGCAATGCTACAACAACGCAGCGTAGACACCAAGCTGCTGCTAGTCGAACTGAAATACTGGGATGAAGAATAACTGAGATTACTGCATCCAGAACCCCTGAAAGAAAAATAAATATACTTAAGACATGGACAAAGCAGTCTGGCTTATGAGCAAGCTAACTGTCTAAACAGTTATCAGAAGTGGTGTGCCGAGTCTTCATTTATTCACTCGGATTTAAGGTTTCACGTGCCAGTAATACATTTTAACGTTTTTAGAAGGTCTCTTTCTATAAGTCTATAATACATAACTAAACTATTGTTGTATGTAAAGTAAATAAGGTTTTTAAAATGTTTCAGAAACGTATTTAAATTAAATTAAAATGCAGAGTCCCCTAGAGTGGTGGCCAGAACCCGGGCAGCGAGTGCTACGGAAAATCAGCTCGCGTGCCGCCTTTGAAATGTTATTCCTCCTCAGTGTGGTTTCTGTTTAACACATCGCCTTCATGTCACACTGGTCTACAGCGACAATGATATAAAATCCTGATAGCTTCTTTATGGCATATCTAGTCCAGTGTTACATTTACAAATACACAATTACTTTTTTGGACAAAAGCACTAAATATACTATGCTTCTGTATGTGTAATTTTTCCGGGAGCACTGAGATAACACTAAATTATCAAACCAGACTGCAATATCAAACTCAACATTTCTTATCAATGTCATCCTATTTGTACCATTGTTCTAATACATTAAGCAAACATGAAATGTCTACAAAAGTACCTTGGTAAGTAATTACAGGCCTGATCCGGCAAGTAAATCCATGCAGGCAGACCAGTGTCTCTGCATGAATAACAATGCATGGATGAGGCCTATAATGGATTGATACAATATAGCTGTGTATAGATACCGATGTCCACTGCACAGATTAACTGCATGACTGGAGGTAAAGTATAACACAACAGATCTGGAGTAACGACTTTTAAATCACTAAAGCAAAATAGGACAGACCATTCACTGCACTAAAATGGAAACATAAGAGAATAACTAAAAATTTCTATTTAAATTTGGTCAAACATATTTACTGAGCACATTGCACAGTGTGTGTGACACTGAACTAAAAATACAACTCTTACTCTAAGTAGTATATACTTTCAATCTGATACACAATGTACTTTTTATCTGTACTCTGAGTAACAGTAAAGGCAGGAGTACAGTACAGGCGAAGGGGACAGGGGGCTGCAGACAGGGGACTTTGACAGAGGCAGGCCTACGATGGTTAGGAAGACCCGCAACACCTGTGCCAGCACTGCTTCTGTCTCCTCCACCTGCGCCTGTAGCCAGAGAGCGCCTGAGCATGGAGGCTTCTACCCAGATCTTGGTGTGGTTTTGCAGAGACTATCATTTGCAATTCCCACTTACTGACATCCAGGCTTGGGGGACCATCCAATGTGAAAGGTGCCTGCTGGTGAAATCTCTCAGGCAGCAGGTGGGGGAGCTACAGGAGGAGGTGGCTAGGTTGAGGAGCATCCAAAACCATGAGCAATTCCTGGACAGTGTCTATGTGGAGACAGCTGAGTACACAGGACTGCTGACACAGGACTGGTGAAGGAGATAGCTCAGGGTGGACAGTGGCAGCTGGTTACTCCTGGCAGCAGGCAGTGCACCACCCCTGCCCCAATCCCTCCTGCCGTGGTAATAGGTAACCGTTATGCTCTTCTTGATACAAGAGAGAAGGAATCACCCCCTACATTAGAGGAGGAGAAGACTCGTACACCTAAGGCTGGGAGGTCTACTGCCACCACTGCGAACAGGAAACATAAGGTAGTGGCGGTCAGAGACTCTCTTCTGAGGGGGACAGAGACACCTATCTGTCCCCCTGACATTTCATCTAGGGAGGTATGCTGCCTGCCATGGGCCAGTATCTGAGACATTATGGAGGCGTTGTCGAGGATTATCCAGCCCTCTGAATACTACTCCATGCTACTCATCCATGTGGGCACAAATGATACTACGAGGCGTGACACTGAGCAGATCAAGAGTGACTACAGTGCTCTGGGAATACGGGTGAAGGAGTCTGGAGCGTAGATGGTATTCTCTTTGATTCTTGCTGTCAAAGGTAGGGGCCCAGGCAGAAGTAGGGACCCAGGTGCATCGTGGAGGTGAATCCCTGGCTGCGAAGATGGTGTCGCCAGGAGGGCTTTGGCTTTCTTGACCACAGGATACTATTCCAGGAAAGACGGCTAAGCAGAGATGGTGTTCACCTTTCGAGGAGAGGAAAGACCCTATTTGGACACAGACTGGCTAACCTAGTGAGGAGGGCTTTAAACTAGGTTCAACGGGGACAGGTGAGCAAAGCCCACAGGTAAGTGGGGAACATGGAGACCTGGGAGATGGGCAGGAAATAGGAGGGAGCATGGGCCATAATGGCAGAGAGAAAGGAGGGTCAAGGCAAAACTGAGAGGCAAGATCAAATCAGTATCTTAGATGCCTACATACAAATGTGAGAAGTATAGGTAATTAGCAGGAAGAACTGGAAGCGCTAATAGATAAATACAACAGTGACATTGTTGGCATCACTGAAACTTAGTGGGATAATAAACATGATTGTAATGTTGGTGTGGAGGGGTACAGCTTGCTCAGGAAGGATAGACAGGGAAAGGGGAGCAGGTGTTGCCTTATATATTAAAAATGTACACACTTGGACTGAGGTGGAGATGGACATAGGAGACAGAAGTGTTGAGAGTCCCTGGGGTGATGTCATGCTAGGAGTTTACTACAGGTCACCTAACCAGGTGGAAGAGATGGATGAGGCTTTTTTTAAACAACTTAACAAAATCATCCAAAGCCCAAGATTTGGTGGTGATTGAGGACTTCAACTATCCAGATATATGTTGGGAAAATAACACAGCAGGGCACAGACCATCCAATAAGTTCTTGTACTGCACTGCAGACAACTTTTTATTTCAGAAGGTTGAAAAAGCTACTGGGGGGAAGCAGTTCTATACTTGATTTTAACAAATAGGGAGGAACTTGTTGAGAATTTGAAAGTAGAAGGCAGCTTGGGTGAAAGTGATCATGAAATCAGAGTTCACAATTCTAAGGAAGGGTAGAAGGGAGCACAGCAAAATAGAGACCATGGATTTCAGGAAGGTGGATTTGGTAAGCTCAGAGAGCTGATAGGTAAGGTCCCATGGGAATCAAAACTGAGGGGAAAACCAACTGAGGAGAGTTGGCAGTTTTTCAAAGGGACGCTACTAAGGGCCTAAAAACAAGCTATTCCGCTGGGTAGGAAAGATAGAAAATGTGGCAAAAGACCACCTCGGCTAAACCACGAGATCTTGCATGATCTAAAAAATAAAAAGGAGTCATATAAAAAATGGAAACTAGGACAGATTACAAAGGATGAATATAGGCAAACAACACAGGAATGCATGGGCAAGATTAGAAAGGCAAAGGCACAAAATGAGCTCAAACTAGCTACGGGAATAAAGGGAAACAAGATGACTTTTTATCAATACATTAGAAGCAAGAGGAAGACCAAGGGCAGGCTAGGCCCACTGTTCAGTGAGGAGGGAGAAACAGTAACAGGAAACTTGGAAATGGCAGAGATGCTTAACGACTTTTTTGTTTCAGTCTTCACCGAGAAGTCTGAAGGAATCCCTAACAGTGAATGCTAATGGGAAGGGGGTAGGTTTAGAAGATAAAATAAAAAAAGAACAAGTTAAAAATCACTTAGAAAAGTTAGATGCCTGCAAGTCACCAGGGCCTGATGAAATGCATCCTAGAATACTCAAGGAGCTAACAGAGGAAGTATCTGAGCCTCTAACTATTATCTTTGAAAAATCATAGGAGACAGGAGAGATTCCATAAGACTGGAAAAAGGCAAATAGAGTGCCCATCTATAAAAAAGGAAATAAAAACAACCCAGGAAACTACAGATCAGTTAATTCAACTTCTGTGCCAAGGAAGATAATGGAGCAAGTAATTAAGGAAATCATCTGCAAACACTTCAAAAGTGGTAAGATGATAGGGAATAACCAGCATGGATTTGTAAAGAACAAATCATGTCAAACAAATCCGATAGTTTTCTTTGATAAGATAACGAGTCTTATGGATAAGGGAGAAGCGGTGGATGTGGTATACCTAGACTTTAGTAAGGCATTTGATCCGGTCTCGCATGATATTCTTATCAATAAACTAGGCAAATACAACTTAGATGGGACTACTATAAGGTGGGTGTATAACTGGCTGGATAAATGTACTCAGAGAGTAGGTATTAATGGTTCCCAATGCTGTTGGAAAGGTATAACAAGTGGGGCTCCGCAGGGGTCTGTTTTGGGACCGGCTCTGTTCAATATCTTCATCAACGACTTAGATACTGGCATAGAAAGTACATTTATTAAGTTTGCAAATGATACCAAACTGGGAGGGATTGCAACTACTTAGGAGGATAGCGTCATAACTCAAAATGATCTGGAGAAATTAGAGAAATGGTCTGAGGTAAACAGGATGAAGTTTAACAAAGACAAATGCAAAGTGCTCCACTTAGGAAGGAACAGATCAGTTTCACACATACAGAATGGGAAGAGACTGTCTAGGAAGGAGTACGGCAGAAAGGGATCTAGGGGTTATAGTGGACCACAAGCTAAATGAGTCAACAGTGTGATGCTGTTGCAAAAAAAACAAACATGATTCTGGGATGCATTTTGTGTGTTTTGAGTAAGACACGAGAAGTCATTCTTCCGCTCTACTCTGCGCTGGTTAGGCCTCAACTGGAACATTGTGTCCAGTTCTGGGCACTGCATTTCAAGAAAGATGTGGAGAAATTGGAGAGAGTCCAGAAAAGAGCAACAAGAATGATTAAAGGTCTTGAGAACATGACCTATGAAGGAAGGCTGAAAGAATTGGCTTTGTTTAGTTTAGAAAAGAGAAGACAGAGGGGACATGATAGCAATTTTCAGGTATCTAAAAGGGTGTCAATAAGGAGGAGGGAGA
The DNA here is from genome assembly GCF_025201925.1 of Gopherus flavomarginatus. Lineage (NCBI taxonomy): Eukaryota > Metazoa > Chordata > Testudines > Testudinidae > Gopherus > Gopherus flavomarginatus. The sequence continues at coordinate 110,463,699 of NC_066621.1, forward strand.
AATCTTGTTCCCCTTAGCCTCTAATGATAGAACAAGCAGCAATGGGTTTAAACTGCAGCAAGGGAGATTTAGGTTGGACATTAGGGAAAAGGTTCCTAACTGTCAGGGTAGTTAAACACTGGAATAAATTGCCTAGGGAGGTTGTGGAATCTCCATCTCTGGAGATATTTAAGAGTAGGTTAGATAAATGTCTATCAGGAATGGTCTAGACAGTATTTGGTCCTGCCATGAGGGCAGGGGACTGGACTCGATGACCTCTTGAGGTCCCTTCCAGTCCTAGAATCTATGAGGTGGTGCACAGATGTTTGGGTGATAGTCTTTGAAAGGCTTTATACAAGCAGCAAATTTTAGGATAAAAATAAATAGATAACCAACTTTTAAAACTTTTTTTCTTATCTGATGCATGAAGAGAGGGAGTTTAAGCAGAGGAGGAAAATGGGAAAATGTCAGAAAAGGGACTGGTCATGAGGGAGGGTCACAAACAGCACAGGATGAAATGAGAGCAAAGCTGAGATGGAGTTATGCAGAGGCTTGAAGGCGTGGATGAGCTTGAACTTCACAGAGAAAAAGCAAGTCTCTTCAGCAATGATCTGGAGAACGTAATTGCAATCAGAGCAGCCACACAGCTAGCTGATATTAGTAGCAGTGTTCTGAACAGACTGAATGGGTCAAGATGATAAGCTGGCATGGCAGAAAGGAGGTTGCAGTTGTCAATGGGAGAGAGAACCAAAGGCTTCAGAAGGAGAAATTGATAGATTTTAGAGATCAAGTGTATGAAGCACTAATAATTTTCAAGAGCCTGAATGCAACAGAAGTTACACATTTAAAAAAGGAGTGCATTTCTGATATAGAATCACAGAATCATAGAAATGTAGGGCTAGAAAGGAGGTCCTCAACTCCAGCCCCCTGAGCTGATGCAGGATCAAATAAACCTAGACCATCATTGACAGGGAATTGTCCAACCTGTTCTTAAAACCTCCAGCAATGGGGAGGCAATAACCTCTCTTGGAAGCATGTTCCAGAGCTTAACTACTCTTAGTTACGAAGTCCTAATATCTAACCTAAATCTCCCTTGCTGCAGATTAATACCATTACTTTTTGTCCTATCTTTAGCGGACATGGAGAACAATTCAACACTGTTCTCTCTAACAGCCTTAATGTATTTGAAGACATATCAGGTCCCCTCTCAGGTCTTCTCTTCTCAAGACTAAACATGTCCACTTTTTTCAACCTTTCCCATAGGTCAGGTTTCCCAAATCATCTATCATTTCTGTTGCTCTCTACTGGACTCTCTCCAATTTGTTCATATATTTCCTATGTGTTATATCTTCTCTGTGTTCGTATATTTCCATATGTCAGTCCGAATATTCCACAAAAATAAGAACACACTGATGCGATTAAATTTGCAAAAAAATCTCAAGGAACATATTTTGCAGACAATCTATTACCTGTACTGGAATCTTGTAGCAATGGTGCAGCAGTAGTGCCTAAACCATGTATGAGACTTCCAAGTTCATGTAATGCACACACAAGAACATGTTGGCTTGCTGTTACGTCTGTTGTACCAATCCGAGTTTCCAAGTTACCGTCACTCATTACAACATCTGGTAACACATTAAAAACTGTGAAATCATTGCACATTAAAATAAAATAATAGTAAAATACAAAGACAAAATAAAGAAATGCAATGATATGGTAGCTATATTAGAAATATTCTTCTATCATTAATTGTCTCACATAAGATTTAGGATTTCCAATGGAACTTAGCTGAGACTTTCCATACCTCAATCAAGTTGCCACAGAAAAGGACATTATTTAGTTCAAGGGTAAGCAGTGGGTGGGAAGAGTAGAAAACAATCATAAAAAAACACCACCTTGTCAATTTAGCAGGTGGGAATGGTAGCAACCAAGAACCATTCTATTTTCAACTAAATCCACAGGATTGGAACGGGCCATATTTTGACATGGGATGGGTGCCTGGTTTGATTACCTTCACTATATGGCACTTTTAAAAAAGTAAGAGATGTGCAAGACAGTTAAGTCTATAAGGCAGAAAAGCTAAGAGCACATATGCAGCAAAATTTAGAGTTAGTCAACTAAATTTTATTTTAGGACACTACAGATTTAACCAGCAATAAGATATAGGACTATACACGAATTGAGAATTGGCACAGCAAAGGCATGCTCTAGTCCCCTCATCACACCCCCAATGCGGTCGAACTAGTTGGCACAGGAACCAGGCACAGATGTTACACCATTTAAAATCTCCCTTATGCCCAAGGAATTTGCAGATGGCTAGCTGGGCCAGGTTCTGCCATTTTGCACCACCTGTGTAATATGAAATAGCTAGAGCAGGGAAAGAGAATCTGGCCCCATTTGTATCAATTACAGTTTAAATTTATTTGATCTATTCTGTTATCTGTGTTTTACTGTTAAAAGTCATTCTGCTATGTGACAAGTTTAAGAAGTTTTTTGTTTTATTTTTAATCAATAAATCTACCTGAAAAAAAACACAAACCCCCCCCAACAAACAAACGTTTCTCTACATTATTATGGTAATATACCAGAAGTAGAAGTTCTATTTCTGCAGAATCTTTAGGATTAGGGTAGGCGAACAATCATTTTAGCACTGGTTTAAAAAGCAAACCTCCCTCACAAACAGAATCTTGTTAGTCCCATACCCACAACTTTCTTCAGCCTCCAGATGGCTTGACAAATCTCTTTGGCAGCTGCAATTTGAGCTTTTTCTCCAAGAAGACCTCCTACTGTAGCTCGAAGGATAAATGAAATACAACGGCGACAGCAGATAGCATCCATCTGAGTCTGAATAGCTTTAGGGTGAGACTGAGACACTAGATCTAAAATATGGGAAAGTAAGGCAGAGAAATTCCTTTCAAGCCACTGTCCTCCTAATGTGGAGACAAATACCACATATGCCTGAAAAAGATTTGAAGAAAGTAATATTTAGAATAAAGTCATCTGGAAAATTGCCATTTACATTTACAGATCCATGTAAATGTTTAATATCACCCTGCACTATATCAAACACAGGGATACTGCATTCTCCACAGAAACTACATTTAATTTCCTTTATAGGACCATTTTGTGTACTTTCTCAGTTTTAATTTAGTTGGAAATTCTTTTGCCTTTCTGATGTAGGTTATTTTATCTGTCAATTTAGGCAATAGAGTTTAAAAATTACTTTCAATTAACACTGTACCAGCAGCACTGAGTCTGGTCTAACAGCAAGTTAATTCAAGATGCTTGTCTATTTTATTTCATTTCAGTGCATGAGAAGTACCAGTTTACCCTGAACAGGCACTTGTTATGTAAAACATTGTGTTTGATCTCCCTGAACAACAGCTTCCAGCTATTTAACATTCTGCACATGGAGCCCAAATTTAATATATGAATGCATTTTAAGAATCACAGTATTACAAAACTATAACCCATATTCCTACGAGAATTTTGTTTCTGCTGGCCTAGATTTAGGGAATATTTGCAATCACCAGGGAAAGCTCTTTATTTTAATGAATTTTAGTTTTTTGTCTTGCAACAGAGGACCCATACAAAGGCCATAGATGTCGCAAACAACCAAAAGAAAGAATGCAGAGCCACTTTTCAAATCTAATCACCACAAGATCATTTATCTTGCTGCATAATATAGTTCTTTACAAATGCTTAAGTGTATGTTTTATATGCACATATCTGACACCATGAAAAGTGAGCAATAAAAATGTGAGTATATGAATGAAATTCAACAACAAGAGTTTGCAATTAATAGCATTCACTATAAAATAGCAATAACCCATGCATATTTTGCCTCATGTCTGATTATAACAACTTCCTTTCTATGCTGTAATTTGTTAAGTACTATAGTTTGTCAGTATACAGGTTTCCCATCATTTTACCTGAGGATGCAGAGAAGAAAAACCGTAACTTAAGAGTATATTAGTTTGTACTTCTATACTGCTTTTCTTCCTCCAATCTAAAAGCACTTGGCAGATACTAATTAAGCCTCACAACACACCATTGTATTATTCCCATTTTACAGATGGGAAAACTGAGAAATAGGGCAGCTAAATGAACTTGTCCAAGGTCTCATAGTAAAACAAAGGCAGATGAAATCACTTTCATCAGAATGTTTGCAAAAACAAAACACCAACTACAGAAAAAATGGTTAACTGGAATAAATTAAGATAAAGGGAGCTTTATTGTCTATATTATTATAACAACTGGAGTATTTGAGGAAAGATGGGGCAAATGGGATGAATTGAAAACAATTTCTATATTTATTGTAACAATCTACTTTCACTTACATCTTCTATATTTCCTTTCTTTTTGAATGTAAAAAAATGTACATAGTCAACAATTTCATTGTCATAAATTGTTAGTATGTATATCAATAGTCAACAATTTCATTGTCATAAATTGTTAGTATGTATATCAATACCATCGCTGGGATCAGAACACGTCTCCCTATTCCTAATTCCACATACTAATCACTAAACCATAGCACCTAAACTTTTAATTCTATATATCAGATAATCTATCATCATGATTTAAAATTGTTTCAATATCTACTGTACAGCAGTTATAGTAAAGTGGAGTATGGGCATCTATTCTTAAAGTTTTTTTGGTAATGGGGATTGAACAGAATCATTCAGATGTGCATGTTCAAGAGAATTTCTTTGAATGTTCAGTATGAGTTATAACCCTCTAGATAACCACAAAACACAAATGTTTTCTTAAATCTATGTTGGATGTGAAGTCTCAATTATTTAAGTTCTTTTTACATTTAAAAGAGCTATTTAAAATCTTCAGCGTTACATTTTTAAACAAAGGACACAAAGATCCATATGCAAAACATGCTCACACACGTGTCTACATTCTGTTTGCACATAAAAATACAAGTCTGGGCTTGCAAAAATGTGCACACAAACTTTTTGGTATAATTTTGGGCACAAATTTAGAGGCTTATTTAATGCTACTGAAATATGGCTCTTGAAATTTGGGTGTCAGGAGAAAATAAATACTACCTGTGTTTAATAAACATCTGCACCATGCATTTATAACATCAGTTCTCAACTTCAAGCTCTTTCAGGAAGGAACTGGCTTATTTTATGTTTGTACGGCACTGAGTATTACGGGGCCCTGATCCCAATTTGATCTTAGTGATATTATAGTACAAATACTAAAGACTAGGGACTTTGTACTGAATATACTTAATGTCTAGGACTCTGGCCACACAAATCAATTTGTAGTAATTGCTGCACAGCCAATCAAAAATATATTGCTTAAGGCATTCAGAAGCACTTTGTGTAGTAAAACAAAACAGTCACATTTAAATGTAAAGACGAATTTTCCTCATAATTTTAGAAAGGCAAGACAATATTATAAATAGCTTCAATACATATGCCAGATGTCTAAAAAACATGAAAGTCAAATGAAATCATTCAAAAGCTTTTCATGGGTATTAGTAGAGATTAAGTTAGAGATGGTGATAGACTTTAAGTGAAGGATAAAAAAAAAAACAATAGTGTAGTCGGAATGCCACAACTTAAGGAAAGTTTTCACTGGACTGTGGCAAAAATAGAATATATATTTTATGACAACAAGAACAGCAGAACAGATATGGGAACTGTAGGATTAAGATAACATGGAGTGGCAGTGTGGTAGTAAGATGACTGACAATTTCCTAAATTATTGTTGACAAATATATAAATACACATTGCAGCACTGTCAGACAATAACTTTAATAGCCCTCAAAATTCATCCCAAGGTATTCCAACCTCTCCTCAAACTGTAAATTATATATGATGAACTCAACTCACTTAGCAAACATATTGTGTTGAATTTGTAAGGAGGTCTGTATTTATCAAGAACATTTACTTGGCAAGTCAGTTTACTGTGTGTATACAAAACTCTGTTTTGTGCTCTAAAAATACTAAATATTCTTAAATACAAAACAGTTTCCAGTATTTTAAGAGTTATCCCTGAAGTGCTCCAATTTTCAATAGTTTATAATCTATACTTTTATTATTACACATTGTAAAATGCAAGTATTCTACAACTTAGTAATTTATGAGCACTGTTTTATACAGAATTACTTCGGTTTTATCTTCACAAAGATATTGTACAGCTTTAACTATACTAGTCTGTGAGTAGACCAGGCCTTAGTCTTGACTCACTACTTTCACATTTTAAAAAAGTATGCTAGACTTTAAATTTAAAAGCTTTTTCAAGAAGCTTTAGTGCAACTAGCTAATCTTGTCATTATCTGAAAAAATTACTTTTAACATGGTGCACCTTATGCTCTGGCCCCTGAATCTTCTGTTTACCATCAGAAGCACCATCCCTCTTGCTGATGTCTCTGAAAATCAGCCCAGGACCATGTAACAAAAACAGTAAATAGGGATCAACTTCTCCCTGAATTCTATTTCCACCCCACTTCCCTTATTTCTCATGAGTTTACGGGTTATCAAAGACCCCGTAATTTCCAAGGATCTCCTCTTAACTGATATGGTCTAAGGATGATGTGTGAGATGTGGGCGCAGGTATTAAATCCACAACCCAACTCCACAACCTGGCCATCAAAATACAACGTATAGCTTATTAACCCCTTTATATGACCCTCAGACAGGAGATCTGACAGAGATAGTACAGCTGCCAATGTTTTGAACTGTGTCCCCCATAGTGGAGGTGACATAAGATTAAAAGGTCCTGTCTTTGAGATGATGGGAATAGAAAATGGACTCATCTATCCAAGGCCCTCCCTTCAGAAGGGTAGGAGGCTTGGAAAGAGTGTAGTCTTTCAGATTCCTCAGGATATTCTTAGTAGCAGTTAGTGGGAATAACTGATCGAATATTGACTGAAAAATGAGAACAGCAACAGGGAAAGGAACAGGTGACTAACCTTGACATTTCTGACAAACCTCTACCTATCTCTCAGGTACGCATCACTAAAGTGCTAATATCAGGTAATTATGACCACACTGTTCATAACAGGCAAATGACTGCACCAAGAAGAAAGTGCCAATAAACTCTTATTGAAGGGAATGGGAATATTGCTTGATTAAGGACCACTAAATATAGCTGTGTGAAAATAATTCTGTTTATGATGCACAAGAAAGAATAGAATCCAGTTCATGTCCTCTAAGCAGCACTAGAGCTGCAGGGCTAGAAGTAAAATCTTATTTTTGTTACCATAGCAAACAGCAATGGCCCTGTATACCTACAACGATAAGATGTAATGAGTAAGATGCTGCCTTTCTTACAATCACTTCTCAGAGCAGAACCACTTTTTCAACTTGAGTATGAGCCAAATTAATAGAGAAAGCAAGAGAACATTTTGAATTTTCTCTAATACTAGCACTATGAGAAGGCATATTTCACTATACATCAGGAGACAGATTCCAATTTAAAATTCTTAAAAACAACAAGAACAACAACAACAACAAGCCACAAGAACATAAAATAATGTATTCCTCACATTTTAAATGTAAAAATTATACTTAGAGGAAAGGACTTCAAAACACTCAGTAAGTTATATTATTTGTAGCGTTAACACAAAAAAATTTACTCCTAACAATTTTCAAAATATAGTAAATAGAAGGTTATATTTGGAATTCAACTAAAATACAGAGATCCCTTAGGAGATGAGTCATCAACATTCATGTAATTTTTGTTGTGTACTATTAATTTCAGTATAATTCAAGATAAGGATCATACCATGGTACACTAAAATCTTATTTCATACTTATTGTCACAAACAGTAAATAAGTACACAAAACAAAACTAACAGCTTTTTAAAAATAAGCACAGCAATATTAGAAAAATAAAATATAATATAATGCAAACCTGAGTAACTCCAACTCTAATATCTCTGCTGACTGAACTGATTCCTTTCAGTATATCACCACTAGCTCGGAGAAATCCAGAGCTCCCACGCAGAAAGCCTGTTCCTAGTAGTTCCGTGGCTTCATCCAGAGAAATTTTGCGAACATTCTGCCGGGTGGACGCTAAACATAAATGTATTTTAAAAAATAAATAAGCAAACAAACCCTTTGTAAAGGGAAGTTTCAACTTCTTTGCATCTTTAAAAAAAGTTGTGATGAATACCATTTAATCTTTCCCACATACATTAGTAAATCCAAACACTGAAAGCAAAATTTCATAACAGAACCAGAATCAAAGCTCTGCAAATTCAGAGTCCTTTTGATGAATATGATCTAGAAATACATGGAAGTACTGCCATCAGGGTCTGCAAACAACAAAATTACCTTACATTGAATTTGTCACTACAGATCACTACTGATGGTGAGAATTATTAAATACATTCATATTCTGTGTCTGATTTTATTAAAGATACACTTTGAGGCATACATGCAAAACACAAGTCAGTCAGGACTTCAAAGAGGGGGCTTTAGGAAGCATACGTCTGAATCACTGTTTCCTTTGCTCAGCTGACGCACCTAGCCCATTGGTGTTCACCAACATGCGGCAACATATATCAAAGCAACAAGCCTAATAATCTAAGCGTTGGCTGATCTGAGGTTGAGTGGGCTGGGTTTCTATGAAGGCTTACAGTACATGTAGGGGGGATTGGTCCTGCTTTGAGCAGGGGGTTGGACTAGATGACCTCCTGAGGTCCCTTCCAACCCCGATATACTATGATTCTCGGCGGTTCCACACTGCAAGAGCAGCCATCTAACATGTCTCCTACAACTTTCCTTCCATTAGAAGAATTCTCATATTCATTCAAAAGAAAAATTTAATGCTAAAAGTCAAACAGCAGGTCTCCTGAGAGAGAGAGAGAGATGAACTGTGCGATTTAATTTCATGACAAAACAGATGGTAAGGCCAAGAGCACAAAAATTCATTCTCTCTCTTGTATACTTGATAAGAATTTTAGGGCATTAAGTGTCTTAAGATAATATTGAACTGAAAAATGAAAACAGCAACAGGGAAGAGAATAGGTGACTAACCCTGACATTTCTGACAAAGATCTACCTATCCTTCTCAGGCACCCATCGCAGAAGTGCTAAGATTAGGTAGTTATGACCACACTGTTCATAAGGGGTAAAGAAGAAAATAAGGCAAATGTACTCATTCTACAGATAATGTCTATTACAAAAGACATTAATTTTTTTGAAACTGAAAAAATATGGCAGCTTTCTTTAACATGATATTTAGCAGTTAAATAGTCCCATAAATAAGCTTGTTGAGAAGGGAGAGTGAATATATAAAAACACACAATTCCAAAATACTGAAAGCTTCTAATTTAGTCTTAATTAAAATCAAGTTCTCTCATAAATTCCCTGGCTACTCTCCTACCCTAATTCATGACACTTAGGCCTTTTGTGAAGTCAAGAGTGTAGGTAAGAGTGTGGGCTCATGTATTTAGCACTCTATCCTGTTACATTCAGTGAGTATAGGATAAAAAAAAATATTTCATTCTTTTAACATAATACATGAACAACAATCAAAAAAACAACAACATGATGGATGCAAAGGCATACTGAATGAGTATCTATTACAACTACCTCTTGAACTGATGGGACTGATGATTAGTTTGCTTGTATACTATATCAGCTATAAATTTTATCACTTTTTCCTCATAGACCTTCCATCTGGAAAGATTCTGAGGATTTAAATGTGGATTTGTTGAAATAAACTGATAAAGCTTTAACTGTGAAGATGCTCTATGATAGGAATATTACCTAACATCATATGTGGCTCAGTGAACAGATTACAGAATCCTGCATTTGGAATCTGGGTTGAAAACACTGAAGCTACTGACACTGCCTCTTAAGTGAACCAATTCAACAATCAGCCTGCACCATACTCAGTTGAAACAGATACATGCTCTCTAAAAAATTTCAAGTTCCGTTTACATCATCTCTATTTAAAATTCCTCAAAAGGCAAGAAAACATTTTTTTGTTCAAAACATTTTAATTCAATTATTGTTACATATAATGTAATGGGCTGGGCAACAATGAAAACCATAATGACTTGCTTTAGCTTACATACTATGGACACACTCCCCAATAAGAGTGCTCCTCAGCTGTACTGCCATATCTGACCGGTAAAACTGAAGGACTAGGGGGAGAAGGAGGAGAAAGAGGGAAGACATCTGTGATCCCTAGCCGTTCCTCAGAGGGCAAGAGGTTCTCCGCATGAACAATGCTGGGAGTTCTCTGTGACTAAGACTCAGTCAACTACACAGTTGGGACTATGTTTGATTTCAGGTGGTATGGCTAGCTGAAAAGGAAAAGATACAGCAACAAGCCATTCTAGGCAATGTTTTCCCTGGCAAACCAATGAAAAAAATCAATCCGATGTTAAGCACTACACAGAGGAGCAGTAACTCTCTAGAATTTCTACCATTCAAGAAGCAAAAAAGGTTGAACATGCAGTTGTTGCCACTTCTCACCATCAGTGCAGCTTATATATGAGGAACATGCTACTTATGAGTTTGAAGGACAGACAGGGCTGGTACAACCATTTAGGAAAACTAGGCGGCCGCCTAGGCCTAGTGGTTGGGGGTGCCTAAAAGCCCACTCAGGCAAGGAGGTGGAGTGGAGGTGAGCTGGGGCGGGGGGGGAGGGGCGTACAGGGGAACCGCTCCCCGTCCCAGATCACCTCCACTCTGCTTCCTCCGTTGAGCACCACAGCCCCCGCTCTAAGTCTCCTCCAGTTGGCGCCACAAGCCCAGGAAGGGAGGAGAATTAGAGTGATGCTGGCATGCTCAGCGGAGGAGGCAGAGCCGAGGTGAGCTGGGGCGGGCTCCCCAGGTGGGGTTAGCTGCCGTGGGGGGGTGTAGTTGCTGAAGGGGGGGGCTCCCCAGGTGGGGGGGTGGCGGGTTCGGTTAGCTTCCGCAGGAGGCCAGGTTGGGGGAGGGGGGGCGCGAAACTTCCTTGTACCGGCCCTGAGAACAGGCATTCTGAATTGATGTCCTCAAAATCTATGGGGTTATATAACCAGACTTCCCCACAGATCCTGAGACTTTGTGCCCTTACAAAGCCACATTCTACCTTCACGAAGCTGAAAATCCCTTCACACTCTGAGGAGTAGATATGTCTATGGAACTCGTATATACTCATTCATTAGCCCGTTCGTTTATAAGCTGACCCTCCAAGATGGTTAGGTAAAAATAGCAAAATCTGTATGACCTTATATTTCAGGGGTTGGCACACTTTGGCTCCGGGCCTGTCAGGGTAAGCCGCTGGTGGGTCGGGACATTTTGTTTACTTGGAGCATCTGCAGGCATGGAGCCCCTCAGCAACCAGTGTCCGCGCTTTGACATTCCCAGCCAATGGGAGCTGTGGGAAGTGGCGTGCCACTTCCCGCAGCTCCCTTTGGCTGGGAACAGCAAACCGCAGACACAGGGAGCTGAGGGGCTCCATGCCTGCAGATGCTCCAGGTAAACAAAACGACAATGTATTAGATATTCAATTCAATGATTCCATAGAATTTAAAATCACCAACATTTGGTGTAGACCCATTTATAAGCCAACCCCCGCTCTTTGATGCATTACTTTTTTACCAAAAATTTTAGGCTTATGAATGAGTATATACGGTAGTACAGGGGTCGGCAACCTTTCAGAAGTGGTGTGCCAAGCCTTCATTTATTTCACTCTAATTTAAGGTTTCGTGTGCCAGTAATACATTTTAACGTTTTTATAAGATCTCTTTCTATAAGTCTATATTATATAACTAAGCTATTGTTGTATGTAAAGTAAACAAGGTTTTCAAAATGTTTAAGAAGCTTCATTTAAAATTAAATTAAAATGCTGATCTTATGCTGCCAGCCTGCTCAGCTCGCTGCCAGTCTGGGGTTCTGTTCACCTAGGCCAGCAGCGGGCTGAGCTGGGCCTGTGGCTGGGACGCCGGCTGGCAAGGGGCCAACAGCCGAGACCCTAGACCTGGGGGGGGTGTCAGGGCAGAGGGCTGGGGGGGGGGTTTCCAGGGGTCAGGTCAGAGAGATGGGCGCTGTGGGGGTGCAGGGCAGAAGGCTTGATGTGTGTGGGGGGTTCAAGGGTCAGGGCAGAGGGATGGGAGCTGTGGGGGTGCAGGGCAGAAGGCTGCGGTGTAGGGGGGGTTCAGGGGTCAGGGCAGAGGGCTGGGGTGTTTGGCTCGTGGAGGTGCAAGGCAAGGGGCTGGAAGGGATATGCCTTGTTCCACCCCCTTTCCCAAGGCCCTGTCCCTACCTCTTCTCTGCCTCCTCTAGGGAGCGAGCACACTGTCACTCTTCCCCTTCCCCCTCGCAAGGGCCATTAGCTGAATGGCGCAGGGAAGGAGAGGAGGAGGGGCAGGAAAGCAGCACGCTGGGAGAAGCAGCGGTGGAGGGGGGAAGCTTGACAGCCACAGGACCAAGCTTCTGCCTCCTGCCCCCGCAGGGGAGCGCAGTGGGTGGGGGGACTGCGTGGGGCTGGGTGCTGGGACCGCAGCAGGCAGCAGTGTGCCACTCAAAATCAGCTTGCGTGCCATGTTTGGCACACGTGCCGTAGGTTGCTGACCCCTGCGGTAGTATTTCCAAGTACATTTTTCCCCAAATGTGAGGGGTTTTTTTAAACACAAAAGTAGATGATCCAACTAAAAACACAGGGGTACATTACCATTATAAAAAGCTGTAAAATGAAGCAAAAAAGTGTGGTATGAATAGTTTGTTTAAACAAAGTGTTTGCATTTTGATATAATGCCTTTATTTATGGATTATATATGACTTCTAGAACTAAGATAGGTTTGCTAAATTCTTACTGAAAGACAAAACAGATGCTTTACCTGTTGCCTGTTTACATGTCACAGCTCTAGCCAACACTGTGCCTAAAAGCTTTGAAACTGCTATCCGCACATCATAATTGGAACCATCAAATGATTTAAAACATAAGGTTGCAACGCTATCCAGTTCTGTGCTCCACATAAAGACTGCCTCCTTCTGAAGTTCAAGAAGACACTAGACAAAAACGGGTGGAGGGGGGAGAGAAAAATATATTCACCATAAATATTCTGATATTGTGTAAAAGCATTTAGGCATTTGATACAAATTTTAGCTTGCAAGATAATACATAGAAGATAAGAGGATTTCATAAAAATACGTACAGTCCTTGACATAAAAGAGATCTGAATATTTACTGCCAGGACAATATCTGAGCAGATAATGTAAGTAATCTGAACTTACTCATTGTTCTGAGTGTAACAGTTTGTGTGAGACATATGATAACATCTTAAATCACATTTGGAAGTAATAAACTTACGTGGGATAAATTCAGACACATAGAAAACAAAATTAGGTGCCAATATTGTTGCTAGATGCTAAATTCCAGAGTTACTTTGTCGGGGACATTTTTTTTGTTTGCTAGGAACACTATTTTAGAATAGATTTACATTTTACCAATTAAAAATTATGCATACTATAAGCAAACCTTTACTGTGTTTTTAGGCATCAAAATTATTTTTTCTTTATGCTCTATAAACAGTTATATTTAAGAAGATTAATTACTAAAAACAGTTAGTTAATGGGCCACTTTACCTTAGCAGCAGCACAGCGAACTGCCATAGAGCGATCTGTTAAGCATGATCGAGCAGCTTTGTAAATATCTCTGTGACATGGGGTAGCAGCAGCTCCTAAGCCATTCAATATATTTTGCAAACTAAGCATGATCTCATAACGACCTTGAGACTGATAAAACAAAAGGAAGAAAATGTAAATATTATTTTACAACACTAACAACCCTAAAAAAGAAAATGCAGATTATTTAAACATGTTTGTAATATATTGGTACTTTTATTTTTAGAGCTCTACTCATGTTAAGGTGAATTCAAGCAGGTAATTTGTTCTACACCTTTGTAACCAAAAGAAAAGAACTATTCTTCTAAATTCTACTGGAAAGGATTAAGATACATATTAAAATTCAAGATAGTTTTATAAAGCGAGCTTTGGCATAAAAAGTGTAATTGAGTAGCTGTTTTACGAATGATACAATACTGTATTTTATCAAGATCATTCATGAAGGGGACTGTCAATAATTGTGATTCATCCCTCTCAATTGATATATTACAGTTAAATTCTCTAACAATTCTTTTGGATCTGCAGATCTTGCTTCTATATGGCATTATGACTTACAGCAACTTCATGATTTATTTATACCAGTCACCTTGTCCCATTCATTGTTCTTCACACTACTAAGAGTAAACATAGTCTATTAATTTTACCTGCAAACATCTTTTAAACACGTGGTTCCTTACCTCTGCATTCTTCATTGCTTTAAGTACATTTCCTACAGTATCAGTAAAGCTCTTTCCCAAGATTCTCCCCAGTTTTTTGTACAAATATCCCAAGCATACCACTGCAGCACTAAAACAAAGCAGATCCAAACTTGTTACGATTAATGCAACAACAGAAGAGAGGCTGAAGGACTGAAGTAATCAGCTGATCTATTTCAATTTTTTTTTTAATTCCAGAATACAAATGAATTAGTGAAAAACATCGGAGAAAAAATGAGTATTTGAAAAGTGTGGTACACACTTGCAAAGGTATTAAATACTTAAGTACCAGAATTCAAAGTACTAAACTACTCCAGTATTTGATGAAGAAACAAAAAAAAACCAAATGAAAATATGAACACATTACCTCTTCCCCCCCAAAAAAACACGCTCCAAAATTAGTACTTATTTCAGGGTGCAATAAGTAATAAGTGGACTTGATATACTGTATTCTTTCAAGCACTACAGTTAGTAAAAGCAAAAATTGTTAAGCACTGAATATTCATATACAGTATTAAAAAAATATATTCTTCAGTAAGTAGTGGGTTTTTCCTTACAATGATTTCTTAATTAAAACTTTTTCAGGGTATTGACTGGTTTATAATTAGTCAAATAATTTTGATAAATATCAGCAAAATTATTCAAACAGTATATTCTACACATTTGTCTTGCTATTCAACCAGCCACACTGAATATGTATTATTATTGCACATTCTCAAAAATATCCAAATATTATACTTCCATTACATTGGGAAACACAAAGGTCAGCAATATGGGAGTTAAAACATTCTCAGAATAACTCATTTAAACTAAGATTAACAGTCATTCCCTAATGACAAAAACACAGTAAGAATTCCCATTTCTCATCTTTGGTTCTTCAAAGGCCACTTCATTATTGCTTGATTAACTTATTAGAGCAATTTACAAACTGACAGATTGGGTTTAAATTTTGTTCATGATTTGGCTGGGCATAAAAAGCACAGTGGTAATGTCATCCAGTATGAATGCTTGTTTGACGGATGCAAGAACCTATTCTAATTAGTCTAATGTCAAGAAAGACCAAACCTATACCCTTCAAATTTTAATTGTAGGGAGGAAGTTAACAAAAATTTCACTAAGAACTAAGCCTTAATTTAATGGCCTCATTTGCCATCTTTACTCACACAAGTAATTTTACTATCCTATCACTCACATAAATACAAGTTAAGTGAATGGGCCCCTAGGCAGGGCCAGTGCAACCCATTAGGTGATCCAGGAGATCGCCTAGGGCACTAGCATTTAGGAGGAGGGGGGGAGGCGGCATTTTGGGTCCTTCGGCGGCGACCGCGGCAGCTGGATCTTCGGCCGCCCAGGTCGTTGTCGGCATTTAGGCAGAGGGAGCTGGGGCAGGGCGGTGAGGGGAGGGCCACTGCAGCAAGTAAAGGGGGGGGCAGCACGCAGGGGAACTCCCTGCCCCAGCTCATCTGTGCTCCACCTCCTCCCCTGAGCATGCTGCCCCACTCTGCTTCTCTCCCTCCCAGGCTTGTGGCGCCAAACAGCTGATTGGTGCTGCAAGCCTGGGAGGCGGGAGAAGTGGAGCGGCGACAGCGTGCTCGGGGAGGAGGCGGAGCAGAGGTGAGCTGGGGCGGGGAGCTGCTGTGGGAGGGGAGGGCGGAACAGGGCGGGTGGGGGAGCTACTGCTGGGAGGGGCCCCTCAGGGAAGGGGGGGCGGCAGAGCGCTGCCACAGGGCTTGGGGAGGGGGGTGGGGGTGCAAGGTCGAAGTTTCGCCTAGGGCACGAAACATCCTTGCACCCGCCCTGCCCCTAGGAATCAAAAGTTTCTAGCAATGTGTTGCCTACTAATTCACTGCTATTAGCAGAATTTCTCAGTGGAATATATTCAATAAAAATACTAGCTCCTCCTGTGCACAAATGCAACAACCTGGAAGAGCCATGAGTAAAGAATACATGAAGCTCCTTTGCCTGCCTCCAGTGTAGGGCTGCTTCCCTCCCCTAATTGCAGGCATTTCTTTTCTATATTTGATACTCAAGTCCAGGCAATACCAACTTTTCATGACAATCTTATTGTGAAAATCTTTCTTAAACTGTTACACTACAAGCAATAGTAAAAAGCTGTTACCTTCCAAATAAATCTGTAAATTTACAGTATATAATCTATCATATTTAGTATGCTTAATAGGTATTTTCTTCTCATTCTGTGCTGTTTTTTGTCCCTTTAACGTAACTTCCCCTCCATTTCAGTAAGTTTTAAGACTTTCCTCTCAAATTCCTCCCCAAAATTTGTACTTGGAGATGTCATCTAAAAAGCTACGTTCAATACACTTAAAGTTGCACTGCAATTCTCGCAGCAAACAAACAGCACCTAAAGCATCTGTAACAATTAACTGAGCAGCACAACATTGCTAATCATCCTTTTTTATAAGTAAGCGTGAAGTGCTAATAAAACAAAAAACAAAAACCCTACACATACAGCCATTACTAAATAAAGTGAGAATTTTCAATGGCGTCTAAGGCAGTTAGGCACTCAGCTCCCATTGAAATTCAAGTGGAACTGGGCACCAAGCTACCTTAGGCGCCTTTGAAAATGCTAACCTAAAACTGTCACATTCCAAATTAGTCAACTGTGTATACTTAAAATGCATTTCATTTTGTTTAAGATTAATATATTATGTTTGTCTTAACTGAAACACCTATGTAATGGGGTTCATAGTGAATTAACATATTACCACCAACTACTACTGACAAAGAGAGATGCTAACTGGAGACTATGATACCATTTCATTAGGATACAAGATGCAGTCTCTCTCAATGAACACCCCTGGATTGCCCAAGGAAACCAAGGGCCACTGTAGAGCTTTTAAGGAAAGATGTTTCTAAGATCAGAAGCTCAAAGGCTTCAGTCCTTGTTACATACGTTAGCTCAGGAGTAGCCACAATATATGTGGAAATACCTATGGCCTGATGACTATGGACCCTGTGGAGCTTAAAAGTTCTACAGAGGACTTAGTCATATAACTAGTAAGGTTGCACAACAGGTCATCTCAATTAAGTAGATTCTATAGTGGTAGAGTATCCTTGCTGGGGTTAATGCATTTTAAATTCACACCTTCAGTTAATTCAGATTCATTTTCCTGAGTGTCCCCACACAGATATGCCCCAGGGTGTTTTCTTTAAGGGTATGTCTACAGAGCAGTAAGATATCTGTGGCTGACGTGTGCCGGTCATCAGGGGCGGCTCTTGGTATTTTGCCGCCCCAAGCACAGCAGGCAGGCTGCCTTCGGCGGCTTGCCTGTGGGAGGTCCCCGGTCCCGCGGATTCGGTGGCAGCCTGAGGGAGGTCCGCCAAAGCCGCGGGACCAGCGGACCCTCCGCAGGCATGCCGCAGAAGGCAACCTGCCTGCTGCCCTCACGGCGACCGGCAAAGTGCCCCCAGTGGCTTGCTGCCCCAAGCACCCGCTTGGCATGCTGGTGCCTGGAGCCACTCCTGCTGGTCATCTTGGGCTCGCGGGGCTCAGGCTGAGAGGCGGTGTCAGTGCTGTGTAGACTTCTGATCTTGGGCCAGAGTCCAGGCTCTATGACCCTTCGAGGTGGGAGGGTCCCAGAGCTCTGGCTCCAGCACAAACCTGGAAGTCTACACAGCAATGAAACAGCCCTGTGGCTCAAGTCAGCTGGTACAGGCTGGCCACAGATGTCTAGTTGCTGTGGCAACAGTTAACTTGGTACATGTAACAAGGAACAAGAGTTCTAACATTGTGCTTGTCTATATTGAATTTTATCTGCTGTTAGGTTGTCCAGTTGCCTAGCTTCATTTGGTACCTCTGAGGTTCCTAACAATGCTCTCTCTATTTGCCTAACCTAAATAATCTGAAATCATGTTTATGAGAACAGCAAGCTTCTTCTGAAAAAAGGGAAAAAAAGTGAGATATTTCAAGTTGACTGTGCCTTCATGATCTATTTCTACGGCTGTATGTAGAAGGTAGAGCTGAGATTTTTATTCAAGAATTGCAAAGATAGAAATCACATTGAAGTGGCACATCAAAAGTTACAAAATAACTAAGTCATTCACCATTCCATCCTAAATGAAACATCAAAAATAAAACTGCTATGCTTCTGATATGCAGGATTGTAATTTGAATTAGCTTTCAGTGTTCATGTTAGTTTAGTCTTTACTTTTAATGCTCAGAAGTCTTTGAAGGTTAGCAAGATGCGATATAAAAAGACAGTTATTCTTATTACTAGTTTGGGGGTGGTTGTTACTTACAGTTTTGTGGGCAGATAACTTGGTGAATCATCCTTGCTCCGAATTAGTTCATTGCATTTGTCAACTGTCTGGTAAACAGAGAGAGTGTCTCCAATACTATAAAGTATAGCTAGGTTCTTGGCTATGAGCCTTCGGGTAGGAGGGCCTGGTGAACTATTTAACAAAGATATTAGTTGTTCAGCCAGTTTCTTCTGTTTTTCCCTTACGTCAGCCTGGAAATGAAGTTAGTAACCAGTTAAACTAAAGCATGATCATCTTTAACTTCTCCCCAGATTGCTTTGTTTCAGCTAGTTTGACATTCTCAATGTATAAAGTCAATTTTCTTCCCAGGCTTTTCCATTGAATGGAAGACAGTCTGAAATATCTGAGCCAGTTATAGATTCTTATATCTACACTTTTCTCTAGTATTATTCCCAGGAATATTTTCAACAGCATCAGCGCAGCTGTATCCTTCTGATACAAAACTGTAATTTCTTCTTTTTGGTTGTGTGTTATTCACCATCTCTCTTTAACAAAATAAGATAATTCATAAGAGAATACACAAACAATGCACCTTTGCAGAAAAACCAACTATTGAAAATGTACACTGGGAAAAAATAAAAAAATAAAAAAGAGTTATTTAAGAGTTATTAAAGATATCAGACGTTAATGAAAATATTTTCCTCTATTAGACTATGATGTTTGGTTAAAGGAAATCTCAATTTGTGTATTTTCTCTTTGAAAGCATGAGAAATTGTAATTGGCAACTGTCAAAACACTTTACAATTTTCCAAAATAGTCACCCCAGTTCCTAAGTGACTATTAACTAGATCAATTTACTAGTAAGCTAGATCAGCGATGTATAGACCTTTTGGCTTTGGAGCCACATGCCACATTTGGGACCCAGTACAAAGTTCTCAGGTATCCTATGTTTCTGTCAGAGATCTCTGAGTTTAGCCTAGTCTTAGACAAAGTATATATCATATGGGCATTCCCATCTCAGCTAAAACACACAAGACAATACTGAGCCAAGTAGCCAGAGTTGGCAGAATCCCACCCCAACTCTTCCATCATTCAATAAGAAGGGGAACCCACAGAGGAAATAAGCTGAAGGAGCTACAGAGAGCCACAAAATAATTATGCCATGATGTGCTGACATTCTGATGCAAGGACATGAAGCAACAATCACATCACCACATTGTGGTTATTTCTCTAATTACTTTTATTGATGAAGAGACTCTCGAGCTCAAGGATTACCACCACTGATCTACTGCCTAAACAGTAGCAGCAGTAGTGTTTATTCTATCACATGGCTACTAAACAGACTTTTCTGTCTATGTACAGGAGATAAAACAGAAAAGCAGCAGCTCTCACACTGTTCTGATTAAAAAAAAAACACTACAGATATACAAAGAAGACAAAAAGGCTGCTCATTTAAAACTTTAAGGCTGTCTAAAAAATTATTTAGCAAACCTGTAAAATATGAAATCTTGTGAAATAATTTTTTCACCAGATTCAAAGAGCTGTTTTACTAGAAGAGGACATAAATTCTCAGCAATTTTTTAAAAAGTTGTATTTGCTTGAAATTCAGTAAGAACACTATGTAGAAGATCTAAAATATTATCATCATCCAAGTGTATCTTTAAAATTAACCCTAGCTATAAAACACCTAGTATAAGGAGTAAGGAATATGGAGAAAAATAGTTATCTCTAAGGAATGTTATTTCTTTCCAATTATATTATACTTACCCTGCTAGTCACTGGTAAAAGTTTTTCCAAAAATCTCAACCATTCAAAAATGAACTCTGCCTTCTGAAATTCACCAAGCTGGTTATATGCCTCTTCATTAAGCAGTAAACTGTGAGCCAACTCCATTCCTTGAAATCTTTCTCCTCAAAGACTACAGATTAAGACACCCAGAGCTGTAGCTAATCAGGGTTCTCCTCATCAGTCTTGAGTGACTGAATCAGAAGCTGAACTCCTAAAAAAGAGAAATCATACCATATTTCAATCTTAGCTTACTGATATTAACACTAATTTTCAGAGTAAAAGAGTAACTAATGCACATGGATACACACATTATTAAATATTTTATTTGACTGCACTTGGTGATATTTATGCTCATGGAAGTGAGAGACTGATAATACTAATATAACATGCTGATTAAAGCCAGATATAGTACAGAATATGCCAGGTAAGCTTGCTCACAAAGCTATCTGTTCACCTACAATTATATTTTGAAATTCCTTGTTGAGCATCTACAGAAAAATGATGGTCACTCATGCCCAATGCTGACAAATTTTGTAACCTATAGTAAAGTTCATTGATCAAGCACTAAAAAATCATGGGATAATAACAGATAAAAGTCATGTTAATTTATGCCCTGTTTGTATATAAACCCCATTTCACATAAAGGCCTAGTGCATTACTCTGCTAACATATCTATCCACAATATATAGGGACTTAATTTTAATCTTAAAGAAACTTCTGAGATTTTTTTTTTAATTCCTGTTAATATTACAATTTATTTTTACAAGTTAATAAATAATAAATGAATTCAATACAAATTGCAATAAGATTCTTTGCTGCACCAGTTCTTCAAAAACTACATTTTGGGTCTAACATCCCACCACCCACAACATAATTAAAAACAAATGTAATAAAAACCTATTCTAAATATATACTTATTATCCGACAGGAATGTCACATAGCAATAATATATGATTTAGTAAGAAATTTTGTATCTATCACAAACAAAAATATTCTTTGAGCCAGTGTCATATCTGAAACTCCAAAACAAATTATCCTTTCCAGAGGTCATTAAGACTGTTGAACATGCATTTTTTTTTCTGTGCAGCAGCAATACTGTATTGTAAAATAATACATAAAGTAGCAAATGGGTAGCACAAAGCAGTGCTAAATAATTTAGTGCTCAGCTTGTCGTATGCACAGTGGCAGGTTATCTTTATTGCCCTCAACACATTTTGCACACCTCTTACTCCTAAGGAAATTAGTCATATATCATTTATTATAATGAACTATCATTTGAAATAAATCTGAAATACCAGGCAGCTTGACAATGCACTACACTAGAAATTTAAATATTTATTTTGGCTGTCACTGGCTAATTACATATATATATATAAATTGCTTATGTACATGTACTTTCACAGCTTGCTAGCATTCTTACTTTGTAAGCAGAGTATTCATATAAGTTAATTTTATTCACTTTAATCCTCTAGCTCATGTAAGTTAGAGAAAAAAGGAAACTTTTAATTCCATATTTGGGCAAAGTTTCTTCTTTGTTACAGTGTGGAAATACTATACACTGTCTTTGCACAATCTCCTTAATGCTCATGCAATGCATGTTTCTAGCTCAACTTTTCTAAATCACCTACCACAGTCAATTCCAAGTTATCTTAAAAGATGATTACAAGCTGCAGTTTTTTGCTAACCAAAAGGATCTCAAATTCAAAATTTCTAGTGTCCTTTGCTTTGCAAAATCTGGCATCCCAAAAGAAGAATCCCATGTATAAAAAGTTGTAAAAATATAAAAAATATTAAGTTAAAGAGTAGCTTATTTTTATATATTAAATATATGAATAAAATGTATTTTGAAAAAAATCTCTCTTTAAGGGAATAAAAAAGTAGATTTTTCTATCTGGGACTTCTTATCAAATGCAGCATTACTCTGCAATGGAAATCCAGTCTCTCCGACTTCGAGTCAGCTTGGATGAAGGATAGCAAGAACCCGACTACTCAGCAATAAAATATGAAATCCAGTGCATATGAAGATCAAGAAATACTGCCCTACTTATGAAAAACAACAACAAAAACCTAACTTCAGAAGTTCTGACCATTACTTCTGGTTTCTATCTCAGGGCACCTACCAAAAGTCACAAGTACTATTTCTTTGTATTCCACCTAAAATTTAATAAATTTCACTACAGTAGTTTATAACATAATCTCTTTTCTCTGTTTAGATTGTATTCAACTGTTAAATTGTTTTTAAACAAAAAAAATAAGGTGGGAGGTAGAGGTGGGAACCACAGCTGAAGTAATATGCTAGCTATGATTCTAGAAGGATACACTCTTTGATTTCTTCATGGGACTTACAAAAATAAACCCATACACAAGAAATATGCATCTACACATAAAAAGTATTACAAATTCATATGATTATTTCAAAATCTTCAAACTGGTTTAATGTGCTAATGATAAAAGGAAAGAGGAACTGAAGTATGAATCAACAGAGAGGGTAATTAGCAAAGATGACTCAGGGTTTTCTGAAGCATCTGTGAACAATATCATGGACTCAGACACAAAAGATCAGGATGAGTGGATCTTTCCAGAATCTTGCTCTCCAAGGATAATTCTAATACTGAAATGAATGAATTAATACTGTTTTAAAGCCAATAGGGTGGGAGACTTTTCACATTTTTCAGACACCAATGTATTCCTTTTGTAATCAAAACTTCTCACACAATACATCCTGCAAGCTTTCCAAGGCTTTTTTTTTGGGTGAATACGAGCAGGTTCCCCTCACCTTAGTGTATCTACGACACCCTTCCTACAGACACCTCTAGTGTGCCTGCCACAACCCACCCACTTATTCTGAACCTTTACAGCCTCTGGCAACTACACTAACTTGAAAAAGAAATCAGAAGAGGGTACCAATCTACAGCTTTCTAAGCAAGGAGAATAGTGAGGAAATGTAATGTCTACTGCAACATGCGGGTGCTAGAGTAAGAAAGGAGCATAGATACAAAAATCATGGATGGAGCAATGACAGTCCACTGTGAGATGTCAACATATTGTGTAAGGAAAAGGTGCATCCTAATATTATTAATTATTTTTAGTGTAGTCACACTCAAAAGTGCTAGCCACTTTCCAAATGAAGGAAGAAACACCTCAATCCTACAGAGAGTACAATATAAATTCCTACATGGAAACAGGGGCTCGGGCAGTGAAAGCACTGAAATAAGGCACCTCACTTTCAAAAAAGACCAAGTCCTTGACATGAATTAACTATGGTTTAACCCAGAGCCATGAGGAAGTTTGGTAGAAGGATGTGATTTATTAGATTGTGTGGCAAGTGTGTGTCCACATATGACACAGGTATACCTTTATGGCATTTCCTTAAGGTTGGGGAGTATCAAGGCTGTGATTTTTCTCAACCTGCAATTTAAAAATTCTAAAAAAAAAAACCACTGAGAAAAAAAAATAAAGATTTTATTAAATGAAACAAGCTGCATATTATGCAATTCACTTTGAAAGCATATTTATTCTTGAAACAAAAAAGGTACATGCAGGCCAAAGGAAAAAAGCTGGTTATTCTGTAAATAAAGACATAATAATTGAGTCCCCCAAACCAGTTAGGTCTACTGACCTCATGTATTTGCTCCTAAATAACCATCTACATTTACCAACTTAGGGCCTGGGCTTGCAACTGGATCTATGCAGACAGCTCTTCAACTCCTCAAGTCAATGGGGTTCCTTAAGTTATTTTAAAGAGCATTTTTAAAAACATCACTTTTGAGGATACACTATTTGAAAGTTGTGGTATCCTAAACAAGAATCTTTAGTAGTTAGTTAAAAAATAAACAAACAAATAATAAATCAAGTCAGCAGGATCCAATCAGAAAATGTTGCTGAAAAAACAAAAGAAAAACCTCACAAAATATATCTTGCAAACAGCTCTAGATCACAGTGTCATTCTAAGACTTTCTTTCTACCATGAGCTGTCAAGTTAATTTTATAGTTAATAACATCCTTGCAGAATCATGAAGATTTACTAACCAAGGCAGAAAATATACCTACCCATCATTCATTACCGTAGCAAAGATGTTAATGCAAAGATACTTTTCTTGTCAACATGGCAAGCAGAATTTTGCAAGGCTGAGTCAGAATATATTCCCAGAAGAAAAGTTCCTAGTGAATGCGCACCAGATTTATAAATTCCACGATAATTTCAATGTGCAGAGTTTACAGCATCAAATTAAAAAAAAAAAGCCAACAATAGTTGAGTTTCCAAAACCGAATATCTTACATCAGCAAAGTGAAATACATAACTTGTTTACATATGAAGAAAAAACAACTGGTAAACTGGGGTCTGAGACATTTGGAGAACTTACCTTTAGCAACTGACTCCTAAACAAGAACATCAGAATATTATTCATGCCAGGGTTTGACTAAGTCACAGATAAGGTAAAATTCAAGACAGGGCAGATAATGAGTCTCAACTTTGGACTTTCATCTGTGGCGGCAAACCCACTCGTGCTTTAAAAACATACCCATGCTGAAAAAAAAAAACCAACCCAGATCTACCATAGATTACTGTCTTCCTCCAGATGTGACTGTGTAACAAAGATAGCTGACATTAATGAACCACAATTTTTAATTACTAAGCAACAATGGCCATTTTATTATTTTTTTCACAGATGTTTCATTTGTTTTGAGCAGAAAAAAACAACAACTATCCCTACCCATCTCCCATACTAAAATATTGAGATTTTAATGATGGCCCACTATTCCAAGAGTGATCACTGATTAATAATGGGAACTAGTAGACAGTGATTATTTTACAGTATTTACAAATTTCCTTTCAGACCTGCAGGTTTTCTACTTATGAATAAAAAACAACATTTGATCACTCATTGCTGCCTTTCTCTGCGATGCTGACACTAATGACTTTTCATATTCAAGTAAGATTTGGGTGCCTAGACACTACATTCAGATAAAGATCTAGTAAATCATTATCAACTGCCTCTCCTTAGTAGTGAAAATTCAAAGCAAAATGTAAGAGCTACAGTTTCTCACTCATAATATTACCCTACACATTATTTTCAGACAAAATAATATTGAATATTAAGTTCTTAAACATTTATGCAATAAATTTGGTATAAAAATAAATATTCAATCAATAAGCTGATGGACTCTCCCCTACATGCCTACTCCACGTTCCAGACGCAATGAAAAATGGATGCTAACCTGAAACTAATCATATACTCTGTAAACTAGACAATCAAAATCAACCTAGCCAGGCTACCAAAAAACAAACAACCCTCTAAAATCAAAACGTCACTCAAATTATCTAATAGTAAGTATCTGTTCATCAGTGCAAGATACTGGGGAAGTCCAAAGTAGCAATATTTTAACTAGTTTGCAGTAACATTTTTCTTCTTAAAGCTTTATGTTCTCTAACATTAATCTAAGAAATGTAACCACTATAGTGGGTCTTCCGACCTCTGGCGTTTAGTCTGAGGTCATTAACAATTCTAATCAATTTTATTCCTGCAGGGTTGTTGTAAAAGTTGAATCAGATGATCGTTATGTTTTAGCCAACTGCACAAGACTATCAATACTCAAGCCTAATTTAAGCACTTAAACATACCTATCTATAAAGTCTTCTAAACAGAAACACTGCTTCTATGTGACTTATCAAGTTTTTTCATTAATATAAAAATTGGGTGGAGTGTGTTTGTACTCATCTTATGGGTCAAAATATGTGCTAACACAATGGACAATTTCATTGACGTTGCATGACTGTTAACTGACAGTAGATGCTGTCCCAAAATTTTTAACCATAATAATAATAATAATAGGAGATATACCAATCTCCTAGAACTGGAAGGGACTTGAAAGGCCATTGAGTCCAGTCCCCTGCCTTCACTAGCAGGACCAATTTTTTTTGCCCTGATCCCTAAGTGGCCCCCTCAAGGATTGAACTCACAACCCTGAGTTTAGCAGGCCAATGCTCGAACAGCTACCCTCCCCCTCAAACTAAATGCATTAAAGCATCTATCCTAATTTTAGTCTCAAACATTATCTTTCAGACCAAAACCAAAACAGATTCAGAGTCCAATCATGCGCTCTCTGAACATACCGAACTCCTGTAGACTTCAAAGGGAGATTAGATTGCACAAGGAATGCAGGACTGCATCCTTGGGTAAACCAAGACTGTGACATAATATAATATAAAGAGGATTCAATCAGTTTAAATATTTAACAAAGGCTAGAATTCTAACACATCAATAAGAAGTAGTAAGAAGTCAATGTTGCTGATTTAAATGACAAATACAACATCCTAGCTGCTAAAACAATTGGAAATTTAAACATGGATAATACTGCATTCAGGCAGACATATCCCAATGCTATACAAATTTTTGATGAGTCTAAACAAAGTCAAAGCAAACTCAGGTTGCTCAAAATGGTATAACAACAATTACCCACCTATGTACACAAAAAGCATTCAAGACAAAAAAAAAATCTGATTAAACACTAGCAATAAAGTAAAGCAAAACTAAAAAAAGAATGACTGCAAGGAAAACTCTAAATATTTAGTTTTTATCCCAATGACTTCTCTTTCCTTAATATCATGTGGGAGGTGTCAATGTCATCAGCATTATGCTTTCTAACCAGTAATGCTGTGCCTTTTCTCTGTAGACAAAGCCTTAAAATTCTCACTGTACAGAACCACAAAACGTAATTACAGACTGCAGCTGCTATGGCTAGATATGCATTGGCCCATCTAAGTATGGTCTGTTTTCAGAGCTTTGCGATTCATTCTTGCTCTCTCATTTTATGGCTAAATGGGTGAATTTAATGTATGCTTCCACTCGATCAAAAAAATATAAGAAACTAGATTAAATGTTTATCAAATGTTAATATTTGGAATATTTCAGCATCAGGAGAAAAATCAAAACAGTATGAAATCAATTTTAAAGAAAAAGTCATCTATATGGATTCTGAACATTTTTAAACATATCAGAGGCACCATATACTGAAAAAATTAACTCTTTTATGCTTTGTGTTGCTGAGCAGATACCCCATAAGACTTCGAAAAGGCTCTGATTTTGCAAATACTCACACATATGCTTGATTTCATGCATGAGTAGTACTATGGTCATATGCATGAAGTTAAACACACATGGAACTGTTTGCAGGATCAGGATCCAAGATTCTCAAATACTATACTTCTACCAAAATCATTCAGGACATCACACTTCTAAGTTAAAGGTGCAGTATTCTAGGCTCCATCTGTATTGGGATATGATTGTTTCTCAGCAACTGGTCTGTGGACCAGCCATGGTCCTTGAGATTTCCCTGACACAGTTTACCTATTGGGTTTCTGGGTCCCTGACACAGTTAGGGAAGGCAGCAAGCTGGTCCCTGGTATTAAAAAGGTTGAGAAACATGATATACTGTCCAGCAATGGACTCCTCATAGATGCGGTCAATGGGACTCTGCAAGGTCCTGTTCTATCACATCACAATGCAGGATTAGGATCGTAGTCAGTATTATGTGTCACTTGATTCTCTAGAAACTGAAAATAACTGCTTGATAAAGAAGATTCTAGAACAGCTCAAAGCAGATGTAACTGTACACAGATTTCAAATGTTGGCACAATGGCTACATAAACTAGCCAATTATCCAAATATTTTATTGGCCCTAAAGCAAATATTTAATTTAGAATTCAAACATAAGTATACAAAATATCTCTAGACTTAACATTGTAGCAATGAATTAACACAGTTCTCTTTCTTTTCTTTGAGATTTAACTATTAATTAATAAATTAAAAACTGGAACAATCTGGCTTCAACATTTCTACACAACATATTTGTGAAGTGATAAAATACAATTCATTATAAAATACTTAAACATGACATATAACAGAAGAAAGACAAATATCTCCTGACTGTTTATATCTATCTTTATGAAAACGGCAAGACAATTTTTGCCACAGGTTCAGCATTTACAACCTAAAAGATCTAAATAACCAAAAGCATTTTAACCCCCATTAAAAATAAAATCCAACCAAATTTAAAGAAACATTTAAAAACAAAACAGCTTTATATTATAGAAACATCAAAAGAAAGCAAGTATCTTTAAATCTACACTTTGACACTTCCTAATCCCTTCCTGCACATCACAACCCTATTACCTGCCCCCCACAACCAATCTCATCACTGTAACCTTGACTACACTAGGATTTTAGGATTTTCCCCTCTTCTCCAAAATTCATACTATCACCAAACAGGTAGAGCTCCACAAACTGAAGAAATATTAGGAGCCCCTGTACAGACAAAACTCTGGCATCACTTAGACCTGCCCTGGGCAAGACTGGACAAGGTTTCCAAAATGCCAACAGCTGCAGGAGCCTTGTCTATACTAGCACTTCCAATGCTGCTACCCCAGTGGCATATTTTTTACAAGACAAAACACACACTCCCAAACCCTAGCATACTCACAGCATGGGGTCGTTTGTCTTCTGCAGCGCCTGTTGTCTTTAACAGCCTACTGTTAAAGGCATCAACCTCATTTACTCTACATTCCATTTCAATGTCAGTTAAAAACCTATTCTTTTTTTTGCCAATACCTCTTTCCTTCTCTAGCCCTCTGTATTACTTACCCATACAAAGCATTTTGGGATTCAGTACACATGAAAGTAAGAATAGAAAATAAAGTGGCACGGTCTCTCTCCTGAAATGACACTTCTATCTTCCCCCTTTTAGTGAAACTAATCCAGAAAAAGCTCAGAAACCCCAGGAAACGATCCAGCAAAGAATCAGATTTTTTTCATTTTCTTTCTGCTCTGTGGTTAGAATTACACACATACAGAGATGACTATCTATCAAGCCAGTCTAAGCAGTCTTATCAGCAGTAACTACAAGGGGAAGAGAAGTTAGGTTTATTTCTTTCTGCTTTTTGCTATTGATCAACAAATATGGTTATTGACATGATGAACCATCAGACTACCTAGGTTCTTTTGTGCAGAGCAGCAAGGCTCTGGGCACATAAATTCCCAATCCCAGCAAGACAGACACATTTCCCAAAGAAATACATAAGTCAGCTCTGCCATTCTTGCCCCTTTCTCTGACATGGGTGTGGAGGTCGAGCATGACCTCACCTCCTCTATTTATCACCCCCTGAGCTTGGAAAGAAAGAGTAGGTAAAAGGTCTAGAAAAAGCTCTTAGACCCTCTTCATTGCCCTCACCTTTATAGAGGTTCCTGACAGGATCTGATCTCTCTTTGAAGTCCAGAAACCCTTCTACCTTTCTGGGCCAAGGAAACCTGGCAGGAGTTCAACATGCTTTTTTAGCATCACCTCACCCCTCCAGACCAAGAACCACCAGCTGCATCTCACAACAGGTCCCACCCTCTTCAACTCCAACCCCAGCCCATGAGGGTGGGGGTGGAGGTGGGGGGCAGAGTTCCTGCCCCTTCAGCCACCCATACCAAATGCACAGGTGCAGGCACAACTCCTACCCCCTTCAATCCCCCCATGCCCCAGCCTATGGTGGGTGGGGGCTAGCAGAGCTACTGCCCACTGCAGCCCCCCATACCTCAGCCTGGATGGGAGGGGCTGGCAGAGTTCCTGCTCCCTTCAGACCCCCCATACGCCAGCCGGGGGGAGGGGCTGGCAGAGCTCCTGCCTTCAGCCCCCCATACCCCAGCCTAGGGGGCAGGGGCTGGCAGAGCTCCCCCCGGGTCGGGTTACCTGGCCCGCACGGAGCTAGCCGGCGAATCTCCCGTCCCGGATCCGCAAGGCGAGTGCTACTGGGAAAAGCCGCTGCTCCGGCCGGCTTCCTCCAGCACCGGAGCCGACACTAACCCAGGGGCCGAGCTGCCGCAGCCGCCCCGGGCTGCAGGGAGGCGGGAGGGAGGCGCGGCTCAGGGCCGTGCAATCGGGTCTGGAGCCATCGAGCGGTCGCTGTGGCAGGCGCGGCCTCACTGCTCCGCGGCAGCGCCTGGCGGGGGGAAGCTGCCGGGGCTCCGCCCCCTCCCCGCCAGAGGGCTCAGCGCCGCGCCGGGCTGCAGCCATCGCCTGCCGGCGGCCGCGGGCCTTGGCATCATCCCCGCCGGACCCCTGCAGTGTAGCACCCCGGCCACGGGCCTCCGCACAGCCCCAGCCCGGCCGCATGAAAGCGGGGACTGCCCTGGGTGGAAGTGTGCGAGTCCTGCCGCCGCCCTGCTGAGGCGTGGCCCGATCCCCGGGGCTAAGGCTCTGGTACCATGAGGCTGCCATAGTTAGAAGTCAGTAGCTGCTTTAAAAATACAATGTCACTTTAATTTTAATTTGGTGAGTTTTAACCCGCCCGATCCTTCTGTTATGGGGCGGAGACAGTCCTACTATCTAAAACAATGTCTAATGCACCTAGTGTACAACGGGTTGTTTAAAAGAGGAGGTTTTGTAGTAGAAGGGGTGGTATTGGAACAGAATTGTATTTGGTATGGCTGGGAACACTCTGGGGTAGAGACACACAGCAGTTTGCTTAAGGAAGTGACAGGAGGTCTCTGTACAGGTTCCATTTTAAAAGCGCCTCTGAGATGCAGCTACTTTGGGGATGGAGAGTGCCCTACAACTGGCACATAGCAGACTGCAAATAGTGTAGGGAAAGGAACAAACACGACCTTGTTGTCAGGGTCTTATTGAAAACCCCATCATATATTAATTACTTGATACTCAACTTAGCTACCTCAAAATGCTGAAGACTTCACGTTTCAGAGTAGTAGCCGTGTTAGTTTGTATCGGCAAAAAGAATAGGAGTACTTGTGGCACCTTCCGCTACAGCTCACTTCTCGGATGCATGTAGTGGAAAATACAGAAGGAAGATATATATACACACAGAGAACATGAAACAATGGGTGTTACCATACACATTATAAGGAGAATGATCAGTTAAGGTGAGCTGTTGTCAGCAGGAGAGAAAAATAACTGTTTGTAGTTGTAATGAAAATGGCCCATTTCCAGCACTTGACAAGAAAATATAAGGAACTGGGGGGGACGGGCGGGGGGAGAAGATAAGCATGGGGAAATAGTTTTACTTTGTGTAATGGCCCATCCACTCCCAGTCTTTATTAAAACCTAATTTAATGGTGTCCAATTTGCAAATTAATTCCAATTCAGCAATCTCTCATTGGAGTCTGTTTTTGAAGTTTTTTTCTTGTAATATTGTGACTTTTAGGTCTGTAATTGAGTAGCCAGGGAGGTTGAAGTGTTCTCCAATTGGAGAATACTACGTAAAAGAATAAATGGACACAAATCGGACATCAAGAATTATAACATTCAAAAACCAGTTGGAGAATTACTGTGATAAATTAGATTTGACACTGCAGTTACATTAGAGTACCTCTAGCTGTGGAAAAGGGAGTGTTAGCTGCCACAGGTATTTGACAATCAGTTAGCACTAGTTTAAGGTTTGGAAGTATACAGTCAGTGCTGTTGTCAGAGAAGTGTCACATAGCATATGGCAATGTATACATGGCATAAGTGTGAGATCAAGGTGGCCAATGTGCCAAAGGTCATTCAGAGATTTAAATAACTGGGGTTCCCAAATCCTGCAGAATGGTGCCTATGTGCTCATTCTTTTTCTCACAATAAACTAAGAGTGCATTAACAGAAAAGGGTACTACTCAGTGCATCACTGTTGCAGATTTCTGGAGTTGTACACAGAGTGGCCAGGCAAAGTAGATGATGCCAGAAGTTTTAAGAAATCTGGACTTCTAAGGAGTAGACGAGGGAACTCTATTTCTAGCATTGCTTTCTCTATCTCCACTTGATGTGACCTCGCCTATCATATTTTGCAGTTGATAATGAAACAATTTCCAGATTACACAAACCTGTTCTAAGCAGGTGAAGACAGGGTCATAGTGAAATGTGTTTCTGCAAGACTGTTTGAAAAATAGAGATAGGTCTATTAACCCCAATCCAAGTTCAGTGCCTAATGTAACTTTTATAATATTTGCCTATTGCATAATGTATGTGAAAGCAAAGATAAAGTCTTCCACAACCAGCAAGGGAAGGGAGCTGCAGCACTTGGAGCAGCCTAAGGACAGAAAGAAAACTATTGCATCTGAGGACATTATTCACGTTAGCACACTATGGTCTGGGCATTGCTCAGTTTAGAAAGTGTTTTGTGAGCACATTTTCAAATTAAGTCATAAGGACATGATTTGGAATTATTGGATGAAATTCAGTGGCCTATGTTAGATTGCAGGCCAGATCAGATGATCCGAATGGATCTGGCTTTATAATCTATGAAAGGAAAGTGGAGAATTACTAAATATTACCTTTGGGGAAACTAAGGGTACGTCTTCACTACCCGCCGTATCGGCGGGTAGCAATCGATTGCTCGGGGATTGATATATCGCGTCTCATCCCACGCCGTGAGGACGGTGAGTAATTCGATCTTAGATACTTTGACTTCAGCTACGTTATTCACGTAGCTGAAGTTGCATATCTAAGATTGATTTTCCCCCGTAGTGTAGACCAGCCCTAAGATATGGCACCTCAGTACAGAAAAGCATTACTCGGGTTTTTGTCTAGGCACAGAATAAGAGTTGTTTAAAATGGTGTAGTGATATCTGTTTGAAAGGAACAAATTAATGGCAGAGAAACAGGCACATCTGGATTTGAAAAAAATCAATGTATTTGTCACTTTATAAGTAGTTTATTTCAATAAATGGCTCATAAAGCAATAGATGCAGCAGTAGAAATGAGCTCACCAACCAGCAACTATTGATCTTTGAGACTGTTAGAAACAGAAGACGGTAGAAGGGAATTCCTGCAAGCAGGAAATAGTACCCTGGGAAAAATAAACAAAATGGCAACAACCCCCAAAAATGTAAGTTTTTGTAGGCATGAGGCATTTTGTAGGCACAAATTCTATTCCAACTTACATGCTCTGGAGCCGTAATGAAGTCATACTGAGCAGTACCAGCGGGTTTACAGTGGCACCACAGGCGGCCTGGCGCCGGGCCCATGCTCAACAGGTGCTGCACTTCATTTGTGCTGCCAGCCGAGGGGCCACTGCAGGCTGGCTACTCTCCTCTCCAGCCTCTCCCCCATGCTCTGCTCAGCTATCCAGTCAGCTCAGGTATCTCTGCCCTGTCCCCTCCGCCCACTTGCTCTTCTGCTGGCTGGGAGGCTCTCAGGAGTCACATCCCACAGGGCTCTGCCTGCCCCACTCCCCAGCATGCCCTGGCTCGCCTTGCTCAGCCTGCCACCTCTTGGGGCTGAGCTGCTTGGGACCAGTGCAGGGGCCAGGTCATTCTCAGCCAGTGGTGGGGGGCTCGTCTGGGCCCCAGGCAAGGAGGTTTTCAGGGAGCCCGGCTCCCACTCTGATCCCCCACCGACCCTGGCTGTGATGCTGGCTCAGCCCAGGCAAGGCAAATAGTCCCTGCCCAGCAGGCCAGTGAGTGTGGCTGGGGGGCAGGCAGGGTGGGGGGAGTGGGTCTCTTGGGCGCTGGGCAGTGGTGGTCTGCATGGGGCACTCATGGGCCCCAGGGGGAATGAAAACAGCCCAGGTTTCCCTCCTGTAGTGTTCTTTGCTTCCCTGCAGAAAGTGAAGGACAAACAGGGGTGTGTGATTGTGAATGTTCATGGCACAGCATTGCCCCCCCAAATAGAGGCGAGGGGTGAAGCCCCATAGGGTGCAAGGTCACATGCCAGTTCCCTCCCTCCCCCCCCCATTTCTGTGAATGCAGAGTTGCTGTGCAGCCTCCCCTGAAAAAAGGAGGTGCTGCTCAGCTCCCTGGACTTTCCAGCTGGACACTACCTTCTGGGTCCTAGTGCTGGTTGAGCTCCCTTGTGTGTGCTGGGAGCCATGCTTCATTTTGTACAACAGTGAGTTATGGGGCAGGGCAGGGAGAAAGAGGCAGTGAGGAAAGAAGGGGAGGAAATGGAGCTGTGGGAAAGAGGCATGGGATGGAGAAGAGAAGAAGATGAAGCAGGGGCAGAGGGAAAGAGGCAGTTTGGGAAGGAAGGGGGTGGGATGGGGAGGAGATGGAGTGGTGGGGTGGGGACGAGGCATGCGATGGGGAAGAGAAGGGGATAGGGGAAGCGAGGGTAGGGGGAGGAGATGGAGTGGTGGAGAAGGGGCATGGGATGGGGAAGAGAAGGAGATAGGGGAAGTAGGGGCCCAGCATGCAGATCTCCTTGGCAGCAGCTAGGGCTCCCCTGTTAAGCAGGCCCATCAAACCCTCACTCTGACAAGTTCCACCTCCCCTGCATCTGTAACACTCCAATGAGCCCCCCCAGACACCGTCCCCACTGAACCCCAACCACCTACACCTAGATCCCCATCCAAATGAACTGGCCCCGCTGAGTTCCAACCACTTTCACTTGGTCCCCCCTGTGGAATCCCATTGCCCCTGCACCTGGAATCTCCCTGTACATCCAGATCCCCCACTGAGCTGCCTGCACCCAGACTGCCCCCCCACACAGAACCCTCTTACCCCTGCTTGCCCAACCAATTGCCGCCTCCCCAACACTACATGTTGCTGACTTACATCAGTCATAGCGCTCTTCCACCACTGTGCTCCATCTTGGTTGGCGCTCTCTGCGCCCACCTCGTAAGTGCCATCACGTCATTGGTCAAGGCCAAGGGATGTCCAGGGGGTGGGATTTGGTGGGGCTCTGTTCTGAGTGGCAGCGTGGTAAGAGGGCCTGGCCGGGCCAAGGGGGTTGAATATGGGCCAGAGGGTCTCAGGGGCAGTCAGGGGATGGGGAACGGGGTGTTGGATGGGGCGTGGGAGTCCCAGGGGGCCTGTCAGGGGCAGGGGTGTGGCTAGTCCCAGGGGGGTTGGATAGTTGGTGAGGTCCTGGGGGTGATTAGGGGGTGGGGGGGGGTCTCTGGAGGGGACGGTCAGGGGACAAGGAGCGGGGGGGTTGGGGGTGGGCCTGTCAGGAGGTAGGGGTGTGGAGAGGGGTCAGGGCAGGCAGGGAGAGTTGGATAGGTCAGGAGTTCTGGGTGTCCTGTTGGGGTGGGGAGCAGTTGGAAAGGTGTAGGAGTCCTCGGGGTCTGTCTGGGGGCAGGGGTGTGGATAAGGGTTGGGGCAGTCAGGGGATAAGTAGGGTCCTAGGGAGGCAGTTACAGTGGGGGGGGGTCTCAGGAGGGAGCAGTCAGAGGGCAAGGAGCAGGGTGGGTTGGGGGTTCTGAGGGGGCAGTCAGGGGCAGGAAGTGGGAAGGACGGGGCTCCCTGGGTCCACACCCTAATGAAATGTGCTGCACACGCCTATGGTTGTACTTTTGTTAATTTCCAACCTCATCCCTTCTCTGAAATACTTTAAATATAGTAAAATAACTCATAAGCTTCAAAAGATTCTCTGAAGATATTAAGAGAATGAAAACCTACAGATTCTCTTTTGGAAAACACATAAAAGGATCAATTCCTGAGATGTATTGGCTACCAGCAATTCCTTGAGTCAGTGAAAACTGCCACTCCTCAGCACCTTTCAGGAGTTGGCCTAAAACAGAGGAGGGTATGAAAAACAAAGTTTTTCCTAAGTGGATAGAATTTTAATGAATTTGCACAAATTATTCACACAAGAACACTCTTTTATATAGGATTCTTTACTAGGAATTTAAATGAGTCATTGTGTCCGTTATAAACAGATAGTGAATTATTAATGAGTAAACATGTAATCTGGGACTGAGTTAATAAATAAATGTTTCCAAATGATTTATGTGCATAGTTCCATTTCCTTTTGAATTGCAAAAAAAATAATAGCCAGGAAATAGACATCCTTCAGCACTTTGTAATTACTACCAAATGTATAGTTTGACAAATCTGAAATAATCCTATCAATCTCCTGTATTAAAAAATAAACCCTGTATCTATGGAGAAAATTTTGATTGTTGTGTTGGTGTAATTTGAGCCTGGAGATTACTAATGTGCATTAAAGTATATTTTATTTGAATTTAAACTAAAAGCAAGTCAAATATTTTCAGATATTGGGCCATGATTCAGGATTTCATAAGGTATGCATCGAAATAGAATACAGCTCATTGTGTTGCACAGGAAATGCCCTACTGGATCAGAGATGTGGCCTTCGAATCA
The DNA here is from genome assembly GCF_025201925.1 of Gopherus flavomarginatus. Lineage (NCBI taxonomy): Eukaryota > Metazoa > Chordata > Testudines > Testudinidae > Gopherus > Gopherus flavomarginatus. Next base: position 110,500,053 of record NC_066621.1, read on the forward strand.
AATATCCTGTCTCCCACAGTGGTCTGAACTAGATGATTCTGAGGAAGGTGCAAGAAACTTCACAATGAAGTAAACCAAGGTGGAGTAATCTGCACCCCCATGAAGGTGTCATTCTAACCCCCTGATAGTTAGAGAGTGGCATAAATCCAAAGGCATGAAGTTTTATATCCTTTCCAGATCTCTTTTCACACATATGATAATTGTGGATATTCTTGATATCCAGATAATTTTCCAATTTTGCTAAATTGTTTGCCTCAACATGTGCCAATAAGTTCCACACTTCAATCACAGATTGAGTGAAATTTTTTTTAATCAGTTTTGAATTTGCTACCTAATTTAATTGAATGCCCCTTTGTTCCATTGTCCATGGCTCATAACACAAAGATGCTTCCCATCTACTTTCTATCCACCATTAATTATTTATCCTATTTAGTATAGCAGTACCTAGAGGCCAACCAAGAATGGGGCTCTATTGTGCTGATACTGTACATAAAATAAGAGCCAGTCCCTGTCCCGCAGCATTTACAATTTAACAGACAAGACGGAAAAAGGTAGGAGGGAAGGGATTCAACACACAGGCAGGGTAAGCCATATGATGGCTGCAGATGTCACGTTCATTCCAGATTTTTTTAATTTTTATTTTTGCTTTGTTATTTAACTCCTTTCCATTGAGTTATATTAGGAGAGGATTAGCTTCATGGGAACAAAAAGGAAGCAATTAGCACAGGGCAGAGAATGCTCACAGTGAAAACTCCAATAAGCAGCTTCATGACGTCATCAGTGTCCTTTGGTCCCTGCTTGAGCTGCTTTCTGCAGCTGCTTTGATGGCTTCATTCCTTGGCTGTTTGTTCCCTGCAGTTTCTTTCCAAAAAGGTACCTGACTGGAGGTATAAGGATGTGCCGTATGAGTCCTAGTGCCACCACAGAAGACATCTTCCCCTGCACCATTCTGGTTGTGGGGTTTGTGTGTGCATTCAATTGATCTAATATGGCACCCATTATTGCAGTGTCTGAATGCCTCACAATCTTTAATATACTTATTCAGACACCAGCACTGTGAGATAGGGAAGTACTATTATTACTATTTTACAGATGGGGAACTGAGAAACAGAAAGGCTAAGCGACTTGCCCACATCAGTAAGGAATGGAGACTTGAACTTGGGGAATTGATCCCTTCTTTGTAGGCTCCCCCTTCCCCCCATTTTTTTTAATTTACTTCCTAATAAATTTAAACCTTTCTTCATGTTTTTTAAAGCAACAAAATATGTATTATATTTAAAAAGAACTGCTTTACATATTTTCACCACAATGAATCTTAAGTAATCATTATTAACAAAATATTTCAGATACACAAATGGGTAAGACATACGAGAATGTCAGATTCATTTTTAGTAATCAAGGTATTCCATGGGCTGGACAACTCTTGTGTAAATTTATTAAAATGACGACGTGTCTGTTTCTTCACATTCCAATCAATTTAAGCTCATTGTTCCTTACAAATGAGAAATTCTACAGTTGCTGGATAATACTATACATAAAACTGATTTTTCAAAATTCAATCATATGAGTGAAAGGTCCATTGGTATCCAGTTTTAACACCTGTCTGTTTCCATATGTGCCATACTTGACAACAACACCTGCTTCAGCACATTTCCTATTAGCAGCCAGTTCTTTTTCACACAATGTTACAAAAAGGGAATAAAGCTCCATCCCTTTTTCTTTTTCAATGTTGGAATGGTACTGCATATTTCTTCCCTTCAGTCTACCACCCAGCGTAGCTTGGGGTATTATTAATAAGTTGCCTGGTAAATCCAGAAGAGAAACATGCTTTCCACTTTCAGTTTCACTTAATTTAACATTCAGCAGTGTATTAACTGCAAAAAAAAAATCAAATAAAATACATATTAAAAAAATTACTGTATGTCTAAAATTAGTTAACCTTAAACCTACTATAACAGTGAAAAGCAATATGTTAACAAATACTTCAGTCAGGATGGTTAAGAGAACATATTCAAATAAAACATTTTAAAATGGTTCATTACAATGTCTATATTTGAACTTTAATAATCAAATTACACAGCAGAGCTGTGAAGAGAAATGTATATTCTAAGGTGAAAAAAAGCTGAAGATTAATCAATCAATGCATACCAGGCAAATATTATATCTCCATTCAGTTAATATTAACCACAGATTAGTAGTTTCCATACTGAAGGAAGTTTTTGTTATTATGAAGAACATGGGAAATATCTGTATTAACTTGATGTATTCATACATCTGTGGACTTAATAGTTATTGTGGGGTGGCTAACTCTACGGAACCCTAATGGTTAATTCCAGTTGCAGCTTTCCTCAGGACTCCAGAAACATGGCTTTGCCTGGTGTTCAAACAACCAATACACTGAATTTACTATAGGGAGATGACCCCTGACCCCCTCTGGTGAAGAACTGCATAAAGTATCAGAGGAGGGGTAGCCATGTTAGTCTGGACCTGTAAAAAGCAACAAAGAGTCCTGTGGCACATTACAGACTAACGGAAGTATTGGAGCATGAGCTTCCATGGGTGACGAAGTAGGTATTCACCCACCTTTTTGCATAAAGCACTTTAACCAGGTTCAGGGGCTCTGCTGGAAACCTCAGGAGATCCTCAGGCAGAAACTCTTGAACAAAGGAACTTTGAAATGGATAAAAGACAGCCCAAGGGATTCTGATTCGGGAGTCAGCCTGTCAGAGATGCAGAAGCTTGTCTCACCAAGCCCCAGTGTTGGGGTTGCCTGGGTTAAGTGTGGCCTACTTAAAATGGCAAGGAAAGGCTAAGTGTAGGTAAGAGAATATATGTGTAGGCTTTTGTTATTCTTAACTCTTTTCTCTCTGGCATATACCTGTGGATAAATAAATACTACTTGTTTTGAAGTAGCTGTCCTGAGTCACTGTAATTTCACACTAGTCAAACTTCCAAAGAGAAGTCAACAGTCCTGAGCCAAACCCTCTTGGGACTGCTGAGGTAATATGGCTGGTAAACAGGGGGTAGTGTAGAATAGTCAGTCCCATCTGAAGTGAGGTAAACGTGGGACTCCATTCTGAGAAAAGCGTAGTTGTAGGTGTGTCACAACAGGTGCCCACAAAGAGACTGTGGGAGAGGCCAAAAGTAGACTTCATCCTTGAACCATACTACATACAAACAGGCCATCATAATTCCATTTACCTTATACCCCTTTTTCCATAGTATGCTTATTATAGAACAGATCATCCCCTCATTTCTTTTCCCCCCTGCACTCCCCGGCCCCACACATGGGATACAAGGGTGGGAAACCCACATAATCCCTCTCCAAACCCATGTACATTTCTCTGAGGGCTGATGTTTGAATGAGGTACAGGTGGGATTATGATCCACATACCAGATATTCTTTTAAATAACTTTAAAATTCACATAAGGAAAAATGTACTACTAGAAAGATTACATAACTAATAAAATAGACACTGTGGTGACTTAAAAAACCGTTAATGGAAACTCAGCCTCTCTTCTCTAGGTCACTAGTTCAAGTGCAAGCCAAAACAGCAGAAACTGAAACCTGTGCCATCTGATAACAATGCGAACCAAGTTGTTTTTCCCTTCAGTGAAGAGGCCTCCATGCCACAAACCTACCGTAACAATGGGAAATAACTAGGGCTCTACCAAATTCACAGCCATGAAAAATGCATCACAGATCATGAAATCTGGTCTTGTGTATAGTATAAGGTAAAAGCACACAAATTTCATGGGGAAGACCAGGGTTTCTCAGATTGGGAGTCCTGACCCAAAATGAAGTTGCAAGGGGGTTGCACTATTGCCACCCTTACTGCTGCACTGTCTTCAGAGCTGGGCGGCCAGACAGAGATGGCTGCTGGCCCAGCTCTTCACTCAGCAGCGTAGAAGTAAGGGTGGCAATACCATACCATGCCATCCTTACTTCTGCTCTGCTGCTGGTGGTTGCTCTGCCTTCAGAGCTGGGCTCCTGGCCAGCATCCACTGCTCTCCAGCTGCTCAGGTCTGAAGGCAGCATCCTGCCAGCAGCAGCGCAGAAGTAATGGTAGAAGTACTGCAACCCCCTCTACAATCACCTTGTGACCCCACTCCTTTTTGGGTCAGGAAACCCTACCAATTACAACAGTGTGAAATTTCAGATTTAAATAGCTGAAATCATTAAATTTATGATTTTTAAAATCATGAAACTGACCAAAATAGACTGTGAATTTAATAGGGCCCTAGAAATAACTGGTAGCGTCACTGGCATCCCAGTAAGAGCAAGGATTGAATGGCTCACAGAGAATGATCTATTACTTAAATCACTGTGAGATTATGTTAGTGGGCAGTATGGGGAAACTTGCACTGCTGCTGCTGCTGCCCTGGATGTACCAGTTTTGCTATGAAAAAGGATTTTGTTCTCCAGTGACATCCCCATGGAATTTTTACAAGCACAACATTCCTTTTGTATTATATTGTTTTAACACATACAAAGATTTAAACTTAGTTTAGGATCACAAACTTCATGCCCTCCCAAACCCATGACCTAAGAGAGAATTCCACAGAAATCCTCTTCAGCACTTCTGCATCTATGCTTTTGCAGAGTGCAGTCTTTCTGCTAGTACTCGCAAATAGCCTGAAATATTCTGTGACCACGCAGTCTTGTCAAAATGCTACTATATCACCATTGCCCCAAAAATGCTCCTAAGCAAAGAAATAATTGTAATGCATTGGTGATCCATCTCTACTTCTAAAAAACAAGGAGAGTGAAGAAATGAAACAGAAAATAAAGGATGCACAGGATGGTGACAGAGAAAAAACACCATTAACAACTGACCTTATTCCTAGCATCTCTATCCTGATGCAAATATTAAGACTTATGCTGTCAAGAAGCAAGGAGCAGCAGACACTGCTATATTTTTTTATCTTGAGAACTATGCCTGAATTTTAATGTCCAACTATATAGCTAATATTTTGATAAGAAAAGGGAAGAAAATAATTTTACCCAACTCCTTCTGCTGACTCATGTTACATCATTATTTTCAATATCCTGAATATAGAGTCAGGTTGGTATTAAAATACTCCTAATTGATTAGGAACTGAAGGTCATGCCATGTGCCATTTGAAAGGTTATTTTCTCTAGATGTTCAACTGCATCTTGGATCCAAGTCATTCCCTTAACATCCATATAAGTAATATGTCACAAAAGGAACCATATAATCATTTGGATCAGATTTGGTAGTATGTTATTGTGATGGGGTATTTATTCCACACCTCACCTGAAAAGGTTAACGTAGCAGGAAAGGGGCTAATTAATCTAACAGGCACACCCTGGGAAAGAATTAGGGTAGACAGCCAAGCCCTTAGAAGATGAAGTTCAGGTGAATGCTGAGCTGGTACAAAACCAGCACACTGAGAACAAAAGGAGGCTGCTGGGGAAGGAGCCTGCAGTTGCTGCTTGGGAGGAGGGAGGTATGCGTAGAATAGGCACTCTGGCAAGAACCTGAAAGAAGTTAAATAGCCACAGGGAGCAGAGGGTGCTCCACTAGTAACCTTGTGGGGCCAGAGCTAGAAGAGAAAATAGGAAGGAGCACAGGTGTCAAGGTTTTTCCCCAACTTTGAACTTTAGGGTACAAAAAGTGGGGACCTGCATGAACACTTTTAAACTTAATTACTAGCTTAAATCGGCTACGCTGCCACCAGCCAGAATTTAGTGTCTGGCACACTTTGTTCCCTCAAAACCTTCCCTGGGGAACTCAGACCCAAACCCCTTGGGTCTTAAAACAAGGAGGAATTAACCACCCCACCTCCTTTCCCCCCACCAATCCCTGGTGAGTTCAGACTCAATCCCTTGGATTTTAAAACAAGGAAAAATCAATCAGGTTCTTAAAAAGAAAGCTTTTAATTAAAGAAAGAAAAGGTAAAAATTATCTCTGTAAAATCAGGATGGAAAATGCTTTACAGGGTATTCAGATTCATATAGACCAGAGGGACTCCCCCCACTAGCCTTAGATTCAAAGTTACAGCAAACAGAGGTAAAAATCCTTTCAGCAAAAAGACACATTTACAAGTTAAGAAAACAAACATAAGACTAATCCAGCTTGCCTGGCTATTACTTACAATTTTGAAACATGAAAGACTGATTCAGAAAGATTGGGAAAGCCTGGGTGTACATCTGGTCCGTCTTAGCCCCAAGAGCGAACAACGAACAACACAAAAAGCACAAACAAAGACTTCCCTCCACCAAGATTTGAAAGTATCTTGTCCCCCTATTGGTCCTCTGATCAGGTGTCAGCCAGGTTTACTGAGCTTCTTAACCCTTTACAGATAAAAGACACATTAACCCTTAACTATCTGTTTATGACAACAGGGAAATAGTAATGGGGTCTGGGAGTAAGCAGACGGTCCCTGTGTAGCAGCAGGATTTTATAGTTGTACTACGAGAATTAATGTATGATTTGCTTTCATCCTGCCAGCCACCCTTTTTTGAATAGCAGAAAAGAATGACAGACCAGAAAAATCCTTATGACTGATTATGGTCACCCTTTTGTTTTAGGATAAGTTATAATGTCTACTATGGTTTCCTATATGTATTACAAATAAGGCACTCTAGTTAAACATACATTTCTTTGTTTTAAGGTTTTAGTAAGTAAGAGACAGGATCTTGTATCTATGCTAAGGAGATTACAGGCATGTTCAGGGCCTGAAGCCCTAATGTGAATTGTTTTAGTTATAAGATTTAGCAAGCCTTGATTTACAATGTATTCTGCTGAATATAAAATACTGCTGTCTGTATACCTTTGAAGATTTCTGTAAGAGATTGATTGTGTGAATGAGGAATGCATGCATCAGGAAAAGATAAGGTGTGTAAGCCATCACAGATTGTCAAGAAAAAGTGAGAGACTTGGAAAGACCAGGAGACAATCAAAAAACATCCATTGTATCTGATGCTAAACCTGTTAGCAGCATTGACAACCTCAGAGGTGAAGCAGGTACCCCTGAAAGCGAGACAACAAATAGGAGATAACGATGGGAAGCCCAACAATAACCATCAAATGATAACAGCAGAAAACCCCAAGATTAACACCACTTAAGGACTAATGATTACAGGATGACATTGCAAAACGCACAGACTCAAATAGAAATTTACAACTACAAAGTTGGGGTGTTTTGCCATGGAACTCTGGGTTCAGTCCTGCAAAGCATTGGATCACGACAGACAGTGCCCAGCTCCACACTCATGCTCATCTAACTGGCCAGTAGATTGACTAAAGCTACAACAGATCGTTAACTATAAACATCAACTGGCAGGAGTGTGTGTGTGTGCGCGTGTGCGAGACACACACACACTGAAAAGCATATGCTAACTGTTGTATTTTCAATAAATGCAGTGTATTTGCCTTCTTCCGCCCCCCTCCCCCCCCCCCAAAAAAAAAATCCCATGTGCTTTGTATAGTTTAACACCTGTGCTGGAACACAATAGTGGGTGGGACTGGGTTCCCCTACTTGCCACTGAGGAAAGTGGCATAGCCCTGAATTATAGGACAGCCTGGAAAGGTAGCCTGACAGTCAGTCCTGAGACTCTGATAAACTCTGAAGGGGAAACACATATAATGACCTAGGCAGAGGGCCAAGTCACAAAGAGGGAGCACAGTGAGTCCCAGAGAGCAAAAGGGACCATGGTGAGAGAAAGTGACGGCAGAGGGTGTCAGACCTTGAACAGAGCTAATTCCCTGAGCAGCTATAAGGCACCTTTATAGTGAGAACCCTATTAGTTATTAACAACAATAAAATCAGTTTACATTGAATATACCCATTCTTCCACGAGGGTCCACCACTAGTACATGGACACAAGATCATATGCAAAACACCTGTCAAATGGACTGAGGAAGACAAACTTGGTTCACAGGCAGGGAGCTTGATGTCATCAAGCTTGATGGACTTCTATACAGAGCTACTGCCAAAACAGTCACTGAAAGGAGGACATCAAAGGAGACTAGAAATGAGTTTCTTCACTAAGGATAAGGAGCTGAACAACCAGGTTTGGCGTACCTGCTACTCATGACTGGGGAGATACAAGGGAGAACTCAGAATAAAATTACAAACTCAGAATAATTTCAGAAGAGTGTGAATTTTGTAATTTACAGGTTCTCATTTACAAAGTTTCTTTTGAAAGATATTGTTCTTATTGCCCTCTCCAGTCATACCTCATACTGGGCCTGATTCCATAGCTTTTCCATGCATTTAGCTGCTGGATAATTAAGCCCTCTTTTCTTTTTCTTTTGCTTAACCCTTATTGTAAGAATACCAGTAATAAAACATACCCATTTTTGGAATGAGTTCCTCACTGGCTCCTTTGAAGAAGCATATGTAGATAACCAGTCCTCTTTCGATCTATGAAAGATTGCACAAAGAAAATGTATTGTGTATATGTTTATATATCTGCATAGTACTTACTAATATAATTAAGGTAATCCATTATGTGTACATTAACCCAAATTTAATTGGAATTTCCAATATATTAATACACAGGCTAAAATTAAAAGCAGATATGGAATTCTCTCTCATGCTGGGATCCAATGGCATAGAGACAAGTCCACTGCATGGTGAATGGGGGAAACCCAGAAGGGGTTACGGAAAAAGATGCTGTGAAACAAGAGTATCTAGGAGATGGACAACTCATTTAATTTCAGAGCCTCTTTAAGTAAGTCTGTCTAGGAGACGGGAAACCCCGATTTCAAAACTGAGCAGTCCAAGATCATTCACCTTGGAACGCAAGTAAACTAGGGTGGAACTACTGATATCTTTACCTAGCAGGCTATGACAAGATATTCCTATGAACCGGATAGGGTGGACTGGCCTAACAAACCATAACTGAAACTTATAGAAACAGAACAACAAACCCAACTGATTTAAACAGATTTCAACCGGACCTAACAAATGGAAGTGGATAATAGCTGGAGCTGGAATATTAGAACTCTATTGACTCCAGAACAGACTGAGCTCATAGTGGAGGAGTTAAGGAAGTTACAAGCTTCCTTTGCTGACATATGGGAGACACATTGGTTGGGCACAGGAAAGATGACAGCTGGAAACTACACTTTCATTTGCCCACTTGAATGTCCAGAATAAAGGAATCACAGAGATGGTGTTGCAATAGCAGTGAATAAGAGAATAGTCACTTCAACAGCTGGAAACCAATGTCTGAGCGGATTGTCATAACAAGGTTTACTACTGCCTACAATAAACTATGCATAATTGTGATCTGCTAAAAGCAGCAAAGAATCCTGTGGCACCTTATAGACTAACAGACATATTGGAGCACGAGCTTTCGTGGGTGAATACCCACTTTGTCGGATGCATCATCATCATCATGCGTCCGACGAAGTGGGTATTCACCCACGAAAGCTCATGCTCCAATACGTCCATTAGTCTATAAGGTGCCACAGGACTCTTAGCTGCTTTTACAGATCCAGACTAACACGGCTACCCCTCTGATACTTGTGATCTGCTGTTATGCACCAACAGAAACAACAGAAGAGGAAGAGGAGGATGTGTTTCATCAACAGCTAGATAGCAATGTAGATGAGATTCCTTTGATAACAGGAGACCTGAATGCAAAAGCTGATAGACATGGTAAGCAAATGAACAGTGATGGACAACATGGCATCAAGACAGGAAATGATAAGAACTTGCTATGAAATGCACAATCTGATTATTGGTGGTACTTGGCTTCCTCACAAAGACATGCACGAGGTTACATGGAACCCACCAGATGGTCAAACCAAAAACCAATTTGATCACATTATCGGTAAAAGGCATAGTCCAGGGATGGCCAACTTGTGGCTCTGGAGCCACAAGCGGCTCTTCAGAAGTTAATATGTGGCTCCTTGCATAGGCACCAACTACGGGGCTGGAGCTACAGGTGCCAATTTTCCAATGTGCTGAGTGGTGCTCACTGCTCAACCTCTGGCTCTGCCACAGGCCCTGCCCCCACTCCACCCCTTCCCACTCTCTTCCCAGAGCCTTCCATGCCCTCACTCCTCCCCTCACCCCAAGCCTCCTGCAAGCCACAAAACAGCTGATCGGAAGGTGCGGGAAGGGAGGAAGGAGGAGGTGCTGACTGGCGGGACTGCCGGTGGGTGGGACGCTCTGGGAGGTGTGTGTGCGTGTGTAGCTGATGGGGGACTGCTGACGTGGCTCTTTGGAAACGTACATTGGTAAATTCTGGCTCCTTCTCAGGCTCAGGTTGGCCACCACTGGCATAGTCATTGCTGCACAGAAACATTGCTGGATGTTAGATTCTATAGAAGTGCCAAATGTGCCAGTAGCTCTCTAAGGAAAGCACACAAGGTGATGCTTGGAGGATGTTTCAGAACATTAATTTGTAATGAAGAAATCTCACTGCAGACCGAATGGGAAATATACAAGAAGGCAATACAAAACACAGCAGAAGAGTTGCTGGAAGGCATAAGTAAACAAGGAAAAGCTAAAAAAGCAATTCAAGAAAATTACAGGACAAGTGTAACCAAGCCAAGACTACTGGAAAAGCAGAAGTAAAAGCTTTATACAGAGGGGTGAAGAAATCACAAAGATTGGACAAGACATAGTTTTGGAAAGAAGAGGCTCCATAACTCGAGGAGGCATCAAGAAAACAAGATATGAAAACAATATACAAAAAGGGTAAGTTGCATAGAAACATCAGCTCAACAATCCAAACAGTAAAATAAGCTACTAGTGGACTGACAACAAATACTCAAGTCATGCTGGAAGTATGGAAGAACCCATTTTGATAAAGTGCTGAGCACTGCAGATCATTCAGCTTCAAGCATTTTAAATGTGCTAGATGAACAAGGCAGCTGGTAAGGCAGAACGGATATCAGCACTGAACTACCATCAGAAGAAGATTTACAGAAAGAACAGTGACAGTTAAAAATAGGAATAGACAATACAACATCTGAGCTGGTAAAAGTTGGCAGGACAAGTGCTATCACAGCATTAGAAAAAAAGTTACTAGTTATGGGAGCAACAGGAGGTACCAGACGACTAGCTAAAGGTAATAGTAACAATCTTAAAGAAAGGAGATCCAAAGAATGATAGAGGCGCAAGCTTATTGTCAGAATTGGGAAAAATCACGATGAAAGTATTTTTCAACAGATTAGGGCTAAGTAGTAGGAAAGGAACAGGCCAATGTTGCATTGATCAGATATCCATGCTCCAACAGTTGATGGGAAAAAGTGAGAAAGGGGATTAAAAGTTTGCTCTTTTCGTTGACTGCATGAAAGCATATGATTCGGTTTGGAGGGAAGCATTATGGAAAGTAGCAAAATCATATCAAGTTCCAGATGAGATCACTACAATTATAATAGCTATATATGAAGACTCCTGCAGTGCCGTAAAAATTGGTGGAAAATTAAGCAACTGGTTTAAGTAAAAATGTGGTGTAAGACAAAGGGACATGGAATCACTGTCACTTGACAAACTGGACGTTAAGAATATCAGCCAAATTGGAGGACATGAGATGGGACAATCTAGTTAAACTCCTTAACCTAAACAGAGGACAACTGACAGACGCATCTGAATTAACGATTATACTCTTTGCTACCTTGGAAAACTGGTGTAGTCGACTTGGACTTACAATAAATGCCAATATGACCAAGTAGCTGCATCTTAGAAAAGGGACAAGGGAATGAAATGCAGCAGTAGTGGACTCATGGAACAAACAGAATCTTATACGTCCCTAGGAATCTTGATCAGTGTTGTTGGTTCCATGAAGGATGAGATTAAAAAGAGATGTACCATACCCACAAGCGCTGCACAGAAACTGATGAATTTATGGACTGATGAAAGAATTATATTTGGTACCAGAGTGAAAATTTATCAAACAGGTGTACTAACAGTACTACTCCATGGCCTGGAAGCAGCTGCTTTAAATGAAACAGACATCAGAAGACTAGGGACCCAACAGAGATGACAGTGTTTTGAAAGAAGCAGTTGTAAAGTGGAATGATTTTAAAGACAAATGAAGTTAGGAGAGTAGGGTGTGAAATCAGGTTATGGGACTAACTACAATCAAAAAGATTACAATGAAGCCAAACAGATGGTAGCATGACAAAGAAAATAATGCAAACACAATCAAGGTGAGTTTGACCTAGACGTCAACCACTCACTAGACACTGGGACATCATATACAGGGACATGACCAGGCTGGACTTAAAGGAGGAACAAGACATGGACAGGTACGAATAGTGACACTGTGTCTTCAAAGATGCTCTGGATTGAAAATAAGCAGCAGAAACAATTCATACCTAATGGATTCGATTACTTAATTTCAAGACAGATAATAACCAAAGCTTTTCTCCTATCAAACATGGAAACAAGTCACTTTCAGTTTAAATATGAATTAATCTTCATTTGAAATGTGATAATCACGGTAATGGCTAATTTAGTAGATTATACCTTGGGAATTAACATAATATTCAATCACATCACAATTTTGTAAAACATACTCAGATTGTTAAACACAGAGACCAATATCATGACAGAATATTTAAAACTACTGAGAACATAATTTATCACTTTATCCTGGCTGAAGTCATTGATTTCAATGGAGCAAGGATTTCACCCTTAATTCTTTAAACAGAGAAATTAATTTGCTTTGCACAAAAGAGGAAGAATAACTGATCTTAAGGAAATGTTACAAATATAGGCCAAGCCTCCAAACAATTCCGTATGAGATTAATCCTTATTTAATGGAACTACTTGTTTTGAGTAAGAACTAGTTATGTGCATTAGAGATCATGCCCCAGAGGTGGAAAAAATGTAAGGCAGATACTGTGCTGAATTTTTCCACTCTCATTTAGATCCCTCAACACACATAGGTAGCCCACTGTGATTATATTAAAGGAGAATAACAAAAATCACTGCCCTTAGCCAATGGCATTCCACCCATCAATATAAGTGCAATACTTAGTCCCTTATTCCTTTAATCTGATTGAAAAAAATTCAATATCTTTGCTTTAACTACAGGGTCTGTGTGAAAAAGAGACATTACTGTGAGCATATGTGCACAGAATATCCAGGGCTCTACCACTGTAGTTTCAAGGAACAAGTACTCTTCTGTAAGCAAAACAGAATACAACGTGCAATAACCACTGAAAGTCATCTAACTAGGGCCTGGTCTACACTGGGGGGGGGGGGGGGGAAATCAATCTAAGTTATGCAATTTCAGGTACGTGAATAACATAGCTGAAGTCGACGTACTTAGATCTACTCACCGCAGTGTCTGTTCACTGCAGTGAGTCGACTGCTGCCGCTCCCCCATTGACTCTGCCTGCACCTCTTGTGGCAGTGGAGTGCAGGAGTTGACAGGAGAGCGCTCGGGGGTTGATTTATTGCGTCTAGACTAGACACAATAAATCGACTCCCACTGGATTTATCGCTGCCTACCGATCTGGCAGGTAGTATAGACATACCCTAGGAGACGCTGCTCAGTTCAGTGATGGGACTTGAAGTTTATCACTTCAAAATACCATCGCTCAACCAAATTTTTAAGGCATTTTGAAAGATCACTCACAAATATCTTCTGTTTTGTTAAGCTTATGGTAACAGTTACTGTGTTTCCTTAACTATTTTTATAAAGACTTCTGCTTTGTTCTCTTGTATACGTTAGTATTGGATTCACCGGTATGCTCAAGGCTAAAGGTGAAAAAAGCAACACATTCTGAGTCCCTATTTATTTTTCAGTTGCTGACTTCCTAATAAAAAATTTTCTTTGGGGCTGACATGTTCCATGCTGATATTGTTTGGAAAGCCAAATGATTCCTTCCAAAAAGTTCATTTTGACCAGTGTGGAATAACATATAGCAGTTTTCTGAATTTCAAATTCCATTAAGTATTTAAGAAGTTAGACTCCTCAAAGTTCAAGTTTCTGTGATTTCATACTATCTTTTCCTAGCAAATGAAGGAGAGATACACATATGGAAGAGATTTCCAAAAGCAGCAATTATTGATACATACCTACATATTAGTTCCAGAATTAGATTAACATTATGATATTGGTAAGGAAAAAATACATATTGTAAAAGGTCCTGGTAAAACAGACCCAATAAATCTGTAATGAAAAATCCAATCAAAATTTTATCACTACATCATAATTTTTATACCATTGTACCAGAGAAAAATGCCTACAGTATATAGCACACAGTGTAAGAGATAATCAGTTCTGCCACATCTCCCAATATTTGGCGTTCTCCTTAAAGTCCTTGCCCCGAGGTCATTTACTGTATGAGAATCTCAGCAAAAAAAGTTTCTAGCCCTTGTGGTAGCAAAGACAACCTTGAAAACATGAACCAAATATAGCTTAAATGTTGAGAAACTAGAAGGCAAAGAAAACGAATAAATACAAACAAATAAGTAAAAAACCAAACCTCTAATTAAAAAAAAAAAAAAAAAAAAAGGGAACTCAAGTCAATCTCATGATTTGAGGCCTGACTTCTCATATCTGAATCCTTGGAATGGCCAACACTCTAGTTGCTGGAAACAAGTCATGCCTAGCCTTTTATGGCAAAAGGTGATACAGACTTTGGGCTCAGTATTCCACAACACCTGTACAAAGCTAGGGCACAATGGAGAGAAAGGAGCTGACAAAGAGTGGATTGTATCGCACTGATTCTTAGCTGCACAGTCCAAGTGTAAGTTAAAGCTGCTGGGGGAAGCTTCAGTTTATGTTGCAGGTGTAAGGCCTTTGAGCCCCTATTTATATTTAACTTGCACAACTTCAATTCAAAACATGTCATTTTTTTTTAAATGTCTTGAGTATATTAAGTTTTGGCAAGCTGGACACACTATTAAAGGCTTAAGTAATAATGGTACTGTATCAAATCCTCTAAGAACAGATTCAGTCATTCTTACCACTATGATGATTTGTTTCCAGTAAGAGGTGCAACTCAGAATGTTTAAGCTTTTTGAACTGAAATAAAACAGTGTTTATAAAGTGCTCTGTAAACAATCAAGCACTAATCAATTGGCTGTTCAGTCCAAATTTCAGCACTAGCAAACTCAAGCAAAATAAAATAAATAAGGGGGTTACAAATTCAAAACATTTAGGTCTGGACAACCATTGCTATAAACCTGTATAGTGGCCTAAAGGTGCCCAAGAGGATTACATGGGGAAACCACACTATAACATGGATTTGCTATTGTCAGTAAAATGCCTGTATAAATAAACTAGCACAGCAAGTTGCCTGGCACCTCTGACTTTTTTACTAAAAATTCTTAGACCTGGCACCAAGCAAACACATTCAAATACACAGGACAATGCACGTACCTGATGCTAATAACAATGCTATAGGCATTATCCAAGGTAATGTTAATACCAAAGGATTATTTAGCAGTTGGTCACTAAGCACTCTCACCTGAATCTGCAAGCAGCGCACAGTTAGCTAGAAACGTGCAGGCTTTCAGCAGCTGTAACACTTGCATTCTGCAAAAGGTGTATTGTCATCTCCACTCTACAACTTTTGCAGAAAAATACAATATGTTTGGTAATATAGTAGGAACCCTTCCATAATGATTAAGAAGTCAGCTTGTGATAAATTGGGTAGTCAAATAAATTATTCTTTGACATGTTATTTTGTTCCAGTTTTCATTGCAGAATAAGTCATTATAAGGGTTTTCTATATATTTGTAACAAGGACCCCAACTCTGCAGAAGCTGAACACTTCCTATATATTTATATGAAATTTTCTTAACAATACCCGGAGATAGAATAGTATTATTCCCATTTTACATATGAGCAACTAAAGCACAGAGAGATTAACAGACATGCCTAAAATCACACAAGAAATCTATTGCACAACAAAGAACCAAACTCCTGAGTCTCAATCTGGTGCCTTAATCACAGAATGATCCTGCTTCAGTACAAAATAAAATTAGAAGTGGTCCAGATAGTTCCCACTGCATACTTTATTGTAACAATATTCACTTTTATTATTGTGAAGAGCATTGGATTTCATCTTATTTTGTTACATGTATAAAAGAGAAGCCCTATGTTTGCACGTACTCTCCTGTAAGGCTTTGTTTGTATTACATACATTCCTTCTAACGTATGTTTCCCCATGAATAGGCAATGCCAGTGTTCGAGTCACTTATTGCTGAGAAACATTATGATATGAAAGTGTTTATGGAAGAATGGGCACATAAGGGTAAGTGCAGAGTGAGCCCACAAAGGCCTGTTGGCTTTCTTTTTAAGAAAGAACTGTCAAACATACACTCTGGGAATACCTGTAATGATTTTATATGGCTCTGGAATTGTTCAAGGTTATCTATATCATGATATTTTATTTTACAGTAGATTATAAACTCCTCAGTGCAAGGACATGTTTTTAAATTGCATGTAAATAACCAAGCACGCACAAATGTTGTGTCAGTAATAGTTTACTGGGTCTTAGTTTTTTTATTTTTGTATTGGTGAACATGTAAGTGGTAACATTATAGTAAGAAATACAATGGCAGAAATTCATTACTGATCAAACCTTCCACTGCCCTCTAAAGAAAAGTCATGCTAAGGGATTCAGCTCTTTCCATATTGTCAAGGTTCCCTCCCCACTCTGAACTTTAGATGTGGGGACCTGCATGGACACTTCTAAGCTTAATTACTAGCTTAGATCTGGTATCACTGCCATTATCCAGAATTTTCAGTGTCTGGATCACTCCCTTTCCCCCCAAAACCTTCCCCTTCCTGGGTAGCCTTGAGACACTCCTTCACCAATTCCCTGGTGAGTCCAGATCCAATCCCTTGGATCTTAAAACAAGGAAAAATCAATCAGGTATTAAGAAAAAGGCTTTTAATTAAAAAAAAGAAAGGTAAAAGAAAACCCTCTGGGAGAGATTAGCATATCAGCTACTCTCACAGGCAACAGATTCAAAATACAGATGTTCCTCGGGCACAAATTTAATTACACAAAAAAAAAATACCCAATTTGATTCTACCTCTAATTGCATAAGACAGATTACAAAGAAATAAACATAAACTTATTTATTCCTTTCTAAAACTTACTACTCTGATAAGAGCCGTTCCTTGATCGTTTTCACTCCAGCTGAAACTGAAACTCCAAACAAAGGAAAAACTTCCCTCCTTCCTTTTGAAACATCTTGTTCCCCCATTGGTCCCCCTGGTCAGGTGTTAGCTAGGCTAGGTGAACTTTTTAACCCTTTACAGGTAAAAGGGGCATTACCCCTTAACCATCTGTTTATGACACATACTTTTTGCTGTGGAGTGACTAGCTTTCTCCTTATCTTGTAATACCATTGAAATGCCTAGGGAAGATACAAGAGCAGTGATCACTGATAATACACCTTATGGCTGGAAGGGACCTGCTAGCTTATATAGTACAACTCCCCATGCGAATTCCTCTACTGGATGTTGTTCTTTCACAGATTTAGGTTAAATAATTTAAAATGTGATGTAAGAGATTTATTTAAACATTATAGTATTCTTGGAATGGTTTAAATCACAACATACCCTCTTTTCTGAGTTTATCCTTTTCTGAATATGTAAAGGGACACAGTCAACAGTCATATTTCCTTCTGAAACTTTATCTACTCTTGTTACAACAAATCCCTATGACTATAATGGAATGATAATAGAAAAATATTTAAGTTAATTTACTTTGTGCCTAGCCAATTTTGCTGTTTTCCTTGTACGCAGATGCTGATTCTGTAATATGATTCATGCTGGTGGACTTCTGCACTCACAGAGCCCCCATGATTTCAGTGGTGCTCTACAGTGGTTAGCTTGCGCACATCACATTGCAGTATGAATGCCTTATTTTCTCTGTTATTTATGTGGTTCTTTTGCAACTGGAGAGAAACAGTTTAAACAGTTGGAAAATTACTCTAAAGCAACAAAAACTGGTAGTGGGTGGTATAGAACATAAAATTACTTATTACTCCGTCTTTAAATTTTTATGTCTCTTAAACATGTTAGCACTTCTACCTCTTTTTTGTCTAAATCCTTTTGCCACACCTTTTTGGACTGTGTTTCAGCAATCTTTTCTTATAGGCTACAAAATGATGGGTCCTATATACATACACCTGAGTTAATTTAGCAAAAGTGCTCATCGACATCATCACATATCACCACAGGGTCTTGCAGTACTTTTACAATGCTACACCTGATCCCTCATTCAAACCTATAGCATTACACAGATGAAAAGGCACAGTATTGTATTTATTTTTAGATTATTTATTGCTATAGCAGCTCTTATTGAAAATACAGTTTTTCAAAAGGTATTATTCAAAACTATCCACCCTGATACAATCTAAAACCACTGTCCTTTTATCTGGAATAAAATCAAAACTAAGGACAAAAACAAACAAATCAGACAAAAAAACAAACAAAATAAGACATCTTCCATTGTGCTCTGAAGCTTGTTGGATTCAGACTTATATAGTACTGTATATGTCTGTAAGGATTACTTTTCTTTTAAGCACCAGGTAATGGCCACTGCTGGAGACAGACTATTCAGGTACTAATGAACCATTTACAGTATCTGGTAGGGAATATCCCATTAAAATGCTGCATGGATACAGTTTTTTTGACATTCCCAAATTGAATTTTATATCTGAAAAAGTCACTCAGAATGGGGAAAACCAACAGTTCTGAATACAATAAATACCACACAGTGGGACTACTTCATCCCTAGTGTACTTCTGCTGGAGTTACAGTAGGAAGAAATCAGATCTTATATATGCTGCAGGTTACAACAGTGGTTCCCAATCCTGTAAATTGGAGTCCCCTTTGTAATGATTAATGGACTGTCTCTTTTCACTACGTCCACTGCAGAGATGTCACTGACTCTATTTTTCTGTGCATTCTTTCTGTATCTTTTCCAATTGCTACTCTCCACCTCCTAACTCACTCAAGGGTACGCTGGGCCAATGTGACATAAACATATTATTTTATGGAAGCATTATAAAGAAAAAAAACTTGTACCAACAAATTGTTTCTGGATCCTATAATCTCCACCACATGAACTGTTCCCATGCCCACTAGTGCATTAATGACTGCCACAGGAGAACAGAGGGAAGGAAAAGTGGCTATTAGAAACCTTAATTGAGTGTCATAATTCTGCATGGCTCTTCTTAAGAGATTACGAAAACAGAAAAAGTTCCTGCCCAAAATGATGTACAGGCCTACCACTGAGGTCTGATTCTCCAGGGCCTTGCACGTGCACTCAAATCTGTACAACGTGTGCCAGCTGATGGTATATTACACACAGATTGCACAGGTGCAAGTAGATAGACCAGCGGCAAAACGGTGGAGAATTAGGTCCAGAGATTCACCCACGGCCGAGGGAGCAGCATGTTCGCAATGGGATGCCTGGGGGGTGAAAGGGAGAACAGTACAAGCCCCATGCTTCCCTGTTCTGCCTTGCACTGCGACAGGGGAGCCGGTCCCCAAGCAGCAGAACCAGACAGGGAGGCGCGTGGCTTCCCCAAGAAACACGCTGCGCTGCTAACCGCTCCCAGCGCAGCAGGGCTGGGGCTTGGGGCAAACAGCCCCACTACAAACAACGCGGACACGCCGAGCGGGAAGCGGCGGGAAGGTTCAGCCGGGAGAGAGGCGCTGTCCCTGCCGCGGCGGACAGCAGCAGCCCGGAAGGAGAGGCCCGGTGGCTTTGCAAACGCCGTGCCAGAGCGGACCAGTCCGCTGCGCACGTTACCTCCACCCACTCGGCCTCGGAGCCCGGCTCGGGGGGTTTCACCTGCAGCCGAGAGGCCACACACTGCTGCAGAAGAGCCCGTGCGCGGGTGCACGCGCTGGAGGCGGCCATGGCCAGCAGCGCCAGCGGGCGGGGAGACTGCGGAACCCAGGCTAGGCCACGCAAAGGCAGGCACCGCCCCCCAGCTGCACGCCGAGCCGGAGCTGACCTGGGAAGGGGTGGGGTATCGGCAAGTGCCTGAGGATACTCCGCCCCGTTGCTCTCCCGGCTGCAGAACGAAGAGCATCATTCGGGCCCCGCAAAGAAGCCAGAGTAGCAGGCTGGGATGGGGAATGGGCTTGTGCCGCAGGTGCTGGGTTGCTGCAGGGTAGGGAGCGTGGTGCAGGTTGTGGAAGCGGGGAGTTGATCCAGGACCTGCCTTTTGAGCCACGGCTCGAGAGTTTCTGTTAATTCCTCCCGGGCTCTTTGGTTTTATTTGAGGGGGAGGGGGAATGCATGGAGAAGTGAGGCGTTGTATGTGAAATACATGTTTCTGACTGGAATCTTCCTTCCTGGCATGTATCAGGCGCCCTCCGCCCCCAGACTAGTGTATGCAAAGCAGAGCTGTCCTGACGTGTTACTCAATAGGTGGCAAGTTCTGGGAGTGAATGAGTTTGGAGGCATTGTAGTTTTATGAAATAAATGTGCTCTAGCTCATTTCAGCAGAATGTTTGGGGGAGAATTGCGTGACACGCCTCCCCAATGAAAATATTTTGGAGTAAGAAAAATCTGTATCTCTGAACTTTGATTCAGGTGAGATTTTCCTACAGTAAATAAAAAAATAGCCTATGTTTTCCAGACTCCCTTTGACTATCTAATCTCCTTCCCTAGCAGGTGTGTGTGGCCCTCCTCTCTCCTGCTTCCCAGGAATCCCAGCTTGAGTATCCTATCCCCCACCCTTAGGGTTGTCAGCTAGAAGACGTAGCAAAAAAGCCACTCATCACCCTGCCACACCAACAAAAAGGATCTGAGTGTTGACTGTAGCTAATTATTACTAAAACGTTTTAGCTCAGGGGTTTTCAAACTATTGGGCATGCCTCCCAAGGGAGGGGTGGGAGTATGTCCAGAGACAGCAGCTGTGTTCTTTATTTAAGAGCTCTGGCTGTCAAGGCCTGTGGTGGCTGTGGCTCATGCAGAAGGCAGACTGTTCACGCTGGAGGCAGGGATAAAGGGAACAGTTGGAGCCTGGTAGCCTCAGGGCTGACAGCTGGAGTCCCACCACCCGGAGCAGGCTCTCTTCCTCCTGAATCCCCCACTAGGAGGCAGTCCAGGCTGGGACAGGGCTCTCCTTCCAGCATTCCAATCCCTCACTGTGAGGCAGCTCCGGCTCAGGCTCTCCCTCTGCTCCCCCTAATCAATCCCTCACCAGGAGATACCTCAGACTTGGGCTGTTGAGCTTAAGCTGATAGCTGGACATCCACAAGGAAATGTCAGAAAGAGAGGCTAAGATTTTAATTTGGGCTGAAGGAAACAGATCAGGAGTGAAGAAGTAGATCTGTGAGTCTTAGACATTTTTTTGTGCTAGCGAAAATTGAGTTAAGTTCACCTGTAATCACAGCCGGAGAAGAGAGGAAAAAAAAGGCCGCAATCGCGGCACTTCAGCAGGTGCTCTACCAGACATGCCTCCCCTTTCATGGGCTGCCCCAAGCTCTGGTACCTGGAGCCTGCCCTGCCTGTAACAAATTATTCTGTTCAATCCAAATCCACTAATACTAATATGACCAATATGCATATAGTAGAGCCCTAAAATTGAAGCCATCTAAGCAGGGGCGGCTCTAGGCACCAGCAAAGCAAGCACCTGCTTGGGGCAGCCCTTTTGCAGAGGCGGCAGGGAAGCAGGGGAGCTGAGAACCAACAGGGGGCTCTGGGAGCTGTAGTTCCTTGGTTAGCTCCCTGCCTATAAAGCCAGCCCTGGAGCAGGGAAAGAACTAAATTTCCCTTGGCCACTACCAACTGGGAAGGAAGGAGGGGGACCTCATGGGCAGCGTGCTGTGAATGGTAGGGATACCATATTTTAACATTCAAAAAACAAGATACTCCATGGGGAGGGAAGCCCCACCCTGCCCCAATCCACTCCCTCTGACTGCCCCCCACAGAAACTCCAACCCGTCCAACACCGCCTCTCCCACTGATCACTCACTCCCAGGACCCCTGCCCCTAACTGACCTCCAGGACCCCACCCCCTATCTAAACCTCCTTTCTTCTTTCCCCAACTGCCCCCTCCTGAGACCCACCCCAACTTCCCCCTAGGACCCCGCCTTCTACCTGTCCCCTGACAAATCCCTGGGACTCCCATGCCTATCCAACCACTGCCTGTCCCCTGACTGCCCCCCCGAAACCCTGACCCATCCAACCCCCCCTGCTCCCTGTTCCTTGACTGCCCCCCATGGAACTCCCTACCCTCTCTTTAACCCCCCAGCCCTGTTACTGTGCCACTCAGGCCAGCGTGTCTGGCTCCGCACAGCTCCAGGCACACTGCTGCATACATACTGCCGTGCTCCCCCACGGAGCCCACAGCCCCCCCCCACACACACACCCAGCACCTGCCTTCCAGATTTGAACACCTCAAAATTCAGGAGTGCTGAAGCTCAGTTTGGGCAGCTGTTACTTCATTTCTCCCAAATCAAATACACTGATCCACTGTAACTGGCTGTAGAAAAAGTAGGATAAAATTGAGCAAGAAATGCTTCCCAGTGGTTATTAGGACTGGAATTGCTATTTTCAACAGCTATTGCCCTTTTTTTGTTTGTTTAAAAGGAAGACAGTGATATTGCATTGGCAAATTCCCCATAGAAAGAAAGAGTGGAACAAAAGAATAATAAAAGCATCTCAACTTTTCCTCATTTATATATTTCCTTATAATATGCATCCAGATATCCTCCAATCACACAAGCTGAAAATTGTTCCACTTTACTGCAGCTCTGTAACCATATGGGAACCAATCCTGTCTGTGTTCTGTGCACATCTAAAATTCCTGCTGAATGACCTGCCCTGGGAGCGAGTTACCAGTGACCCAGGGCTGCGGTGGAAGGAGGGTGCAGGTGGGAGGGCGGGGAGAGCCCAGGGCTGGGGTTGCAGGATGTGGGGGGGGGCACTGGTGAGGGGGGAAGGGGAAGCCCAGCGCTGGAGTGGCAGGGGGTGTGGGTGTGGTGGGGGGGAGAGCCCAGGGCTGGGGCAGCAGGGAGGTGTGGGGCGGGGGAGGAGCCAAAATTTGTTTTGCTTGGGGGCAGCAAAAAAACCTAGACCTGGCCCTGCATGTAAGAGCTACCTTTTAAATGGTAAGGGATGGAAAATATGCTCACTTAATATTGTCCTTCAGTGGGAAAATAGTACATGCTAGAGAATAGCATGCTAGTTGATTTCTGCAAGGAGAAGTGAGACAAGTAATTACTGAGCTAAATATTACTTGTTATGTATGTCTGCTCTGATTTCCAATAAATATTGTCCATGATTTATTGTGTTTCGTTTGGTTGGAACATTCCTTTTTAATGTTGCAGTTGCTGACAGCATGCAATGAGTGGAAGTGAACAAAAGGAAATGATGTTAAATACAAAGTATGGGAAAGAATTAAGCTCAACAAAGAAAAAATGTATACAATTTTCACGTGTTTCCACTTGCTTCCAGGAAAATTTGGAAGCATTGTAATCATTTCTAGGTCTCTGCCAGGTTCCCACTTATCCTAATAGTCACGGGACAGTCCCTAAAGTAACAGCAGTTCTGCATTTCTCAGACCCTTAAAGTGGGACTGTCCAGGTTCTGACCTGTATCAGATTCAAGGCACTTAGGCCCCAATCCTCCCTTGAATTCCCTTGGAAAAGTAACTCTGAGTAGGTGGAGCCCCAGAAAAGTCAGAGGTCCACCTATGCAGAGCTAATTCCAGGATCAGGATTTTTATTTGCTTTGTTTTCCACAAAGTAATTACAACACTGTGTAATAAATTTGTAACCTGCATGAGTGCTTACCAGGGACAGATCTTTATTACTTGGCCTCAGTCACATGATATGGGCTAAGGTTACCAAAGGTTATGTATCTGTCACGTGTCAAAGGGCGGTATGCACTAACTAATTGCTACAATACAGCCCTGGGGTGGATTCATTTTCATATTATTTAAAAGGTGTCAGTCTCTTTTATACAGGGACATTTTGCAGTAATGGCGTTCTGCAAAAGCAACCCTCTGTGAAAGAAAAGGCAGCTGGTGTTTGTATTAAGGAGAGGGAAGATGAATGAAGTGCTCACTCCTGTTAGCTGTAGGGCTTTGTTAAGAATCAGCTGTGTTTAAATAAAATACCTTCTGTTAATTTACTGGGAAGCTGTCTCCCTTTACTCATTAAGTAGAACTTGATTAAGTAGAAATCCAATAGAGTCCTTTTCCTTACAGTAATTTATTTGTGATTTAAAGGGATTGTTACAGAGAATACATAGACACATGGTGTAAACAGGATATAATAAAGGTATAATAGTCCATTTTTGCCTTGGTAGTAGTCAAACTGGTATTTATTTGTAAACAAGTTGCAAGTATGCATGCAGGTGAGCCAGTATATATAGAGTTTGGGGTGGCATTATTATTCATGAGTAGAGATTTCCGGCACTTGGTGGGGCTATGTTGTATTTCCCTTGAAAGACAGATTTATTTTGTGTTAGTATATTAGTTTGGATTAAATTGTGTGGGCCTGTTTTTGTTTATTTGTGTGTGTTTTTTTTAGCAAGCTGCAGATAGCATATAAATCTGCTACAGCTCATCTTTCCATGAATTTTCCCTGGGATTATCAGATTTGGGTAGTAATTTGTTCTGCGTCTTGTATTTATTTTATCTTGTCTGGCCATATCATAAACAAAGGACTTCCTTTTGTGAGCCATAAAATGGTGATATGTTTCTTAGCAGTTTCTGTTAATTTTTTAATAGATATAATTCTCTAGCAATCTGAAGGGTATGTCTCACTATAAAGTAAATTAGATTTTCATCAAATATTGCATTAAAGGCATTTTGCTGGCTATTGTGTATGTAGACTAGTGATTTTGGATTTGAGAGGAGTCCCAGAAAATTTGTGGGGATGGTGTCCTATCTGCCAACAGCTTCCTCAGCGGAGATTTGGATTGTTTAGATCAATTTGATTAATGTAACTAGCATGCAAAAAAAATTTCTGATTCTTTTTTTATTCAAATTCTACCCGAGAAAGGAAGTTTGTGGTGGTGGTGGTGGTAACTAAATTTCCCTTGCAACAAGTGGTTGAGTCTTTAAATGATTTTAAGTAAACCCTTCCTTTGGTAACCGGTGTGTCATATGCCCTCAATTTAGACTTAAACACACAATATTTTTATTTAATTACATTTCATGTAGTAGCTCACAGCCTTTAATATCCTATGATTGGTTCTCTACTCACTCTGCTTGAGCCTCTTAACATACTCATTTAACTCTTTAGCGTTAACAGAGTTTGACTAAGATTAAGAGGATATGACAAGAATGAGTCAGTGACTTCAATGGAGTTACACCAGGGACAAATTGAAGCCAATATTATAAACAATAATAATTAATAGTAATGATTAGCTCTTGAGCTCATATGCATGCGTATTTTGTGCACACACTGCCTGAAAGTAGATACCTGTCTAGCCACCTGTGTATGCAATTCAGGATTTGCACACATACAACTGAGAATACATGAATGAAATAGGCAAAACTGCACACCTACCTAGTCTGACAGGTTCCCCCCAGGGTGGCACCTGGAACTGGGGTACCACTGAGCCCCCTGACCCTTCCTCTCACACTATACTGCTGGGACAAGCTGCAAACCTTCCAGGCTGCACTTTCATAAGCATACATTTACATACTGGTAGGGACAAACTCTGCTGCAGTTACAGGCAGGCTTTCTGACCAGCCCCTGCATAAAAAGGCTACAGTTAAGGCAACTCCTAGCTTCCCAGGTGTGCACCCCCTCTGGAGTATAAACCCAAAATTATACAGTCTTGCACTGAACAGGGAACTGTAAGAAAACAGCATAAGAAAATAAAATTCGCCCTCTCCCTCAATGTGGAGAAGAATATGCAGTAGCCTTTTGCCCCGAGCTAAGATTCCCATACACTTAACTCTAACTCATGGTTTAGATAAAGCAAAAACAAGTTCATTAACTACAAAAGATAGATTTTAAGTGATTATAAGTGATAGCAAACAGATCAAAGCAGATTACTTAGCATATAAACCAAAACCATAAACTAAGCTTAATATACTAGATAGATTGGGTATGAGTAGCAGATTCTCACCCTTCGAGATAAGAATCTGCAGCCTGCTTGTATTAAGGGGTAAGCTGCACTTGTATTACAGCTTGGAATCCCCAGGTGGCTCATTGACAGGCTAGAAATCCCTTTAGCTTTTGTCCAGCACTTCCCCCAATTCAGTCTTTATTCCTCAGGTGTTTCCAGAGGTCTTCTTGGTGGGAAGTGAAGAACCCCAGATGGTGTCACTCCCTGTCTTATAGCTTTTGCATATGGTGGGAACCTTTGTTCCAAAGCTTGGTTCTCCAATCTGTCTGTGGAAAAATACTGACATCCCAAGATGGAGCGTAGAGACATGTGGTTTCATTATATGTCCTTGTAGAGTCATAGCAGCCATTACTAGGAGGCTTTCTGTAGCATTCACAGGAAGGCTCTCCAGGAGGGAGATAAGCTTCTCTTAAGGCCTATTGTTTTTTCCTAATGGCTCATTGCCCTGAATAGGCCCTTCTCCACTCACTATCTAGACTGAAAGCATCTTGTCCAGTGGGCGTCACCCAGGTGTAGCTACATTTGAAATACAGTTACATAGTCAACATTCATAATTTGTATGATACATGCATACAAATAGAATAATTATATTCAGCAAATAACATTTCCAATGACACCTCACATGACTTATCTTGCATAACATACATTATAATTACATCTTAATCATATAATAATATCACTTTGAAGAATATGGGATGCAGCGTAACACCTAGTTTAATAAACTGTGGCCATATAGAGAATGATTATTTACCTTACAGTATCTGTGGTTCTTTGAGATGTCAACTTTTTGGGTCCTTCTCTAGAAGACTGATAAGCAATGCTTCATGTGGAAGATTGCCACTAACTAAAAAGGTGACTGAAAGAGTTCCCTACCAAATTTGGCTTCTGATGTTGTGGCCAGGTTGAGAGTATAGTGTTTAACAAAAGCAAGGGATTACTCCATGTAGCTGCCTTGGAAATCTCAGATCTGGGGATGTTTCAAAAGCATGCAGAGGAGGCAGCCTGTGCTTTAGTATTATGTTAATGTTTGGAGGAAGATGTGGAACAGCTATGTGATAGCAGATGGAAATATACTTTGTAATCCATTTAGAAATTATTTCGGAGGAGATGGCTTGACCTTTAAAAATACCAGAGATAGCAACAAAAAGACAGAGCATCTGTCTGAAAGACTTTGTCCTATCAAGATAATATAATGTCCAAGGTGTGGAGTTTCTTTTCCCCTGGAAATAAATGAGCTTTTGGGAAGAAAATGGGTAAAATAATAGATTGAGTCAAATTAAAATGACACAATATTGAGAATAAATTTGGAATGAGGTTTCAACACAACCATGTCTGTGTGGAATATTGTGTATATAGGTTAGCCATGAGAGCTTGTAGTTCACTGACCCTTCTGGCTAACTTATGTCAACTAAGATGACTATCTTGGGAGTGAGGTGGTGTGGAGAACAGTCAGTGAGAGGCTAGAAGAGAGGTTTGAATAGATGAAGGACATAGTTCAAAGCTATGGCAACTTCCCAAAGAGACCTCTCTTGGATCAATCAGTCATCTAGTTAGGTGTAGACTTGACATCCAACCACTCAGATGTCCCACCGCTAGCTAGGCATATCATAAAGACCCTTGGTTCTATGGAAAGAGCACATTGTAGAACCTTGTACTAGTAATAATTGGGCCCTACTCTGACTTGCTGGTACTTCCTGTGTGCTGGGTGGTTGGCAATGTGGAAATATGTGTCTTGAAAGCTGAGAGCCACAAGACATTGTTGGGCCTGAAGGGAAGAGATGATGGAGGCAAGTGTTATCATCCTGAATCTGAGACTGCATATGTATTTGTTCAGGCCAAGACTCCCTTTTTCTTCAGGATAAGGAAATATTGAGAAAAGAAGAAGACTCTTCTCCAGTATTCCAGAGGCATATTCCCTTCTATAGCTCCGAGACACAGCCAGGAAGTCACTTCTGCTTTTAGTTGATTTTTGTGAGAAAGTTCCCGGAAGATGGATAAGGAGGGGGGATGGGTAGGGACTGAAATTTGATGGAATCCATGGGAGACAACTTTCAGCACCCATCTGTCCATGTGAGGATGCTCAGTACTAGCCAAGCAACAAATCTGGTGGGGGCACGTGACCCTGCATACCCCCCATGCTCACCTCTGTCCAAGTAGTTAGCCAAAAGTTGGGGTCTTGAGGGTTGCTTCTGTTAGGTGGAGAAATTAATGATGGAGTGTGATGGGGTGTCATCCCTGACATGACCTGAATTGGCCCTTTCTACCTGTTAGTCCCAGGACAGGCTGCAGATGAAGGAGGTAGGCTGAGCTGGTATAAAACCAGGAAGTGGCAAGCAAGTAGGGGCTGCAGGAAGAAACAATGCAACCATGTTCTAGAGTGGGATCTAGAATATAGATTCTGGCAAGAACCTGAGAAAGTGTGAAATAGCCATAGAGGACAG
Organism: Gopherus flavomarginatus; assembly: GCF_025201925.1. Lineage (NCBI taxonomy): Eukaryota > Metazoa > Chordata > Testudines > Testudinidae > Gopherus > Gopherus flavomarginatus. Next base: position 110,528,515 of record NC_066621.1, read on the forward strand.
AGGCAGTTCAACTGGTAACCCCAGGGAGACTCAGAAAACAGGCTCTTTCCTACTTTCCTTTCTCTAAGGAAAAAGCAACAGATCTGGGATTGCTAGTCATAGGGTCACTGGGCTGGAACCTGGAGTGGTTCCCCTAGCCTCAGGTTCCCCTATCAGTTGCTGGGGAAGTGACACAGTCTGGGTAGTGGAACAGAAGACGACTTCCTGAGACAGATTATCCGGTGGAATTTTGATATCCTTGGAAGGGAAAACCACAGTGACCTGGCCAGAGGGACAAGCCACAAAAAGGAAGCATGCTGAGTTACGAAGAGGAAGCAATCAAGCCCAGAGAAAGATGGAGAGACAGGGCAAGCAACCAAAGGAGGGGGCATCAGATTGGTCAAGAGCTAATCCCCAGATGCGGCCACAAACAGGCACCACAGCAATGAGCAGTAAACCCTATTACATGGTGTTAGGTATTTCTTTGACACATTCCTGTTTATTTACAAACAATGTGCATAAAGTCCTGTTTCCCTGTACAGAGTAAGGCTTAACAACTGGAGACAGTTTCTTTACTCAGATTTCCAAGCCTCTTTCTTGCCAGTGCTTTACCCAGAAGCTCTCTTAGCTTTTTCACAGGATCATGCTACAAGTCCTTCTCTGGCTGTCTGTAGCTTTCTGCTGCCTTCTACACCTCTGTTTCCATGGTGCTTCTCTTTCTCTGTCTCACACGCACAATCTATGCTATCCAATCAACTCCCCACTTTATGTTTTTTATCAGAACCCTAGAAAACCCTTTAGGCTGCATGGCTCAACTCCTACTCCAGCCTTGTGTATAGCTTGTAATTTGGGTGGAGGCTCCAGTTGTTTCAGCTACCTATTCCATAAAGGAGCTCAATTGCTTTTTACATTTACCCTGAATGAAGGACAGCTGTTACACCCTCTAGCATCAATGAGGTTTTGCCCAGTCCAACAGCATAGCAGAAAAAAGTAAGCTGGCATCCGAAAGTAGGGCTTGGGGATGGCTCTGAACTAGTTCAAGTTTCTCTTGTGTCAAACTTGCTGTCTGGAAGCAGATGAAGACTAGCCAACCACCGAAGAAGATGATGGTCTCTTTTGAGATAACCTCAGCTTCTTCCTGGGTGAATACTCAGAAGATCATTGCTGAGGGTAGGTCAGGGCCGGTGCTTCCATTGAGGTGAACTAGGCAATCGCCTAAGGCGCCAGGATTTTCAGGGGGCGGTATTTTGCCGGGGGGGGGGGCGCCAGGTGGCTCCGGTGGACCTGCCGCAGTCGTGCCTGCGGAGGGTCCGTTGGTCTGCGGCTCTGCTGGACCTCCTGCAGGCACGGCTGCGGCAGCTCCACCGGAGCCGCGGACCAATGGACAGTCCGCAGAAATGGCTGCGGTAGCTCCACTGGAGCCGCGGGAGCGGCATGCAGGGCAGTGAAATGGCTGTGCGCCTAGGGTGCGAAAAACTCTAGTGCCGGTCCTGGGGTAGGTGGGTATCTTGTGCCTACTATGTTGCTGGCAAACCAAGTGCCAGCTCATGCCAAGGCTTCTAAACTTTGACTGAACACTGACAACTACATCTCTTACAATCAGTCTGACTCACCTGTGTGTTAATATTGTTAAAATAAATATTCAGTTTATAAGAACGTGGTTAGTGTTTAGACTTTATGAAATGCTTGTAAATTGCTGCATGCATTAATCTCCTTTATAATATCTGTATCCCATGTTATAAAGGTGATATTTAAGAGTTTGCTCTTAAACTGTAAGCCAGTCAGGAGAGAAGCATTAACAAGTGTGAAATATTAGTTTGCCACAGGAGTTATCTTCTGTCCAACAAAAGAAGGTGCATAGACACTAGACTAACCATTGTGGAACATCAGAGGACAGAAGACCTTGTTGATTGCTTCCTCACCCACACCCACAAAGAGGAGACATACTTGTGGACTTGACTCATCAGCATGAGCTCTATGGGAAGGGAATAAAAATCCCTAACAAGGAGAAGCTTTATCTCTATACTGCTTAGACTTTGGGAGGGCAAGATTTCTAAGCATAACCAAGAGGTCCCCTAGCTGCTTAGCCTGGGTTAGCCCTAGATGATGTATAGATATTGCAGTTATTAATAGTTCCAGTTACTAATATGTGCAACCAAACACTAATTTAACTATAAATTCCTTTGTTAAATCTAAAGGCCAAATGGTACTTATATAGTTTCTCTAAACATGTCTTAAAAGCCTAAATAATAAGCAATTTACTACATCCAAACAGTAGCAAAACATTTATAAGCATTTGATTAAGATACTTACAAACAAGCTACCCCCAGGGATGCTTAGAACCATATTTGTTGGCTCCAGCTGGGTCAGGCAGGTATTAGCGATGAGCCCTTTAAGAGTTTTTCAGACTGTTTAACAAACAATTGATGTTGTTGCTAATTATTGACTTCAGATAAAAACCAATATGAGACAATTTCATCCTTACGTCCAATCTTAATCCAGATAAGATTTACAACCTCCTTTGTTTCCAAGGCCTTTCCTCCCCTCCTTCCTGCTGTCCAACAGTTTTCCCATTGCACCTGGGTTCTCTTAGGCTTTACCAGTGGTGTGTGGGTTGGGGAAGGTTCGTGTTGTCTCATTTTAAGACAGATTCTCTTTGTTTTATTAAAAACCATCTGCAATATATGCTATTGGTCAAATCCTTCTTTTTAGAAACTTTCCCATATCTCATTAGTTATTCTTTGAACCAGACATCCTCCCTACATTTTTCCTTCTTGCCTTTTCACTTATTATTTTCAAGACCTTCCTTCTACTTGCTTGTCAGGGCCTTTCTTTACAGCACATATGTTTTCTTAACCAAACTTAAGACCATTTTAATTCTTTATTTTATATGTATCCTACAATAGTGCTTGCATATTATAGCAGCTTCTATTACCTCCTGGAACTTAAGACTGTAACTCATTGTACTCATACTATAGCTCACCTACTTTAACTTTGTAAATAACTCATTTCTTCTTTTTAGTTAATAAATCTTTAATTGTTGTCTTTGGTGTAAGATCTAAAGTGCAATTGACCTAGGGTAAGTGACTGGTCTTCTGGGACTGGGAGTAACCTCGATATTGTTGTGATATTTAATTTAAATTTATTTATTTAATGGTGTAAGGAACCATCTATCACAAAGGCAAGCTTGCCTAGGTGGCAAAATATACCACATTACTCAAGGGGACTGTCTGTGACTCCAGGGTTAGGCTTGATGCCTGAGGAGTTTACACTTGAAACTTGGTTGGTGAAATCTAACTATAGAATTCAAAACCAATTTGGGGTTTGCGCCCTGCTGCTTAACTGCGTGCCCTGAGGTTGGTATGCATGCTCTTGAGACACTGCAGCACAGCTTGACACTTACACTGCTCTCCATATCTAAAGATGGATATGAGTGGTTCTGATAGGCATGGCCATGGGCTGGTCAACCTTGAGGCAGATAAGTGGGTCTCTAAAACAAGACTCTTTGATCTGCAGAGAGAGGCCTTATCTTGATCTGTGTGACTGAAAAAGAGAAAGTTTTCTGCTGGGTGGAAAAGAAAAGATGTCTCCTAGAGATCGACATGAGGAGTAAACTTCATCCAAAGATGGCATCAATCTTATGGTACCAAGATTGCCTCACAGATCAGAGTTGTGTATTGGTGCCAGTTGTAGTGATATTGATACTGAGGGTGATGCCAGAGACATAGTTGTTACTTACAACATTAAATTGTCCAGTACCTTTAAGTCTTCCTTAGATGGTGCTGATGTTAGTCCTGGTGGTCACCTGCATCATCAAGTGTGGATATCAAATATGATTTGTGCCTCCTCTGGGTGGAGCAAGAGACTGTGCAGACATCAGTTGCTCCTGTTAGATAAGCAGGCTTTATGTTTGTTATCTAGAGGAGAGCAAGGTTTTGAGCCTTTTCCTGTGAGAAGATGGAGAATGATGGTGGGAGCCATGTCTGTCCCAGTGCTTGGGTCTCCCCTGCCTCTATGAGGAGGTGGTGCCCGGGTGATGGTCAGTACCAGATGGTCTTCAGTGGAGCTGGATCTTTGTCTGTTGGTGCCAAGGATTTTTTGTCAGTACTAACCTTTGGTGTTATATGCCAGCTGGTAGAGACACTGGCTGACTGGGACTTGGAACAGACCAGACTGTGACATACCCTGGCATAATCCAGAAGAATGAGCAGCTGTGTCACCCCTGCCCAGCAACCCTAGGTGCCTGACAGTTGCTTTGGGTGCTCAGAAACATACTTCCAACATGCAATCCACACGCTGAGTGTGTGTGTGTAACTGCCAGCCACACTTGGATTACATCCTGGCTCTCACCAGCTTTGGTTATACTACAGGGTGACCCCAACACATTCCAGTCTTAGTTTCCACACCCCTCCCCCGACCCCCCCCCCCCCCCCCCCCAAAATTTTTTTCCTGTAGTGCCTAGCCCTCTCCTGGACAATATAAGTTCATATAAAAAGAATGGGTTTTTTTAATAGAAAAAAAATGTACATACAACTTGCCATCCCCAATGAAGTTTCACAAACATTTCAGTTTAGAGACACTGGATTAGATAAAACAAGTCCATTAACTGCAAAGAGATTTTAAGTGAGTACAAGTAATGAGACATAAAAGTCAGAAATGGCTACAAGAAATATAAAATGCAAGTGGTGCCTAACTTAACGAACTCTGTTACATTCAAAGGAAAGTTTTCTCAACATATGCCCTCAGCAGTCTACTGAGCAAACTTCTTAGGTCAGGACCCCTTCTCCCAGAATCCAACAAATACTTCCTTTGTCACTTCAGATGTCGTGAATGTGATGGGCAGCAGATAGAGGGTGGGTCCCTTGGGGCATTTGTCCTTTCTTTTTATAGTTTCCATCCCCCTCTTGAAAACACTTCCAGCTAAGTACTAAGAGACAAAAGTCTATGGGGAAGGATATTCCCAGCTGATTTTTTCCTCAGTTATTTGAGCTTCTTTTATTTCCCTTCTTGCTTGATGATTGTTTACTGCTTAAATGCAAATTAAGCAGAACACACATTCCTTTTAGACAGACCTGTTTGTCAATCTTTGAAACATGTGTTAATAACACTGTGATAGGTTGTCCCCTTGGGGTGCAGGCTAGGAGCCAGTGGAACTGTTATGCTCCCTAACCATTCAGATGGGCTGGCCCCTCTCACACTGTTCTGTTGGTGACAAGGCCAGTGTATCCAGGCCCTGTTATCACCCAACACGGACAGCAGGTGGTGCAACACACCCAACTGAACTACCTGAGTCCTTTACCTAAGTCACTCAAGGACAAATAGGAAACAACAGTCAATTTCCCAGCTCCCCAACCTTGCACCCTTGCTGAAGTATAAACCCAGAATCATACCGTCTTGCACCGCACAGGGATGTGTACAATACAAGTTCATTAATATAGGTCACTTTCCCCATCATGTGGGAAAGATATGCACAACAAGCCTGTGTTAACCAAGCTGAGATTTTCCCAGACACTTTACTTAAAGACACACTGGTTAAGATAAAACAAGTTTATTAACTACAGAAAGATAGATTTTAAGTGCTTATAAGTGATAGCAAACAGATCAAAGCAGATTACCTAGCAAATAAACAAAATGACAAACTAATCCTAAAATACTAGATAGATAGGATTTGAATTAGCAATTTTTCACCGACTGATGATGCAAGCAGATTCTTAAGGCACAGACTGCAATTGCTGTGCAGCCTAGGTTCCCCTCCCTTGTTCCTAGTTCTTTGTCTTCCAGAACCTCTTTCAAGTGTTGTGTTGTGGGAGAGTCAAGACAAATCATGATGTCATTTCCCACCTTGTATAGTCTCTTCATATGGCAGGAACTCTTTGTTTCAAGCTAAATTCCCAGCCCAGTTTGTGGAAAAATACAGGTATCAAAATGGAGTTCAGTGTCATGTGGTCTGGTCACATGCCCTTGCATGCCTTGATGAGTCATAGCAGCCATTACTTACAGTCTGGCCAAAAGGTTCACAGGAAGGCTAAGCTCTTCAATGGTCCATTGTCTTTGTTGATGAGCAATTAGCACCAGAGTTAGGGTTGTGGGTGTTACCCAGAGCAAGCCCATTTGAAATACAGATCCATAGTCAATATTCATAACTTCAGATATAAAAGAATATATGCACATATAGGATAATCATATTTGGCAAATCATAACTTTTCCAATGACAGCTCACATGACTCATTGTGTACAAAACGCATCATAATTATGCCATAATCATATCACAATCCTATCACTATGATGAATATGGGGTGCAGTGTCACAAGCACCATACAGTGGAACCTTATAACTTCACATACAACGTTGCCACACATACTTTACCAGTACAATAATGACCAGCAAACAGGGTTTTTGTCAAATACCTCACAAGGCATATTTTGTACAAAGATTATTACAATAACATGTAGGGTGTGGAGATGAGTACATTCTGTCACAGAGACTCATATTGGAAGTTGATTTTCAAGATGTGATGTTCATCTTATGGATTGTTCAAGGATGTATAACTTCTCCTGAGTGTTCCCAGATTTTTTCACTCTTATTATAAAGGAATGACATACCAAGCAGTGGTCTGGTCCATTTCTCTCATCAAAGCAAAAATAGATAGCAGCTGTGGCTGTTGGTGAGTGGAACGAGCCTGTTGCAGGACAGACATGGCTTGAATCTAGAAAGCTTTGAAGCTGTGCTTTTTTAGCCTTGAAAAATGGTATGGAGTATCAAGGAGAAAAATTAAACCTGTTTTTTAAAGGCGGAAATAAAAATAAATGAGGGTGGGGTGGAATTAATACTACTTTACTAGCTAAGTCACAAGAAGCTTATTCCATTAAGAGGTCACAGGCAGACACTACTTACTCCATCTAGTTGCCATGGGCAGTAAGAGGGAACTGGGGACAGTTGCAGTTGCTTTGCCCTCTATGACTTTTGGTGAGGGTTGGGCTAATGATGGCATGCACAGTGCCAGCACAGCCCATGGACACTGCTATTCAGAGATCCTGATCTCATGCATGTGGGTTCTATGCACACTGATTATGGGATCCACACGGGCTGATACTCCAGGAAGAACATACAGATATCAGAGAAATCAGCAGGCATGGAACTTGAGTCCTTTAGATCCAAAAGCACAAATCAGTATCAAGTGAGTTAAAAAAGGGTCCCTGTGATAAGTTGTTCACCCCACACTCAACCCTAAAGGCTTAAAAGAGGCCAGGTGGGCCAATTAACCTATTGGGTTGCAAACAGGGGGAACTAAGGCTGAGAGGCCCTAATTAGGGAAAACTCACCTGTGGGAACAGGCAGGGTGTCTGTAAAGCCAGAGTGTGGCTAGCAGAAGAGAGAGTTGTAGGGGAAAAGTCTATAGTCATTTTCTAGGTTGGGATTATAGAAAGAAGCAGTCTGTAGTTACTGTGTAAAAAGAGGAAGTTTGGGGGCTGGCTAATTCAGAGAATCAGAAGATAAGGAAAAGCTCAGAGAAAAGGCAGTAAGGTATGGGATGGAACAGATCTTGGCTGCTGACTAGAAGGTCCCTGGGCTGGAACCTGGAATAAAGGGTGGGCCTGGATTTCTCTATTAGCTACTGGGGAAATGCCCCTATAGGAACAGTGAATGGAATAATAGCTTAAGACTGTCAATAAGAAAATACCTTGATATCTCAGAAGGGGGAAACATACATCATGACCTGGCTGGAGGGCCAAATCACAAAGAGGGAGCACCCTGAGTTGCAGAGAATGAGAGACAGCAGCAGCTGTGCATACAGTGAGCAGCAGAAGTGGGGCTCCTGTCCTGGAAAGAGCTAATCCTCAGAGCAGCCAAGAGGAGGTGTTACCTCTGGTGAGTGGACACCCTCACAGTCCCTGAAGCACTTGCAATGACCCTAGTTCAGCTGCTATAAAACATAGGTTTGGTTTATGGAAAACAACCACTTAATCAAGGACTAGAAAATAAATGGCAATGCTTCATACTGGGATATAAAGCTACAGTAAGCCAACCCAGTAGGTGAAGAGTTTTTTGTTTTACAGATGAAGTTTAAAATCTTGCATCCTGGGCTGAGCCAAGTTCTCTGACTTCTTTGGATGAGTCATTGTTTCTTATCTTTGTCTCTAGCCACCAAACCCACTCATCCACCCATGGTAAAAGGGCCCTTTCCCACCCACTTATTCTAGCCAGTGTGTCTGTCCAATTCAAGATGAAGAATATTTCCTATCCTTTGCAACCAGAAAATCATCAAAACTATCTCCATTAATATTGATTGGCTCCAAGGGAGAAGCCATATTGAAAAAGAGATGTGAATAAAGAGAGGATTAAGTGCTACTATTATTGATATGGATTATTATAATACTATTTAATACCTATTTTGCATGTTGTATATTCAAAGCACTGTGTAGATATTACGGGCAAAACTATGCTTGGCCACACATTATGCAAAAGGAGGCTGAGGAGAGGGCCCAAGGAACTTTCCCCCCTAAAACCATCAAGCAAAAGCCAGGCAAAATGGCAGTTCTTGAACTCTGGGAGTGTAAGGGCTACTCAAAGCTAGTGCTGCTGCTAGAGCTATCTTCCTTATAGGAGGTGGCCATACTGGTCAACAGAGCTGGGTAAGCACAAATGGTGGTGGGCATTGCACTCTCTTCCAGGGTCATGGCTCAGTGACTACACTCCCTTGTGTGCTCCAGAGCTCTTGGAAAGATTTCAGGCACAATGTTTGAGTTCCCTCTGAGTTGATACAGCTCTCTAGTTCTCCCCATAATACAGTGCTGAGCTGTAAACTCATGACAAAGCCCTAAACAGGCATATTCACTAGCTAAAAGGGGACTAGACCCCTTAAAAGAATAAATAGATGTGTAGTTCTTATAGGTACTTAAGAGGGCAGAAATCTGAATCTGTGGTTCTCCAGCTGGGTGTAGGTTTTTCAATGTGTCTTTGCAGTTTGGGAGATTTTTCTTAGCCATAAATGACAGAATACTGTTTACAATAAACAATCATCTCTGTTGTATGGGAGCATTGCCAGAATTTGAGTAGTTAATTTTATGCATGTTTACAGTACACAGCAAAAACTCCCATTACCATGTTACAAATAGATTATGGTTTTGTTTAGTCTTTCATACAATTACAAAAGTGGCACATGTTAAATGAAAGTAATCAGAATTTAATTAAACTTCTGAATAAAATAACGCTAAATGTGAAGTCTGTCAGATACAATTATGCCACTCCTAAGTGAAAAGTAGACATTTGCCTCTGTTGAAAAGGTTGCTAGATACAGGTTCCTGAAAGAAAATAAGAATATAGTTAAACATGGTCTTTGTCTACAGGTGTCTAACACTTTAATGAAGTTCTGATATTAACGTACTATGCTTTTCCTTACTCAAATGTTTATCGGGCCGGGCATTTGTGTGCACAAGTCACAATGGTGTTAACAAGTCCAATTCAACTACCATTGACTTCACTGGGGCAGGATTGGGCCTGGAGGGAGTACACTTTTAAAGCATCCACACACAGTGGGGGAAAATAGATCCCTTAGGGTCTAAGCAGAATACATCATTCGTCTTCCTACACACGTCAACTCCAGAGGAATGCAGATTCTGCCTTTGCAGTAAGGCAGTTCCTTAAGCAGAAGGACTAGCGTGCCACAGTCTCCTGTAACTATGCTATCCTGTTTTTGTCAGTTAACGGAGGAGGTGTGAATGCAGCACATGTAGGCATACATGAGGAGGGTTCAGGGTCCTGGGGAGGATTGTATTCAGGCAGCTAGCCTGCACAGCCAAAACTGTGCTATTTTTAGAATGCTAAACTTTGGTACGCCTATCTGCTGCATTCATGCCTCCTGCCAAGAGTATCAGTGATGACTTGTCATTGGGCTGCATTGGCACTGAAAGTTACTACCCCTTCTAGGACTGCAGCAAATGCCAGATGTGAGGAGGACATGATGATCATCATTCTGGCCTAGGGCCTCACCTTCAAAACAATTTTCCTGTGAGCAGAGATGTGGCTCTTTCTCGCCTTCTCTGAAGAATATTGTAAATAGCCTTTTCCTATCCTTATGTTCTCAGGGGGATTTGCCTCTAATCACTGTATGTAGGGTTAATCCTTAGGCCGTGTGGTATGGGTATGACTGCACTGCAATAACTGCTGCTCTTCCCCTGGCACTGAATCTCAGAGCCCAGCTCAGCTGATTGAGGCTCATGGAGCTACAAAATTGCAGTGTAGACATCTAGGCTTGGGCTGGTGCCTGGACTTGGAGACCTCATGAAGGGTGGGGGTCTAAAGCCTGCAGCAAGTGAAAAAACTCATGTGAAATAAAAAATAAAAGCTCTCTTTAGAAAGTCTAATACCAAATATTTATTTCCTGTTTACGTTGGGAAATATTTTTTATTTGATGTTCTTCCATTGTGTAGTCGCTATTTAGCATTCATTGTAAAAGACAAAGATCAACCCTTCAGAAGTTTTAAAATCTAAGATTATGTGGAGAAATGTCCTTTCCAGCCTTAGTGTTCTTCTAGGATATTGTGATGAGGTGCGCCCCGCCCCCCAGCCCTGCAAGAGATGAATTAGGCCAGGTGGACCCAGTCAATCAATTAAGATGCAAACAGAGGAGGTTTAAGCTCAATGAAGGGCACTACTTAGAAGGAATCTCACTTGTGGGCGGGGGAACAGCTGGGGCTTTTCTAAAGCCAGGAGTCTAGAAACAATGGTTGAAGGAAACCTATAGTCTTTCTCTGAGTTAAGAGGAAAGGAAGGGTAGATAGGAATCCAGAAGAAAGGGTTTACCTAGCAGGCCTTAAAAGGGTGGGGTGTGTGTTTATGACTAGGAAGACTGATGAAGAAGGAGCTTAAGGAAGCACAATAGAAAGTATTTTAGGGAAGAGAACAGTAAGATTGGTGAAGTCCCAGACCTTAAATACTTGCTATAGGGCCTTGGACTGAAACTCAGAGTAGAGGGTGTGCCTGGGTTCTGGAGTGGTATTGCTAGGGACAATGAATAGGAAGACTGAGGGGAGCGACATAATCGGGACAGTGGGCGTGAGGATTGCCTGATGTCCTTGGTACAGAAGGACTTTGAAAGACTCCCCTATTTGCATCTTAATTCAGCTCTTTCAGGGCCCTTGTAGGGTGTATACATCCCATCTCTAGGATCAAATGTTAAATAGGCTATCAAACTGGTTGAAAATCCTATGCTTTAGGATAGTTTAGAAATGCAAAATTTTTAAAACTCCTCAGCAGTGAAGAGTCTATGAAATATTTTAAACTACACTGAAAGTCTTACAGGAAGCAAAATAACTTGCCTGGATATGGTCTACTATCTTACATGACTCAATGAATATTCATTAGTGATTTACAGGCTTCATTTTTTTCTACTCTTTCCCTTAGCCATTTTACTTTCCACATAAAACCAAACGAAAATCAAGATCAGCTGGCAGTTATGTTTGATTAGAAACTTACGAAAGAAGTGAGACCAGTAAAGCAGGTACAGTATTGTCTCAGTTAATACATCTTCTCTACTGAAATTATGGGCTGACACCTGACAAAATAAACCTCTGTGGTTGTTTAGATTGCCATTTATTCTGAATTTCATGTGGTACTGCATCATGCGAGTAGGAGAGTTTTACCATCATGAAAGTGATTTGAGGCCAGCGAAACACGATCATAAGACAACACTGTCCTATGGTGATGACATGTTTGTGGATGTCATCATTCTGTGTAGTGGTGTGATGACGCTTTATGGAATAACAGTGTTGCAATAACAATATGAAGATGTTGTGCCAAAATGTCATGAGAGAAATCAAACTTCAAAAGATGGCAAACCTACTCAACCCACTAAACTTTGACAAGTTTCTTGGACTCGTCAACTAAAGAGACTGCTGTACTCTGGGAACAAAGTAGCCTGTCTCCAGCAACTGCCAAATAACAGATGAGGCATTCTATTACTGCCTCTTTAGACTTCACTCAGTTCTATCAGGATGCATGGAAAACAGTTCATGGGAATGACATCAGGGGTTTCCTATTCAGAACATTTCCTAATGACCCATATATATTGTGTTCTTTCTTGGTTGGCTGAACATCAGTATGCCTAGGAAGAGATTTATAGGAGCTGTGACCCAAAGATGTTTTTAAGTCTTCTGGATTGACAACTGTATTTCAGAGTTCAACCACATAAAGTATGTCTACACTGAGATAAAGGACCCATGGTATGGCTCTAGGCCATTAGAGAGAATATATAAACTGTGCTGTAACTTTTGATGTCTCAGAACCATTTAAAAGGGTCTGATCTTTTCCTGGTGCACAGAGAAATTACATAAATAGTTCCAAGTAGCATAAATGGGATGTAATGGGATAAATGTCACTAGCCTCTGTTTATCAGAAGCTTAGGAGTGGATGACGGGATGGATCACTGTGATTGCCTGTTCTGCTCATTGCCTCTGAAGCACCTGGCATTGGCCAGTTGGAAGACAGGATACTGGGCTAGATGGACCATTGATCTGACTCACTATGGCCATTCTTATATTCTAAATCTAACCCTGCCACAACAGGGAGAAAAATATAGACCTGTAAGTCTAGGGGAAAAACAGTGCATCATCGCTGTCAGCCCCAAAAATTATGCCAGAGTTGTAGACTAGTGTGGCTTATGTCTTACATCTGAAACATCTAGAATTTCTTGGAACTAGAGGCGCAAGTCCCAGCCAGGTGACTGCAGCTCTTCATTCTGTGCAGTAGAGGAGTCAAGGCCCAGGCAGTGTACTGAGTATGGGTCTTTTGAATTAAACCTTTGAAAACTGAAATTGTGTATGCACTCTATGGACATCAGATATTCATAACACTTTTTCAGAAACAGGGGTGTTCTCTTCAGTAGCGTCAGTCAAACTTTCCTTACTCCCTCACTGCTTTGCAGTGTGCTAGCTGGCTGCTATTCCCTCCCTCCTAAAAAAAAAAAAAAAAAAAAAAAAAAAAAAAAAGGTGGTTACATATGGAACTATAGTGGCCACAACTATGGGTAGAAAAACAAAAGTAAAAAGTCTTATGGGCCTTGTGAAGGCATGGAGTCACCAGGGCAGGGTTTCTCAAACGGGGTTGCTGCTTCTGTAGGAAAAGCCCTTGGTGGGCCGGGCCGGTGTGTTTACCTGCCCTGTCCGCTGGTCCTGCCGATCACAGTTCCTACTGGCTGCGGATTGCTGCTCCAGGCCAATGGGAGATGCTGGAAACTGGTATTTCTCATCTCTAATGGCAAAGAACTGCTAGCGATCTCTGGAACTGAATAGGGATACTCCATAATGGATTTCAGACACTCTCGCTCATACTGTGCCTATCTCTACACAGTGTGTGTGTGCATTGTCAAGGAGGGTGCATTAGGGAAGCAATGATGGAACAGATTGACAAGATAATATGCATGTGAGGGATGGTTTGGGGAAATATTTGAAAAAAAGTGTAACTAAGATACCTTTGATACAATGACCTTTTGGCATGCAACTTTTCTGTTTTTATCTCTTGTATTTAAACTGCAAGCTTTTTAAAGCTATCTTCCTAAGCATTTTTTTTACAGTGTAGATACAGTGAAACCTGAATTGACTAGTCTTTGGATACTACTACTGTATCAATGTCAAATAATGGAAAAGCAGGAAGCGATACAGCATCCTATCCTCGGGAAGTAGTAAAAATTCCCTTAACATCCATTACATCTCTTCAGCACTGTGAAGAACACTACATCACATTTGCCATAACAATATATTATTTGTTTAAGAAATTAATTCTTGTAATATCGTCATGATAACATGTATATACATAAGGTTTGGGAACCACTGTGGCTGGAAAAAAATACACACACAGAGTGCTCTTCATCCATAGTATTTGTACAAACTATGGGCCAAATCCTGCTAAACTTACTTATGTGAGTAAACCTTATTCACACAGGTATTCCTCCTGCTGTCAGTATGAGACAGAACTGCCAGCTCAGGAATTTCTACAATGTATATTCAAAAGTTGCTTTGCCCCCAGGTGCAAATACCTCTGAAGTGACAACAATAACTGCACAATACCACACTGAAAATGAAAAAGAGAAGAATACCATAGCCTTGTGAAATTGGAGGTAGAATTTCATTATCCATCTTGAATTTGGCCAGGGCACTAGGATAAGCATCTTTGCCCATGCAAAATGTGCCACAAATGGTCAGGACTTAGGTTTTATTTTTCATCTGCTCCAAAAACACTGTGATGCAAGATATTCTGTAAACAGACAACATTCAGTCATCATTTGAGTTCATTGTTTTACACAGGATAGAGACTGATTCCCCATAATATCCTTGTAGGCTTCAAGTGACACATTTGCTCTGCTTAATCTCGCTTACTCATATTGTATCATATTAAAACTAATTGTTTTTCACACTTTATTATTAAACAATTTAGTGGTCTTCACCTGCAATGAATGCTATTGTTATCCACTAGAGGGAGCATAATGAAAAGACTTAAATAAAAGATTAAAAAACAACAACAAAAACCTGAGAGAGTCTGGGTATCTTGTGTAGGACAGACCAGAGTGATCACTGAGCCAAAAGTTCAAGAATGGCTTCCTTATGGAGCTTCAATGCTGATGCAGACTCCTTCAAGCAGGTGAATGTGGTGTGTTGTGGAAGTGACACAAGGGGAAGGAAGGGCATTCCATTCTACAAGAACTGTACAAAGGAACAAAATCAACAAATAAAAAAAAGACAGTCCCTACCCCTAAAGAGCTTACAATGTTAGAATGTTCAAATTGTTCTTGAATTCTATAGTCAGTTGCCAGGACCATGAATCTTCTGAAAGTAAGGATAGAAAGAAAGCTTGTATCACTAAAATAGACACATTTTACATTATTGTGTATTGTAACATGATGTAACTGTACTACACTGATTTAAAATATTTAAGAGGCAAAACCACTGGCCTTGATTTCAGAAATTGTGACCAAACCCCATTTGACATAGTCAGTAACTCAAAAGCAGAATAATGGAGTCCAACACTATTCTAAGGTTGTAAGCTCTTTGGGGGTAGGGACTGTCTTTTTTATTATTATTTGTTGATTTTGTTCCCTCGTACAGTGCTTGGCATACAGTCCTGATCTATGCCTGGGGCTCTTTGGTGCTGTCATAATAATAATTAAAATAAAATCATTTGGCAGAGAGTGGGTAAAATGATTATTTTTTTTAAATTACTCCCCTTCAAATATGGAAATCTCTCTTCTTTAGTTAGTCAGTCACTCCTATTGAAGATTTTATTATTTGTTTGTAAATTTCTAAGAAGAACATGTGGCCCTGTGACTGACGGGAATAGTCAACAAAATAAATCTTAGTATCTGATCCAAAGAAACCTGCTCCGGGCTGCAAAAGCTCTGTAAAATCACCCGGATCTGGATCTGGATGTATGTTTTTGCTAAATTAGAATATATTAACTTGAGAGATTTACTGACTGATTTTTAATAATTTTCTTTTAAATTAGGTTTTCCAGCCATTCTTGACTGAGGAGGACTGTAATGAGTAGGATGAGCCAAGATCACATGAAAAAGCAATATGCAAACTATATGGGGCTCCTGTTCTGGAAGCACTGCAAACTTATTTAGCCAAGCATGATTCTGAAGCCTTTAAAGGGAGGACTTTATTTTTTTTATTTGTTTAAGGATTGGCAAAGCAACCTAATTATTTAATTGCATGCAAACAACTTCCCTGTTCTTACATTTACTAAGAGTTAGCATGAATGATTATGCAAAACAAATCTGTCATTAGTTGCTCTCTATTTTTTGCATTGTCCCTGTTAATATGCTGTTCAGACTATGGCAGAGTATAATAAGCAATTCTACTTCTGAAATAAAAATTCTATATGTGAAAGTACAAAGAAACCTCATTTTGTTCTGCATGGATTTTTGAAATCACACATTGTCTCAAAATACCATGGACCAAATTTGCTGCTGCTATTAATGGGCATTTCACCAAGCCATGCTTCTGCCCCAGCTCCAAAGCATGTGTTGTCATGCCCAGTCTCTTTCACGAAGGTTTATTTCTTTAACAGAGGTTAGCAAACAAACAAAAGTATTTTAAAGTTGATCCTTGACCCCAACCTTTGAGGTCACCCCTTCCTGGAATTTCCGGCCCTCTAGCTCTTGGCAGCTTCCCAGTCTCAGTTGATTCTGCTCCTTTCTTGGAGCAAGAGCCCAGTGCTGCTTCCCTGAGTCCCTGGCTCCAGACACCAATCATAGACACTAGCTCCACTTCAGTGGGGGCCTTTCCTCCCAGGGTGCAGCCTGTCTCAGTTCAATCTCCCCCATCTGCTTACTAGCAGCTTTTTATAGGTCCAGGTGTAGTCTAGCCCTCTTTAATTAGCTGGATTGGGCTCACCTGCTCGGGTACTGGGGGCACAACTCCAATTAAAATCAATGCCAGCTTGATATCTAGACTTAGCAGAAAAAAGTGCAAAAAGAGATTATAATGAATGTAATAATGATAATGGGTCAGATTTAGGGTCTCTCCCTACGTTACGTCCCTACACAGGGGCCAGACATACCTGCAATTCTTGTTTCTGAGTATAAGAACTGCTCCATCTCAAAGGTGATAGTAAGGGGCAAAAGGAATGTTATGACACTACTCATCCTTCCCCATGGGCCAGCAGTGTTGGCTGGGTTCAGAAGGGATTAGAAGCCACATCCTCCAAGGTATGTCTATACTATCCGCCGGATTGGTGGGCAGCGAGCCATCCAGCGGGGGTCAATTTATCACATCTAGTCTAGCTGTGATAAATCAACCCCCGAGTGCTCTCCCATCGACTCCTATCCTCCACTGCCATGAGAGGTGCAGGCAGAGTCGACAGCGGAGCTGCAGCAGTCGACTCACCGTAGTGAAGACACTACAGCGAGTAGATCTAAGTATGTCAACTTCAGCTATGTTATTCACGTAGCTGAAGTTTTGTAACTTAGCTTGATCCTTCCCCAGTGCAGAGCAAGCCTAAAAGGCTATCTTAGGCCACGTCCAGACTAGGTATTAAAATCGATTTTAGATACGCAACTTCAGCTACGGGAATAACGTAGCTGAAGTCGAATTTCTAAAATCGAGGTACTCACCCGTCTGGACGGCGCGGCATCAATGTCCGCGGCTCTCCGTGTCGATTCCGGAACTCCGTTCGGATTGATGGAGTTCCAGAATCGATGTAAGCGCGCTCGGGGATCGATACATCGCGTCCAGACTAGACGCGATATATCGATCCCCGAGCAATCGATTTTAACCCGCCAATGCCGCGGGTTAGTCTGGACGTGCGCATAGTAGCTGCACTTTCTGGGAACTCTGCCTTGTCTGAAGCACAAATGTCTCCCAGAATTCTTATTCCTCATAATCACTGCAAAAGGTTTGTATGGATAATATTTAAGAAGTTTTGTGTGTCTACTGGAAATTAAGTTGTTAAAGTCTTGAAGTTAAAGGCAGGTCACCAGGAGGTGACAAGTTCGGTTCAGGCAAAGTGTAGTAGACAATTATATCTACCACACTTGCATCCAAGTTTTAAAATCACAGACTAAGGAGCTCATTGGATCATTAATGTTGATTTTCAATAACTCTTGGAACACTGGAATAGTGGGCCTAAGCAATTTGGGGAAGGGATGGCAGTTGTCAGTAAAGCACTTAGCACATTTTTAGTGCTCTATACATGATTAATAATGATGCATTTGAAAAAATTAATAATTCATATCTTCATTTATAAGAATAATTTCAATTGCTCAGTCTGCTGACCTGAACCACAATCAAAGTCCATCCTGTCCCAGCGGCTCCAAGCACTTTGCTTACACTAGTGCTTCTCAAGTGGAGATGTACTAAATGTCACAATGGTCAGAAAATTTTAGGAGGAAAAAACGTACTGTGGCCAAGGCCTATTAGTAGAAAGCCATAAAAAGAGAGACACCATTAATGGAGGTTCATGCTGCCAAGCCCAGGTCTATCTTTCACTGTCTTCACTTCAAGAAGAGATTCACCAGGTGAAGTCCCACTTTTGCATTCAGATCCTGAGCATACCAGAGCCTACTGGTACTCTGTTATCTTAAGACCTGGGATGAGCAACAGTGCCTGTAGAAATTTAGGATGAGAAAGCAGACCTTCTCTACCACTGTGGTGAGTTAGTTTACGTCCTACCAGGCCTTCAGGATGATATCTCCTCTCACTGTGGAAAAGAAAGTGGCAATTGCCACAGAACTGATATTAATAGGGCATCTATCTCCTCTTTACTCCTCAGTGATCCTGCATATACATTGCTTCCCTGGTTCTTGAAGCCATATCCTGATTATACAAACCCAGATCGAAAATGATTCTACCACAGACTCAACTGGTGCAGGATAATGGTGGTGGGTGCATTTCAAGCAAGCTGAAGATGTCTGACTTCAAAAGAGTGCAATCAACAATATGGCTATCAGACTATCTGCCTTTTGTATTCAGCATAGTATTTGTATTTGTGAAGTGTTCAGTACGCTATGGAGTAAAAAGGCAGCACGCTTTGTAACAAATTATGCACTGCCGGACAGACAAGCTGTATAACCTGAGCTTGTTGCTCATGTGAACGTAATCTGCAATAGGCATGCAACCAAAACAAGAGATGCCGTGTTCTCTTATTTTGCTGGTGCAGGGATAGAAGTGGATATAGATTAAGTTGATGCCTAATGTAGATAGAATTAAATGTTAGCAATTGCTGCTAGTAGATATCTTTTTTTCCTGTGATGATTTTAACATTCTGTAGTAGGTATGCTTTTTATCATAACTTTATTAAAGTTATAAGCGTCTGACAAAGAGATGTTGTAAAGTAATTGGTGATATATGGATGGTAAAATAAAATATGTTTGTTAGACTCGACACAAAGATAAATAGTGCAAATAAATGTTATTAAACACACAGACTTGCAGACCAGTTTCAATAAGTAATTAGTCCCATAAAAGAAATCTAAAGACAAAAAAATGTGTTTTACAAACTACAGGGACATGAAATTTATACCTGGGCATTCCAGTTCTCTTCTCCTGCTCTTTTAGCATTCATGTAGTTGACACACTCTTCACTCAAAGCTCATTACAGAGATGGGTAAGTACCGTTGTTTCACTCTTACAGATGGAAAAACTGAGGTGCTGTAAGGTTTAGTTGATTTGTACAATGTTATATATCACATCAGAGGCAGACAGGAGCAAAGCCCAAATCTCTTGGTTCTCAGACCTGTGAATCATAGAAGATTAGAGTTGGAAGAGACCGCCAAAGGTTATCTAGTCCAGCCCTTTGCTCAAACAGGACCAACCCCAACTAAATCATCCCAGCCAGGGCATTGTCAAGCCATGCCTTAAAAACCTCTAAGGATGGAGATTCCACCACCTCCGTAGGTAATCCATTCCAGTGCTTCACCACCCTCCTAGTGAAATAGTTTTTCTTAATATCCAACCTAGACCTCCCCCACTGCAACTTGAGACCACTGCTCCTTTTTCAGTCATCTGATACCACTGAGAACAGCCTAGGTCCATCCTCTTTGGAACCACTGCATCATGCTGCTAAATAACCTCCAATCCACATCAGAATCAAAACTTTTTAAAAGAGACCATTTAAAAAAAATCAGTTATTAAAAAGGTTTTCCTAAAAATCTCTCACTCTCTCTTCTGAGATGGCAAATGTGGCCTTTGAAAGCTATCCCAGTGTGCCCAAATGTGCCCCATACTAACACTCTACAAACTATTGTAATAATTTTTGTACAAAATATGCCTTGTGAGGTATCATTTTAAAACTAACACTGGTCAATAATATCATAGTGAAATGTATATAGCAACATTATTTGTAAAGTTATGAATTCCCCCTGTATATTGTTGTTAGCACATGTTCAAACTCACATAGGCCTGACTAGGCAGAAGTTGTTAAAAACAGGTCTATCCTAAACAAAGAAATGTGTGTTTACCTCAGTTTACACTCCCTGGAAAGGGTCTGTTTTCCATTTGTTTCACATATGGATTGTGTTTGATTTTCCCAGAGGGCTGAGTCACTAAAAAACCTGCCTGAGGTTAACTGCCAGCAGGGGTCAGCACAAGCAGCAATGCAGAGGGAATGCAGGCACAAACACATGGCTGAGCACGGGCGCTCACATGAAGTGTGTGGACCCCATCACAGTGGACTACAAAAGCAAAGGGCAAAAACACCCCAGGTTATCTATCTATCTTTCTCTCCTTATTTCACCTAAGAAGACAAAGGAACCAGCCTTTTGACTGTGGGAGGAATATTGACATGAAAATGTAGTTAGCAATGTTGCTGGGAACATGTGGTGAGGATTTTTCTTTGAACAAAGTCTAGTTTGTTAATTTTTAGCTACTAGAAAAAGTTTTATCTTTATTTCTCTTGGAACCATTTCTGACTTTAATACCTTTTACTTGTACTCACTTAAAAATCAGCTTTTTGTAGTTAAATAAACTTGTTTTATTTTTTAATCAAAACTAATCCAGTGTTGTGTTTAAACCGAGCTGTTTGGTAACTCCATTTAAAAATAGCAGGCTGTTGGATATTGACCCCTTACAGGAGCAACAGACGTATAATGTCTGAACTGTCCATAAGAGGGCTCGGCAATGCAGAACACATGCTCTGGGGAAAATTTGGAACTTGCAGTGTGTTAGGGTCAATCAACAAGTAGTAAGCCAGAGTTGCAAGGTTGCTGGAAGCCAGAGTGGAGCTAGTGTGTTGCTGACAGGCTGCTGGTATCAGAGTTGCTGGACCAGGACTGCAGCTGTACACAGGGGCGGCTCTAGGGATTTTGCCATGGCAGGCAGGCTGCCTCTGGCGGTTTGCCTGCAGAGGCTCTGCTGTTCCCGCGGCTTTGGCGGACCTCCCGCAGGCATGCCTGCGGGAGGTCCACCGAAGCTGCAGGACGAGCGGTACCTCTGCAGGCAAGCCGCCGAGGGCAGCCTGCCTGCCGCCCTCGTGGCGCTAGCAGAGCGCCCCCTGTGGCTTGCCGCCCCAAGCACGTGCTTGGCATGCTGGGGCCTGGAGCCGCCCCTGGCTGTACACAGGCACTTGGGGTGTGACTTGCATGCTGTTTGGATGTTTGTGAGCAGCCCAGGTTGGAAGATACAACAGCAAAGCTTTGTGAGGCTACAAAGGTTGCAGGACAGGTGGTGATACATCCCCTCACTGATTGCATCCTGGAATGTGACACCTAGCAACTTTAAATTGTTCTCAAAACCAATTTTACTTTGTGCAAGGTTAGACAGGGATTAAAAGGACAAGAATCTTGCCCAAGTCAGTGTTAAAGCTGAGTGGAAAGAGTGTGGTGCAGCTCTTTGCCATTTTTTTTTTTATATTTTGTTGCCTTTATAGTGATGTATAGCTAAAATGTATGCAAAACGTTAATATTGTAATACCTGTTTATTTTCTGTGATATGCATAACATTTTGCACTACTTTAACATTGGCTCCAGCTACTCTAGGAAGGTGCTAACACGGCGTCCCTGGTTAGTGAAGACAGGGTCTTTGGAATATAACTATGTTGGAGTTCCAAAATTAATAATTTTCCAGATGAAGTACTGGAGACTTCAGTATTTTTTTACCTCTTTGGTTTGCATTAGAAGTAAGTTTCTGGGGAACTATTTGACATCTGCACATGCCTCTGTCAGTTCTATGCAAAATGTGCTTCTACTGTTAGGACAAAAATGGCAATGTGAGTGAGAGTCATTTGTTGGTTAGCAAAAATATTGTATTCCTATCTTTTAATTTTTCTGTGGCTGTCTGAGATCTTTGAAGCATGAACTAAGTCTCTCTAAGTTCACGTGATTCAACAAAATGCTTGATTATCTGTGTCTTTTAAAAATATAGGACAAAAAATAAAACATTTAAAAAATGATGATAAAAATTCTCCTGAGAGTAAAACTGTAGTCCTGTTACAATAACATTTTAAATTGATTTTAGAAAATTGGAACCATCACAGACTGCAAGTATCTACAACAGTGGAACACTAACTACACATTTATATTTGAAAACTAAAGGTGTGAACCTGCAAGGGTCTGAATTACTTCAGTGTTAGCACTAGCATAGAATAAGGACTATTCATGAGCATAAGGGTTTGCAAAATTGGGGCTTGCATGAGAACTTGGCTTAAACTGAATTCCAAAGAAACTGAATTAAAATACAGTTTGGCTGGCCTCTGTAGTCAGGACTTCAAGAGTATTTTTGCCACAGACCTGACTTTCCTCTCACACTAGTTTTACACTAACATAACTCAACAGACTATAGTAGACTCAACAGATTATAGACTATTGATTTGCTCCTGCTTTAAACTGGTGTAAACAAAAAGATCATTGTGTCTTAGGTTTTCAGTCTTTTTCAGGGGACTATGCACAATGCAAAATTTACTATGTTGGGGAATTCTGTATAAATAGGGTTTGGCCTTGCCAGCATAGACAGCAACAAACCATGTTGTGGAATCATGGGCGTCACGTGGGTGTCTCATGAATAAGACTGTGTGTCTGTCACAGAGATCACGGAAGACATGGTGCCCCAGAAGCAGCTGGCATTATCCTGCAGCTCCTGACCTAGGCCGAGGGGCCATGGGGGCTCTGCATGCTGTCCCTGCTTGTAGGTTCAGCCTCTGAGGCTCCCATTGGCTATGGTTTCTGGCCACTGGCAGCTGCGGAGCTGGAGCACGGGGCGGGGCAGTGCACAGAGCCCCCCAACCTTCCCTTCCCCAGAAGTTGCAGGGACATGTGGAGCTGGGTAGGGAGTCTGCCAGCCCCACCAAACGCACCCCCAGCACCAGTGGGGATCCTGGCCCACCTCCCAGCACCCGCAGACTCCTCCCCCCGGAAGCTTCTGCAGCCCCCTGGCCCAAGTAGTAGTTAGGAGTATATAGTACAAGTCATGGACAGGTCACAAGCTGTGAATTTTTGTTTACTGCCTGTGACCTGTCCATGACTTTTACTAAAAATACCTGTGACTAAAATGTAGCCTTACTCATGAAACAGTATAGTGTGATCAGTCCCATTTTAAGGCAATAAATAACAACTCTATGAAAGATGTGTCAAAGCTGATTTTTTAACGTATGCCACCACCCACCAGTGTTTCATTCGTGGTATTGGTAGCTCTGTAAACGTTAATAAGGAACTATTTAGATTATGCTTCTGTCACAGTTCAGAGCACTTGCGCACGTATGACCCTTCCATGGTCCAGCATAGGCATCCACTTCTACGCTCCTGTCTTCTCTCTTGAGCAGTGGCCTGAATCTCTCTCCCTCTTGACTGAGATTTTTCCAGGCTGCACAGTTCCCTGCTTACACTGTGAGGTCACCAGCAAGTGAGACTGCCTAAGCAGACCAGCTTTAAGTTCTTCTCAGAGGCTATAAACACTGTAATTGCCCACTGGTATAAAGAACTACAAAGCTTTTCATAAGCAAGCACTTTATTCTTAAGGTAAAGCATTACAGAGAAAGCATATAAAAACCTACCTGCATGCTTATAAGCTTAACAAAGATCACCCCAGCTCCAACGGAGACTTGGGTAGGAATCAGTCCTTCAAGCATCACAGAGGGGTTTTCCTGGGGTACGGGTTCATAACACTTGTTGCTCAGAACATTTGTGACTCTGGGAATCACTCCTTTATGCAGTTCGGGCTTCTGCTCTTGTCCTTGCATAGGGGAGGAGCAGTACACAAAGGGCCCCTCCTCAAGGCGAACTTAAAAAGGCTGAGTTCTTGCACAACCAGAATGGGTCAATTTGCATACATCTCCTTCTGGGAAACCCACTCAACTAAAAGTTTATTCTTGTCTAGCACATTGTTTAAAATAATCCTTTGAATCCATAACACTTCCCAGGGTTTACATTAGTCGTGTCTCCCTCTACAGATAATCTCACAAGAATCCATAAACATTTAAATTTTTAATACAAAGAACTCCTAATTTACTTCAGTAAGATGTCCACAATATCACAGGAAACTATCCTGTCACAGCTTCTTTCCGTGGTCACTTCTTGGGAATGCACACCCTCTATTGGAACATAGGAATTGCCATACCACCTCAGACCTGTGCTATATTTAGTCCAGTATCCTGTCCCCAACAGTGACCAGCATAGATTCGAAGGTTAGACCAGTCCTTTGGAACGTCTCTAAAATAATTCCTAGAGACGATCTTTAGAACACTCAATCACGATTTAAGAGTTGTAAATTGTTACAGTGGTTAATTACTCGCACTGTTTCTACCAAGTGCTTCAGTGGAAGATGCAAGAAATTGTCACCCTAATTGCTCCCTTAAACACTGAAGCAAAAGGTTTTTATATCTTTTTTTTTAAAGCATTAACTAATTTTTAAAGCATTCTTGCTGGCAGTTTCTTCTCATGGCTTGCAAAGCATTAGGGAACAAATGGGGTGGGGAACCCTTGATACATGAAGAGACCTTATCTTTAGCCTGTGCCAAAAGAGAAACAGGATGACTCTGTATTCGCAGGCGCCTGTGGTAGACACAGACCTTGTGGCGTGTCATGATGATAAACTCTGACGAAGAAACAGTCCCCTCTTGTTTGAAAATGTATATTGCACGGTGTGTGGCCCTTGCCTATGAACCAGTATAATGCCAGGACCCTGCCTCTGCAGCGCCAAGGTGCACGCCAGGCAAGGGTTTTGCCATTGACACACATCCTCCCGTGGAGCCCTTTAAATGTACAAATCACACGGGCCTGAGGCAGGGAGGCGCTGAGCAGCCTCCGCTCCCGGGGCGGGGGGGGGTTGAGTTCAGCGCCTCCAGCGGACTGCCCCTTTCTGAAGGAGCGACGCTCAGCGGTTTAGACAGGGACAGGCAGCCCCCGCCGGGGAAGGGGGCGGGCTGCTGAGGCGGCGTTAAGCGGCGCCATTTCAGCGCGCCCGGCGTAGGGGACGGCGCAGGAGATGGTGTCCCACGTGTGGTGCCGGGTACTATGCGCCGGGCTCTGCCCCGTGGCTCTGTGCCGCCTGCAGGGCTGGGGCAGCGCCGCCTTCTCCTCTCGCTCGCTGGTAAGTGCAGCCCGGAGGAGCGGAGCCGCCGCGCCCGCTTCCCTTGGCGCTGGCTCCGCCCCGGCTGTGTTTGTGCGGGCGGCGGGGCGCGCAAACACCGGGGGTGGGGTACGTCTGCCCGCGCCCGCCGAGCTGCCCGGGGAGCGCTGTGGCCACGTGGAGTGGGGGCCACTAGCAGCCGCCGTAGGGACTGTGGGGTGGATCCCGTGGGGAAGTAGGCCCCGTTTTGGGTCCCTGAAAGGCCCATTCGCAGGACCCCAGCCCCTAGCGTAGGGGATGCGTTCGCCCCACAGTGGGTCAGGTCTCATGCTTCGTGCCTGCGGGGAACGGGTCTCCCAGTGCCCTCACCCCCTCGGTGCTGCTGGGTCCCTCTGGTCAGGTCCCTTTAGGGAGCGGGTCCTCCCTTTTCTGCCAGTCCCGCGAGAGCCTTATTTCTTAGGGGCTGGGCAGCCTACGTGAGGATGTATTTGCTGCTCACGGTAAGGGGCTTTCTCTTAGGGCTTGTTTACATGGGGGAAATTGATCTGCATAGCTGGAGCAGAATAACTTTTGTGCTGTCGCTGTTTTGCTGTTGGGGACAGGCTGCTCTGGAATGAGGTATCAGAGGGGTGGCTGTGTTGATCTGTATCCACAAAAACACAGAGGAGTCTGATGGCACCTTAAAGACTAACAGATTTATTTGGGCATGAGTTTCATGGGTGAAAAAACCTACTTCTTCAGATGCATGGAGTGAAAATTACAGATACAGGCATACATATATATCGGCACATGAAGAGAGATGAGTTAACTTACATGTGGAGAACCAACGTTGAAGGCCAGTTCAGTCAGGGTGGATGTGGTCCACTCACAGTACAGTAACTCCTCACTTAAAGTTGTCCCAGTTAACGTTGTTTCATTACAGATCAATTAGGGAACATGCTCATTTAAAGTTGTACAATGCTCCCTTCTAACATAATTTGGCAGCCACTGCTTGCAGGAAGAACAGCCAGTTGCAGCTAGCTGGTGGAGGGCAGGGGCTGGCCGGGGGGGGGGGGGGGGCAAGTGGGGCAATTTGTCCCAGGTCCCACAGGGGCCCAATGAGCCCTGGCCTGGCGGCGGTCCGGATCTTCAGCGGCACTTCGGCGGCGGGAGGCCCTTCAGTTGCTCCAGGTCTTTGGCAGCATTTCGGGAGGGAGGGGGGCCCTTCAGTGCTGTCAAAGACACAGAGTGACTGAAGGGCCTCCCCCCACCGCCGAAATGCCGCCAAAGACCCGGACCACCACTGGGTGAGTACAAGTGCTGCAGCTCCCCCGCTTCGCCCCAGGCCTCCTGAATCCTCGGTGGCCCTGGTGGGGGCTTGGAACCAGCGTGGACGGGCAGCCCCCTTATGAGCTCCCTGCTACCCTAAGTTCCCTGTGTAGCAGCTGCCCAGCAGGCCTGCCCCCACTGACATGTTCTGTTCTTGCCCTCTGCCTTGGAGCTGCTCCCTGAGACTCCTACTTGCTGTGCGGGGGGGAGGAAGAGGGGGGCTAATGTCAGGGTGACCCTCTCCCCCCTGCTTAACCCATCTTCCATAGAGCAGGGGGAACACACCACAGGGCTAAGGACAGAGGAAACTTGCTGGTAGCAGCAGCTGTGGTCTCAGCAAGCTGATCTGATTAACAAGGCAGTGTACTTAAAGGGGAAATGCGCATCTGTCTCACACACACAGTGTATGTCTCTGTCTCTGACTGTGATGATCTCTCCCCTCTCTCCATTCCTGCTGCCTTGTAGATTGTGAGAGTTAACCCTTGAGGGCTCAGCCGGTTGCTAGTTTTTCATTAGTAGTAAAGCATTCCCTGGAAAATATCCCACCCTCTGACTTCTCCACCTCAACCAAGCTTCACAATCATCATCACTGTGTACCAGCATTAAATGGTTTGTTTTAAAACTTATATTCTGTGTGTGTGTATATAAATATATATAGTCTTTTTTTTTTCTGGTGAAAAAAATTCCCTGGAACCTAACCCCCTCATTTACATCAATTCTTATGGGGAAATTGGATTCACTTAACATTGTTTCCCTTAAAGTCACATTTTTCAGGAACATAACTATAACCTTAAGTGCGGAGTTACTGTAATTGATGAGGACGTGTCAATACCAAGAGAGGGAAAATTGCTTTTGTAGTGAGCCAGCCACTCCCAGTCCCTGTTCAGGCCTAAACTGATGGTGTTAAGTTTCTCTTTGAAGTCTGTTTTTGAAGTCTTTTTTGTTGAAGAACAGCTACTTTTAAATCTGTTATTGAGTGTCCAGGCTTTTGTATGTTACCATTCCTGATGTCTGATTTGTATCCATTTATCCTTTTATGTCCAGTTTGGCCAATGTACATGGCAGGGGGCATTGCTGGCACACGATAGTGTATATCACATTAGTAGATGTGCATGTGACTGAGCCTCTGGTGGTGTGGCTGGTGTGGGCTGGGTCCTATGATGGTGTAGCTAGAGTAGATGTGGGGACAGAGAAGACAACAGGGTTTGTTACAGGGATTGGTTCCTAGGTTAGGTGTTCCTGTAATGTGGGGTGTAGTTTCTGGTGAGTATTTGCTTGAGGTTTTGGGGCTGTCTATGCGAGGATTGACCTGTCTCCGAAGGCCTGTGAGAGTGGGGGATCGTTTTCCAGGATAGGTTGTAGATCGTTGATGCGCTGGAGAGGTTTTTGCTGGGGGCTGTACATGATGGCCAGAGGTGTCCCTGTAACAAACCCTGTCCACATCCACCCTGACTGAGTTGGCCTTCAACACTGGTTCTCTACTTGTAAGGTAACTCTCTTCTCTTCATGTGCCTGTATATATTTATGCCTGTATCTGTAATTTTCATTCCGTGCCTCTGAAGAAGTGGGGTTTTTACCCCTGAAAGCTTATGCTCAAATAAATTTGTTAGTCTATAAGGTGCCACCGGACTCCTCGTTATTCTAGAATAATTACTCCATTCCTTTGGAGTAATTGTTCTTGAATAAAGTCACATTTATTCTGGAATAGAGTGGCCAGGGGAATTAGACCAGAATAGCTGCCGCTCAATAGTTACTCTGCTATTGATATGCTGTCGGTTTCCCCCTGTAGACAGGACATTAGTCAGGCAACAGGACCCAGAAGAGGAACTGCCAATGGTAGAGTGTTTCCTGGGTTGGCCCACAGACAATTCTCCAGAATTATAGGGCCTCAAGTGTCTATTTGTTATACTTTTGTCTAAGATTGCCCCGGTGACAAGCAAGACATTGACTGGCGTGTGTGTATATGGATCAAACTCCTAGCTGAAATTCTTTATATACCATACAGTAGGGTGTCTGCAGGACATAGAAAATTTTAGGATCTGATTCTGTTCTTGTGTAAAACCAGTATAAATCAGGAGTAATTCCAGTGACATTAGTGACGTTACACATGTAAAACTGGTTTAGTTAGATTCAGGAAAAGTCTTAGCAACAGTGGGTAATTTTTAACATTGATAACAGTGGTTCAGATTCATTGGTGTTAGTAATGTTGGGATCCCTACTGTAGAAGGGCCACCAGCACCCTCTGCCTTTTTAATCAGTGGGTCAGCTTGATTTACTCTTCTGAGTAGGATTAGATGACATGGTGCGTAAAATGCCAATGGCAGCTGGTGGACTATCTATACCTCACAGGCCCTGGCACCTGGATTAATATAAGTAAACGAGAATTTCTTCCTTCCTTCTCACATGATTGTAGAGAAAAGCACAAAATAAAAAGAATCTAAAAGTTAGAAATTTCAGGATTTTTAAGTTAAACTCATAAATTTTTGGGTGTGCAGTTTGTGATTTTTGAATATTTTGAGGCTGGCAATACTTCACCAGTTTTGTGCACTTGTAACTTCACTGACGTCAGTCAGATCACTCCTGAATTAGGCTCTGATCTTGAAAAATGTATATGAGTAACTATACACACAAGATAATTCCCACTGAATAAACAGGACTACTCTCATGCAAAAGTGTAGGCAGGGCCACTGAGTCTTAATGTGACTGTTACTTTCCTGGAATCCAGCTTCTTTGAAATTTTTTCTTTCAAAGACTACAGGACTTGCACATCTGTAACAAAACAGTATATATGTGCAAAAAGAACAGGAGTACTTGCGGCACCTTAGAGACTAACACATTTATTTGAGCATAAGCTTTCATGGGCAGCTCATGAAAGCTTATGATGAAATAAATTTGTTAGTCTCTAAGGTGCCACAAGTACTCCTGTTCTTTTTGCGGATATAGACTAACACAGCTGCTACTCTGAAACTAGTGTATATGTAGAATTTTTTTGTTTTGTTTTGTTTTAAGTCATCAAGCACCAATGATGAGTTTCTAAAAGAAAAACGTGCTCAAATCATGTCTCGAGGACTTCCAAAACAAAAGCCAATAGAAGGAGTTAAGCAGGTACTAGTTTTTGCTTCTGGAAAAGGGGGAGTTGGAAAATCAACAACAGCAGGTAAGTTTTTGTGTTTGCTCTGTCATCCATTTTTATTATTGTGCTGGTATTTATTTCTGTTTTATAACATGCGTAAGAGCTTGGTATATTTATACAAATATATCAATAAACAAAAAAAATTACACAGACAGTAAACAGCAAAATAAAAACATGCGTATTTATTTTTATTAAAGATCTGCAGTGCAGCAGTATTAGTAAAAACTAAAAGCATTTAAAAAATCTACTTTACTTTTCAGCTCTTAGGCAATTTTTTGTATTTCATTCAGTCTGAAACTGTGAAACTGTGCAAGTCAGTTTCACTTCTATTCAGTCTGCAAGACTTTAAAAGGACATTGTCAGTTTGAATGTTTTTCATCTATAATTAATTGTGCATATAACGCCTAAGATTATTTTAACAAGATTGTAGGGGGCGGAGGAGAAAGCATCCCTCTGTCATTCTGCATTTGACAATCACAACACTTTGTATAAGAGTCAGTTTCACTGTGTACCATGTAGAGTTCATATGCCTTGATCCTTTAGTCCAGTCATTTTGGATAGATCCTTATACCTCTGCAGGGTCTCCCTGTGTTCAAAGTAGCTCCGCATGGATGCAGAGGTCTGCCTATAAATACACTGTACTGCAGGATCAGGATCTAAGTTAGACCTCCATTGTGCAAGCTGCTCAGTGCAGGTGGACTTCTGACACACGTGGAGACTCATTTTCTTCAGTGGGAGGCGGGGATCTGCCCATATAGGGAAGCTGGCAGGATAAGGACCTTTTGTCAGTTTTCTCAGTTGTTTTGTGGACATTACCCAAGGGAAAACAGTACAGTGATTGCAAACCACAAAAATTTGTAGGGGACCTCACAAATCTATATAGTACCTGAAATGGCTTTGACTCCTTTTTTTCCCATATCTAACTAAATTTCAAACTAATGATTGACCTTTAACTATGATTCCTAGGCAATAGAACTGTGATGTTACATTTGGGCTAATAACACTGCAGAGGTTTGTTTAATACTACTAATAAAAAAGTCTTGCTGA